>NC_088376.1:98224318-98537272 GCF_037993035.2 Macaca fascicularis
TGCTGGCCCTTTGGGGGTACCCACAACTGGGTAACACCCTTCTCCTTCCTCAGCCTTAGCTGCTCATTAGAAGCACCTGGGGGAGCTTTTAGAAGTCCTAATGCCCAGCGGACACTCCAGAGCAAATAAATTAGAGTCTTTGAGGGTGGGGCACATGATTAATATGTTTTAATGCACTCTGGGTGATTATAATGTGAAATAGAGACTGAAAAGCACTCTAGAAGGAAATTAGAGAAAAGTCAAAAGAAATTAGTGTGGGTCCATTGGTGCTTTTCACACCTGTTTCCTGGAGAGCTTGTTGTATCTGCTCCATGACCAGGAAATACCACGAGGGCAGGCTAGGCATTTGGAAACAGGTGGGAATGGTGGGGATGTTTTTTATGTGTGTGTCAGTGCAGCTAAAGCAACAGCAGCTGGCTAGTAGCCCCACTATCTGGGAGGCTGAGGAATTCTCACCAAAATTCTCCCTTGAAAATTTTCACCATGATACCACAAATAACAGAAGGAAGTAGATACGGACTCTAGGAGAAGGTGGGGGACATACCCTGAAGTGGCTAACTACAAGCGCAGTATTAAAAACCCACGAAATATTCGTGTAATTCTGTCCAGGTTTGTATTAAATAAGAATAAATGTGATTTTTTGAGACAGTCTCACTCTGTTGCCCAGGCTGGAGTGCAGTGGCATGATCACAGCTCACTGCAGCCTCAACCTTCCAGGTTCAAGAGATCCTCCCAGCCCAGCCTCCTGAGTAGCTGGGACTACAGGCACATGCCACCACACCAGGCTAATTTTTGTATTTTCTTTTTGTAAAGACAGGATCTCACCATGTTGCCCTGGCTGGTCTCAAACTCCTGGGCTCAAGCTATTGGCCTTCCTCAGCCTCCCAAAGTTCTGGGATAACAGGTGTGAGTGACTGCACTTGGTCCAAAAATAAATGTTTTAAATTACTTAGCAATTAAGTTGCTTAAGGCCTCCCCTAAGAATGTTTTTGGTAAAATTATTGCTCCAGAAAATGTGTCAGTGTGGTTGGTAGCTTATCACCTTGTGCCTTGCACTTCCGAGGGTGTAAATAACTCGGTTTGCTAATTAATCTGTCATCTACATGGCCACATTGAATTTGCTCTGAGATTATTATTTCCATTTTGCAGAGGAAAAAAAGAAAAGTTTCAGAGAGGTGAACTGACTGGCCCTAAGTTCCAAGGCTGGTGAATAGCCAAGTAGAGTTTCCTAGCCAGGTCTTCTGATCCCAAGTCTGGAGCCGTTCCCCCAACACCACGTTGCCTTCCCCATTCTCTTTGGAATCGAGGAGATGGTGAAAGACTAGGGGTGCTCCTGCAGGCTGAGAAGGTTGTGACTGTGCCCTGCCAGCCCCTCATCGGCCTCACTCTGTTCTCTGTGTGACAAGTGGCCAGAGTGCAGGCTTAGGGCCTGCATCCAGCAGGTACACCACGTGTCCCGGTGAATGGCATGGACATGGAGCAGGGTGTGCATGGGGTGGTGCAGACAGCGTGGATGAGACCATGCAGTGTCCATGGGGCATGCACACAAATCCTAGGAGGCGCCTTTCTCTCCCAGGAGTCCTTCTGCAGGAGGGCTGGGTACCACTCTCACTGCTAACCATCTCCTGACTCACACTCCTCCATGTCATCTTCCCTTTGCAGGAAGGCAAAGTGCCCTTTCCCTGCTAATTTTAAGGTAAGTTTATTTCCAGAGTTGGAGAATGGCATCACCCAATGGCCGAAGGGTTAGAAACCTGGGAGCCATTCCCTACCTCTTCCCCTGTCTCATCCTCTGCATCCCCATCACCATGTCCTGGTCATGGTGATGGTACTTCCAAATTACCTCTCAAACTCTCCCTTCATTTTCTCTTCTTTAGCCAGCATGACAGTCAAAATACCCAATAACCGGCATGGCCCGGGGGACCCTCAGCACAGGACCATCCTACAGCAGTGAGTGTGGATCCCACCATAGTTGGGCCCTCAGCACAGTACTGCCTTTTGCCTCAAGTATTGGAAGAGTCTCCCTCCCCTGATTTCTCTCCCACATCACACTCAGAGCTATTAACCTAATTCACAAACTCAATCACATCTTCTTGTGCTTGAAGCTCTTCAGTAGCCCCCGGCTGCACAGAAAACGCCTTTCTCACTCAGCTGGCCTCACAAGACCTGCTTCAGGCCAGATCTCACCACTTTCTGAGTGCATCTCCTGCCACTTTCCTTTAAGCATCCTCCACCCCGGCTATGACAAACCAAGCATGGATCCCGGAATAAGCCACGTCTCATGCCTTTACACATGAGGCTTCCTCTGCCTGGAGAGTCTGGTCCTTCTCGATGTCTCATGAAGTCCTCCCAATTTGTGTTCAAGACACAACTGCAACGCCAGCTCCTTTGTGCAACTTGCCCCGTGCTTGCACTGTACCTCCCACACAGCTGTGTTACTGTAGCACACATCTCACTACTCTGTTCTTTGCGTATATGCCTGTCTCTCCTCCTAGACAGCACAGTTCTTGAGCAGGCTGGGTAGCATCTCTTACAACCCATGTACCCCCTAGCATGGAGCCTGGCACACAGCAGGCACCAGGAAGGTGCTGAATGGATTGATGAATGAACGAGATGGTTTACAGGTGGTCCTCAAGGCAGAGAAGGGACTGGAGGAAGCTCCCAGCAAGCCTTCCTGCCCAGGAATCCATGTTGATGGACATGTTTCCTGGATGAGGCATGCAGTAGAACAAGGCAGTAGATGTCACCAACCTCGCCGCTCCTTTTGGCTTTTGAGTACGTTTTGACACAACCAGGAATGTTTTTGGACACACAGCGTTCGTGGACAGTGTATTTACAGTCTGAAAAGAAAAAAAAAATCAAGGCAGGTGCTTGTGAATGGCCACGTAGAAGAGGCCCAGCTGCCCTCCCACCCTAGCCAAGGCCTGTACCTCCCTCGGGGTGGTTGGTGAGGGGCAGGGGACACAGGGGGCTGGGCTTTTCTAATGGAAATTCAAAATAGTCTGCAATCGTTCTTGGAGGAGACTGCTTATCCGCTGCGGCAGCACCTCCACCTGCCTCACTCCCTCTGTAGGCAGTGAATGCTGCAGGAACACATCCCCGGAAAGGCGCTTTTTGCTGAAGGGGAGTGTGCAGCATCATCCTCCTGGCTATGCCAGTGCCACTGTATTGCATGCCCAGGACATTGGAGAGTGGATAGAAAGGCCAGGGCTTTTTTTTGTTTTTTTTTGAGACAGAGTTTCATTCTTGTTGCCTAAGCTGGAGTGCAATGGCGTGATCTCGGCTCACTGCAACCTCCACCTCCAGGGTTCAAGCGATTCTCCTGCCTCAGCCTCCCAAGTAGCTGGGATTATAAGCATTATAGGCATGTGCCACCATGCCCAGCTAATTTTTTGTATTTTTAGTAGAAGCAGGGTTTCACCCCGTTAGCCAGGTTGGTCTCAAACTCTTGACCTCAGGTGATCCGCCCGCCTCAGCCTCCCAAAGTACTTTCGTGAACCACCGGGCCCGGCCAAGGCCAGGGCTTTTTAAGGCTAGGTAGACCCCTGTAACAATCTACATGACCTTGGGTAAATTGTTTGACCTCTCTGAAATTCAGGGTTTTCTGTAAAAAGGGAAGAAAACGGCCTCTTTCTCTTTGCAGGGATGTTGCAGTAGTACATAAGACAGTTTGTGTAAAGCATCATGTGTCTGGGTCAGAGTAGCTACTCCATATATTATTGCTGTTGCTTTTACTACCATTATGTGAACAGCAGAGGCCCATGGGCCTGGAACTTAATGGGAATGAGATCTATCTATAAAATGTGGGTGACGGCTGGGTTTGAACTGGCACTGGGGAGACTGGTGCAGCCCCCCCTTTTTTTTTTGAGATGGGATCTCACCCTGTCACCAGGCTGGAGTGCAGCGGCATGATCTCGGCTCACTGCAACTTCCAACTCCCTGGTTCAAGTGATTTTCCTGCCTCAGCCTCCTGAGTAGCTGGGATTACAGGCACACACCACCATGCCTGGCTAATTTTTGTATTTTTAGTAGGGACGGGGTTTCACTATGTTGGCCAGGATGATCTTGATCTCCTGACCTTGTGATCCGCCCGCCTCGGCCTCCCAAAGTGCTGGGATGACAGGCATGAATCACCATGCCAGGCCTGTTGGGCCCCTTCTTCAGCCTGTTGATGCTTGGTCTTTGTGGACAGTGGGTCCAGCTCTGCCAAGGCAACTTTTGTGGCTGAGGTCACTTGCTGCCTCATTCACATGCGCGTGTTGGATGAAGCACTTCGACCTGGATCAGCCAAGGGGCCTCCCTGCAGCAGCAGCTCCCTGGTCTCTGGTGGGTTCAGGCTGAGTGCCACTGTCCACATCATGGGGTGGGTGGCAGGGCTCTGCACCCACATACTCTGGTGCCTGCCATGCCTTCTTGCTGCAGCCCCTCTGCCTTCTCCTCCTGCTCCCTGTGACCCCTTCTTTCCTACTCCTTATCACTCTTTTCCCCCATCCCTTTCTCCTGTCCGCCTTCCTAGTCTTCCTCTCTGCTTTTTCCTCTACCACTTGTAGTTTTTCCCACCTTTCCACTCTGACTTTACTAAAGGAATTAAAAAGTGAAACAACTGTAGAGTTTTAATTCCCATTGCATTTACAGAATGTAAAATGATTTTCTGTTTGTTTGTTTTTTGTTTTTGAGACAGGGTTTCACTCTGTCATCCAAGCTGGGGTGCAGTGGTGCAATCTCGGCTCACTGCAACCTCTGCCTCCCAGCACCTCTGGCTTGAGTGATCCTCCCACCTCAGCCTCGTGAGTAGCTGGGATTACAGGTGCATGCCACCATGCCCAGCTAATTTTTTCTTAGTATTTTTATTTTTTATTTTTTAATTTTTATTTTTTATTATACTTTAAGTTCTAGGGTACATGTGCACAATGTGCAGGTTTGCTACATACGTATACATGTGCCGTGTTGGTGTGCTGCACCCATGAACTCGTCATTTACATTAGGTATATCTCCTAATGCTATCCCTCCCCCCTCCCCCAATCCCATGACAGGCCCCGGTGTGCAATGTTTCCCGCCCTGTGTTCAAGTGTTCTCATTGTCCAGTTCCCACCTATGAGTGAGAATATGCAGTGTTTGGCTTTCTGTCCTTGCAATAGTTTGCTCAGAATGATGGTTTCCCATTTCATCCACATCCCTACAAAGGACATGAACTCATCCTTTTTTACGGCTGCATAGTATTCCATGGTATATATGTGCCACATTTTATTTATCCAGTCTATCATTGATGGACATGTGAGTTGGTTCCAAGTCTTTGCTATTGTGAATAGTGCCACAATAAACATATGTTTGCATGTGTCTTTATAGCAGCACGACTTATAATCCTTTGGGTATATACCCAGTAATGGGGTGGCTGGGCCAAATGGTATTTCTAGTTCTAGATCCTTGAGGAATTGCCACACTGTCTTCCACAATGGTTGAACTAGTTTACAGTCCCACCAACAGTGTAAAAGTGTTCCTATTTCTCCACATCCTTTCCAGCACCTTAGTATTTTTAGTAGGGACAAGTTTTCTCCATGTTGGCCAGGCCGGTCTCAAACTCCTGGCCTCAAGCAATCCACCTGCTTCCACCTCCCAAAGTGCTGGGATTTCAGGTGTAAGCCACCATACTTGGCCCCAAATGCTTATTAGTTTTTTAAAAATAAGTTTCCTCTGAACATATCCAGAATAAATATTGACTAGAAAACCCAAATAAAAGTAGTATGAGAAATTTTAAATTATATGCGAACTTTAATAATTTTTTCTAGCGAGTCAGTGGCCCATAAAAAGCCTCTAATAATAAATAGTCCAAGACCTGTCCATTGGACTTGGGGAGAGTAAAAACAGGACATGAAGGCCTCACTTTATTCCTTCTGTTGGAACAATATGGGTGGTCCCTCAAGCTGGGAAGCAGAAATACCAACATTTTCTCTGGAATGGATCAACCAACCACGTGCAGAGCAAGATGGTGCCTGGGGGAAAGAGGTTTGAAGGAAATTTACTCACAAGTGCAGCACAGGCCTTGCTTGCGGACGCCCATGAGCATAATATGGCAGAAGTTGCAGTAGGTTGGTTTCTTGAAGTGCTTCATGGTCCAGGCGTGCCGCCCATCCCCTTTGGAGCCCTGCAGGGGTAATAGGAGGTGAGATCCCGAGCTGGCCACCCTGAGATGGATGAAGCCAGGGGCTGCCTCTTGCACGTTCTTCCTTTTCCTAAATAAGACTTTTTTTTAATATTTGGAAGATGAGTTATTGATATTTTTTTTTACTCTTTTAAATACAAATAAAAACAAAGTTTTTTTGTGTGTGTTTTAAAAATTAGCAAATATTAAAAGCAAGAAACATCTGAATGGGAGTATGTGTATGTGGGATAAATAAACCCTCTCCCACATGGCTGGCAGAAGCATACACTGAACAACAACAATCTGATTATCTATCTATCTATCTATCTATCTATCTATCTATCTATCTATCTATCTCATCTATCTATGTATCTATTATCTATCTATCTATCTATCTATCTATCTATCTATCTATCTATCTATCATCTATCTATGTATCTATGTATCTATCATCTATCTATCTATCTATCTATCATCTATCTATGTATCTATGTATCTATTATCTATCTATCTATCTATCTATCTATCTATCATCTATCTATGTATCTATCATCTATCTATCTATCTATCTATCTATCATCTATCTATGTATCTATCATCTATCTATCTATCTATCTATCATCTATCTATGTATCTATGTATCTATCATCTATCTATCATCTATCTATGTATCTATCATCTATCTATGTATCTATCTATGTATCTATGCATCTATCATCTATCTATCTATCTATCTATCATCTATCTATGTATCTATGTATCTATCATCTATCTATCTATCATCTATGTATCTATCATCTATTATCTATCTATCTATCATCTATCTATGTATCTATCTATGTATCTATCATCTATCTATCTATCATCTATCTATGTATCTATCATCTATTATCTATCTATCTATCTATCTATCTATCTATCTATCTATCTATCATCTATCTATCTATCTTGATCCTTTAAATGTTTATAACCTTTGACTTACCAATCTCTCCTCTTCGACTTTGTCCTAAAGAAATAATTTTTAAAAGTCAGATGAGCCTTTTTGGGCCCTGCCGGATGCTGAACCCAGCATTATTTAAAATAATGAAAAGCTGGAAATATCCTAAAGGTCTCAAAATTACCAAAAGGTTAATTGCAGTACATCCACCTGATGTAATGTTAGGTGGCAATCAAAAAGGTATTTATAAGACTATCTAATGGCATGGAAATGTGCTCATGATACGATGCTAAGTGAAAAAACAGAATGCCATTTCGATGATATGTTATGATTTGAGTTTTATCTAATAGATCTTTGATGGGAATTAATTTCACTAACCTGTTAATAGAGGTTGGCTATAGCTGGTAGCAATATGGATTTATTGTATTCTCTGATTTCTACTTTCTTCTGTGCGTTCCAAATTTTTTACAGTATGCATGTACTAGTGTGATAATCAAGATGAAAGAGTTTAGTAAAAAACAATGTCTTCCTCCTATCAGCTTTCAGTACACAGATAAAATAGTAAAAAGACAGAGAGAGGGTTAGACCATCTCCTCCTGACTTTGTTCAGAAGTGAAATCACCTCCACCTACTAGGCACACCAAGCCTCACACAGACACACACTTTTCCTGCAGCACCGCATCTCCCACCTCCCACCCCAGGGGAGCACTGCACGGCTTGAGGCTGTGGCTGGAGGAACGTCCCTCCTGCATGTGCGATCCCTGAACCTTTCTCGTAGGCTCCATCGCAAGGTAACACTCTTGGGCTGGTTTTATGAGCGGTAAAAGCTACGGTAAGGTGATGAGGACCGATGGTCATGGACATAGTGTCCAATGTGCGGGACTCAAATGCAATTCAAATGCAATTCTGGGGTGCATATGCATTCGAGCTGGTCACTGCAACCAGACCTCGGCCTGTGCCCAGGCTTCTGTTATGATCTCCAGAGGAGCTCACATTCTTTTCCAAATGCTAGCTTCCTCCTCTGGGACAGAGAAGCTCTTTTCTTCTCATTACCTCAAACCCTGCTTATTCCAGGATATGAGTTTTATAGAATTAAAACCCTCTTATCTAATGGTCTCCACTTTAGTAAATGCATTCACAAATTGATAATGATTTACCAAAAGACTGATTCATTCATTTACTCATTTGACCAAGGTCTACCTCAAGGGATTTTTGTAAGAATTAAGTGATATCATGTAAGTAAATCTTCTAGTTCAATGCCTGACACGTTGTAAATTTAAACTTTCATTAAGTTCTTATTTCATTCCAGATGCTGGGAGACACAAAATAAACTAAAAAGTGTTTGTTGACATGGAAGGAGGTAGATTTACTCCCATTCTAGAAATGAGAAACAGAGATTTAGAGAAGTTCTGTAACTAGCCCAAACCCACACAGATAATGAAGGACTGAAGGAGGAGTCAAACTTGGGTCTTTTGCTGGCCAGAGCCCATGCTCTTTCCATCCCTCTTCTCTACTTCGCAAGCCAGGGTTTTCCTGTATGGGTGGAAGGAAAATGACAGCACTCTTCAGCAGACTTCTTCATGTAGCCCAAAGGGCTGTCAATGTATCTGAAAACACCTCTAGTAGCTAAGTCAGTTAGCTGATCCCCCTTTCTCAGCTACTATTTTTATGGATATAAGAAGTGCAGGGACCATGACTAGGGATAAAGTAATGTTTCTGCTTGGGTTATAGCACCATCATGTGGCTCTTTCCTTTCCACATGATGGTGGCTGCAGAATGTGGGAGGAGCCTTCCTTGTGCTCGCCAGGTTTTATGCTGCTGCTACGATTTCCCTGGGAGAGAGCCTGTTTTGCAAATATCCCATTCAGCGATTCCCCAGACTTTTCAGTGATTGTATGTGGGTTTTGAAAAAGCCCAAGAAGCCATGGACTTTTAAGACATTGATGGGGGCTTTCTCCAAAACCCCAAATAGTGTCAAAAAATTTTAAAGTACATATTTAAAAATAAGTGCACAAAACTCTTGGTTAATAAAACTAAACTTGCATTGGCCACTTTCCTGATGTAAAATAGAGCTTTTTACAAGGCTGATGTGGCATTTAGGGGAGACACTGGGGAGAACGCTGAGGAAGTAGATGGGCTCTCCTTCCTCCAGTCACAAAACAGCGGGTCTTTTCCATGCAAAGAGTTGGTGGTATTCTGAACCTCAGCAAGTCCAAAGTAGAACAGAAAATGGAAATTGGTTCCCTGTAACTAAAATGTCCCATCTTTATTCCCTAAATGAGAAAAAAAAAAATGGTGTTTTGGAACAGCAACCAAGCAGAACTTCCGTTTTGATTTGAGTATAATCTTGAGTGAGTAAAATCAGCAGAAAGTATATCTAACTTATCTGAGCTCCTCCAGTTCCTAGATTGGGTTCTTGTACATAAAGCTTCTTGGCAAAGGATCATTGGGTGAGAGGTGTGATATGACCGAGTAAGAGGGATGATCTTTAGTGCCAGTTCAGTGGATGTCCTTGGGCAAGTTCCTTCACCTCTCTGGGTCTCAGTTTGTAAAACAAAGGAAATCAACCAGGGACCACAAAGATCTTTTCCAGCTTGACTTTCTAGGGTTCTAAGGAATGAGAAGGGGGTCATGTAGATCCTGGTTCCTTGATTTCTCCTTAGCGCTTAGAAAGCACTGGACATGCTATGAAATGATTGTACAATTCTTAGTTCTTTTTTTTTTTTTTTTTTTTGAGACGGAGTCTCACTCTGTCGCCCAGGCTGTAGTGCAGTGGCCGGATCTCAGCTCACTGCAAGCTCCGCCTCCCAGGTTTACGCCATTCTCCGGCCTCAGCCTCCCTAGTAGCTGGGACTACAGGTGCCCACCACCTCGCCCGGCTAGTTTTTTTGTTTTTTGTTTTGTATTTTTTAGTAGAGACGGGGTTTCACCGTGTTAGCCAAGATAGTCTCGATCTCCTGACCTCGTGATCCACCCATCTCGGCCTCCCAAAGTGCTGGGATTACAGGCTTGAGCCACCGCGTCCAGCCCAATTCTTAGTTCTTGAGTTTCAGAAATGGGGGCTCAGCTTTAGTCCTGAATTGCAGAGCTATGAAATGAAGATATTATAGGCAACTTGATCAGCTAGAGGCTCACCCAGCTGCACTTGCTGCTCTGTTCCTCTCTATGGAATAGTGTGAAAGAAGTGTAATCTTTGAGATCTGTAATCTCAAAGTAGTGTTGTCACACCACCAGTGTGACTAGTAGACGCTTAATGTCACCATTTGTGCTTCTACTAGTTTTAGTCTTCCCTACCTCATGTATGGAAGTGAGTTCACTTGGTAAATAGGTAGAGAATGCAGTAACTGGGTCAGATGAAGGTATATATAACCATCAATTTCACATTAAGCCTTTACACATATGCCCTACTCTGATCAAATGGGAGATTTGCCTAACACACCCAGAACTTTCTTTCATTTGTGTTTTTAATCAAGCTGTTCTCCAAGCCATAAACTCTCTCTAGGTCTTTCCACCTGCTCTTTATTCTCAAGAATGGGACATCAAAATCTCATGCATTCTTCAGGGACAAGTCAACACCTTCCAAGGTTTCTTCCCACTGGCCTAACTCTTACGCGTGAGATATTACAAAGCGCACTATTTTTGGTGTCAGAGACAAATGCTCACTCCTCCTTTTGCTCCTTAGGGTCAGAACCTCAGTTTTCCATCTGTGTAAATTGGGATAAAAATATTTACCTTATCTGGTTGTTTTGATTGTTAAATAAGATACACTCATGGAAGCCACCCCTACAACAAGTCAGTATTTTTTCCTCTCTCCCTTCTTTCTTTCCTCTCACCTTTCCTTCCCCAATTTTCTTAGCATTTTAAAACCTAATTTGTTGAAAAGACAGAATTCTTCTTTGAAGTTTGTGGCCCTTTGCCTGGTTGAGTATAAGGTTCTTGCAGGCAGATATTGTGTCTGTGTGCCCTCACAGCAGTGTTTTTAATGTAGTAATAACGTAGTAAATGTCTGTCAAATGAATATATTTCAGGCACTAATGGATACAAGATAATGTGAATAGAGAGGACTTTGGGGCTGGTCTAGAATGCATGGCACATCTGTTGGGCAGTCTGGAGCAGAAGCCAAAGTGATATGTGGATATTAATGTGGAGCCCAATGTTCCTGAATGGCAAGAGATTTCTGAACTCCAGCTTGTTGACTTACAGAGTCATCCATCCCCAGGAGGACCAGCAATGGGATGGTGGTCATCCCTCCATGGACCCATTCCTGTAGAGACACAAAGCCATCCCGGTCGTAGTCCATCCCTTGCAGCATCTCCTTCAATATCTGTGGAATCCGAAGAGCAATCGTTGTCCATTTTCATCATCAACCTGTCTACCTGCCTTCTGCCTCTGCTGTCTTGTTGGTCTTGCATTATCTGGTTTGTGTTTTACCCTTTCCCCTCCCGTTAAGTGTGAATAGAGCAGACTGGGAGTGAGGAGGTCAGGCTTCCAGGTCTGGCTCTGCCCTTGGGCCTTGGGTCAGTCACCCTGACTCTGTGGGCTCTGGTTTGCTTATCTGTAAAAATGGAAATAATATTGTTGTGTTTGCAACACTGTAGCAGGGATTAGAGAAAATGAATGTAAAGTGAATAATAAAATACCTGACACATAGGAGCCCCCAAATGTAATTATTATAATTCATTTTATCTGGTGATTGAGGAAAATCTCTACAATTCTTTCTAACAGAAACCTCTACAGTTCTCTCTAAATTATTTGACTGATGAATTTCTGTTATAACATTTTAGCACTGGTGAAAAGATTAGTATGGTTATTTCAGTTATGTCTGCACATTTTCCTGATGCCTACATTTTTCCTATCAGAGAGGTGGGAGGTAAAGTGCAGGACTCCAAAGAAGCTGCCTATAAGAAGATGAGTCTGGGAGCACCTGCAGAGTAAACACTCATTCATGTCCCGAGTGTGTTCCCCTCCCATCTCAGAAGCTCACTCCAAAGCCACCCCATCCTTACAGAAACTCACAGGCCTCAGCTCTGTGGGATCCCACTCCAGGTACTGGGCAATATGCAGCATTTGGTTGACAATGCAATCCATCTCCTAGAAAATAGCAAAGGGAGAAAATATCAAAAGGAGACAACCAAAAGTGTGTCCTTAAGAGCTGAACTCAAAATTAAGCCCAGTGGGAAGAGGGACAGGGCAGGGCAAGAGAAGAAGCTGGTGCAGTAACTGGCATTTTGTGAGGAGCTCAGTTTATTTCTGTCTCGACCACAAAGCTCACGAGAAGCACAGAGCATGCATAAGCTGGAGGTATGCAAAAAGTTCATTAACACTGACTTCTCCTGGACCCACCTTCTCTCCCTTATTCTGTGCTTTAACTTGGAATGCATAGAAAGCACTCCTGTTTTTATCCCTCTTTGTGATTATCACTTCCACAAATACTTACAAACCAAGGCAGGTTTCTCCTGTCACTTCTTATCACTCATCCCCACAGCTTTAGCAACTTGGGATCCATCTCCCCACTCAAGGCCAGTTTCTCTTGCATGGAGGGTTACTGTGTGTGTCTTAGCTCAGGTACCATGATCTTGATTCCTTTTGTTATCTCCTCTGTTTCCTTTTTACCATGGTCCAGCCCTTTGCCCAGGAGTCCGTGAACAGGAAACTCATGAGGAATATGTTTACTTGATGAATAAGCCCTTTGGTACTGAGGCCAGGCTCCATCAAAAACCTCACAGAATTGTTGGCTGCCAATGAGTCAGTGTTCTGAGAGCCCTGCTGAAACATACCAGACTGCAGAGGAATTTGGTGTCAACGTTAGCACCACTTAGGCACCAGCTAAGATGTTCATAGTAAGATTGCTTTGGGAGGACATGTTGTAGACTGAAGCAAGGTTCAAAAGTGTTACCTCCACCAGATAGAATGCTGGGTCAAAATAGCCAGCTAAAACCCAGCAGGGATTTAAAAAAATTATATTTCATTTAAATTAAGAAACAATCCATTGTAAAAGTACAGGATAGGCCAGTAGATGAGGGTAAGAAAGTGGGCACAAAGGTGGGGAGAGGCTTTGGCAGAAGTTCCAATAGAAAAGAACTTGTGAATCTGGTTGGGTCAAGATTTAATGAGAAAATGTAATTCAGGAACCAAGAATTGGACTCAGTCTTGGACTATGTAAATAGAAGCAGAGTTGGCAGATTTCAAAAAGAAAAAGTTCTCCTGAGGTCTTCCTGATCGGGCCACGTTTGGACACTTAAAGGGTCATAGGGGATGGATTCTGTTCTGTGCCACATTTCAGGAATGGCATTGACAAACCAGAGTTTGTTCAAAGTGGATATTTAATCCTGCCTTATGAGAACCAGCATAGGAATAGGGAAATTTTAGCTTGGAAAAGATTTTAGGGGAGATGTGATAGCACCTTCAAATACTCGAAGGTCTATTGTATGGGATAGGTATTCCACTTGTCCTGGCCAGGTACGGGGGACAGAAGGAAGCAGAAGGATGCAGGGAAGGGAGGAGTTGAGGACTGGCTATTTTGGCCTCCCTGCTGGGTTGAGGGAGAAGGGGAGCAGAAGCAGGTTTTGAGTTGAAAACGATTCCCCGGCGGACAGAGGAGTGCCTGTTTTCGGGAAGGAAGCCCTCTCCAGCCTCACCTCCAGCAGTGGAATGGCTGTCTTAAGGTAGTGGATGACCTCACCGTTACTGGGAGTCCATATGCCAGGGATTCCAGGTTGAATCAGATAACTCTTTTGAGATTTGCTTCAGTCTACCAATATTACCTTTAAAATGTATCTGGAATTTAACAACTTCTTACCACCTGCAATGATTCTGCCCTGCACAAGTCCACCACCATTTCATGCCTTGATTATTTCAATGGCCTCCTAACCAGTATCCCTGCTTGCATTCCCTCTGTCACCCAGGTTGGAGTGCAGTGGCACAATCTCGGCTTATGGCAACCTCTACCTCCCAGGTTCAAGTGATTCTCCGACCTCAGCCTCCCGTGTAGCTGGGACTACCGGCACCTGCCACCATGCTCAGCTAATTTATTTTGTATTTTTAGTAGAGACGGGGTTTTGCCATGTTGGCTAGGCTGGTCTCAACCTCCTGACCTCAGGTCATCTGCCTGCCTCGGCCTCCCAAAGTGCTGGGATTATAGGCATGAGCCGCCGCACCTGGAGTAGAGTGATTCTGTTAAAACATAAGTCAATCACATCACTCCCCTCCTCAAAATCGTCAATGGTTCTCCATTTCTCTGGAGTAAAAGATAAACACTTTTTTTTTTTTTTTTTTTTGAGATAGAGTCTTCCTCTGTCACCCAGGCTGGAGTAAGTGACATGATCTTGCCTCACTGCAACCTCCAACTCTAGGGTTCAAGCAATTCTCTTGCCTCAGCCTCCGGAGTAGCTGGGACTACAGGCGTGTACCACCATGCCCGGCTAATTTTTGTATTTTTAGTAGAGACGGAGTTTCACCATATTGGTCAGGCTGGTCTTGAACTCCTGACCTCGTGATCCACCTGCCTCGGCCTCCCAAAGTGCTGGGATTACAGGTGTGAGCCAGACACCTGGCTAAAGATAAACACTTTTAATCACCTATAAAATTTAACATGCTTTGCAAACTCCCCACTCCCCTACCCCCATCCCATGACTTCTCTAATCTCATTCCCTCGCTCTGATCTCATCTGTTTACTCATTCTGCTCCATTCACACTGGCCTGGAGCGAATCTTCTAACATCCTAGGCACCCTCAGGATCCTCACACTCACTGTTCTTTCTCCTGGAAGGCTCTTCCCCTAGACTTACTCCTTCACCTCCTTCATGCCTCTGTTCAGATGCCCCGTCCTAGAAAGGCCTTCCTTGGCCACCCTCACTAAAGCTGCAACTTCTTCCAACACTTCCCCTCCTTTATTTTTATTCTTAGCACCCATCTCTACCTGATACATGTTTTTACTATGCTGCTTAGTGTCTGTGCTTGGACTAGAATGAAAACTTCATGAGGGCATGGAAGTTTGTCAGTTGGCTACACTGCCATACCCCCAGTGCTTAGAAGAGTGCCTGACATAATGCAGACACTCAGTAAATATGTGATGACCAAGTAAATATGTGATGACCAGTAAATATGTGATCCTCTGGATGTTCCCGCAGATGACCCAACCCACAGCATTGCAATGTGGCTGAAGAGCCACAGTGCTTCCCACAGAGGCACCCTGGGGTTTAGAGGGAATTGGGATGATTCAGTTGGTCTAGTGGACTTGTTCCCCTCCTTCCTTCCTCTGGTCTGACTCAACCCCTTGCATCTCAACCTCAGGGCCTTCCTGTTAATGAGCCCTATCTCTGACATTGACAGTCAGGATCACAGGGCCTATCTGACTCTGTTTGCCTTCTTCTCTTTCCATCCTTCCTTTTACTCCATGAGCCTTGACTGATCCTTGCCTATTCCTGAAGGGGTAAGGGTGAGTCTCAGGCTTTCTCAGGTGCAACAGGATGGGAACATGACCTGACATTAGAGCAGACAGAACCAGACTCCTAGGCTAGTGCCCTGGAGTAGGAGAAGCAGCCAAGGGTGATGCCAAAGCACATCAGCAGTGACCAGCAGCCTCCTTTCTCGTGCCCTTTTCCCCTAGTCTTTTTGCCTCCCCTGCCCTCTCCTCTTGGCCTCAGGACTCCTGCAGGAAATTGCAGGAGGACCTTGTGAACTGAACGGGAATTTAAACTAGGTCACATGCTAAAGCATCCCTCCATCCTGAGATTTGATGATCCCAGGCTTTGAGAGTGAAAAGGTAAGTTGGCATTCACGCTCTGCAAGGCTGGCCCTTAGGAAATAGCAGGTGGAGAGGTCCCAGTCGGATTTCCTCAGCCTGCATCGAGACATTGCTATTACTATAAAGACAGAACTGAACATTTTCAGATTCTTCCTCTGCTTGCTCCCTGCTCCCCCAGCCTTTCTCAGGTCCGTGAGGGATATTTAGAGTGAGAACTTACCGCTTGGTCCAGAAGACCGTTCTCATCTGAATCATAGAGGCGAAACATGACTGTAAGAAACACAGAGGTAAGCCTTGAGGTGTCCTTTAAGAAGCAGGGATGGCTGAAGTTTTGATGCTGCCAAGTTTTTAGATTAGTTCTGTCACCACTGTGACGAAGGCTGTGGCAGCCAGCTCTTCCTCCCTCTGAGCGCAGAGTCTGACTTCCTTAAGGAGAGGCTGGGCCAAGGGAGGAGAACCACCTGGCTTCTGGACCTGTTTAAGCAATACCTATGTGGCTGATGAAGTCCAGGTCATGAGTATGATTCCCTGGGGAGCATGAACACCTTTCAGTGTCACTAGAACACAACCTAAAGCAAATGCCCAGCTGGGGGTGGGGCAGAGGCAACAGCATTTTGCTTCTATTGAGCATAGAAAGTGTACAGTTAGGCAGATTTAAATCCTAGGGCTGCCCTGCCACTTCTGGGGAGTGCCCAATAAGTTATATAACTTCTTTGAGCTCAGCTTCCTTATCTATAAAGTGGAGATAATAATAGCTGGTTTCTCCTAGGATTATTATGAAGATTAATGTGTAACTGATAGGCCAAATCAACTGGGCTTAGAACATAGAAAACACTCAACAGATGTCACTAATTTTTATTTTCCTTTTAAAATGAACATTTATATATAGCATTTAACATATACAAGGTATTGTCCTATATACTTTCTCATTATTACTTAATCCTTCATAATGCTATGAAGTAGTTGTTACAGAAGCCATTTTTTCCTTTTTCTAAAAGGTATTTGGAAACATGCTATTCAGAAACATCTTCAATCATGTTCTAACTGCAGGGAGGTGATGTAGGATAAGGAAGTTCTGGGAGAAAATTTTGGACAAGGAACTACACGTTTACTTATGGGACCTGGAAACCTGTATTTTACTCAACCAAAAGGCAAAGATCCTGTCTGTGGTCTCATAAGTCGGGATGGCAGGAAGCAGAGATAAGCATTTCTTCATTTTCCTGCTTTTTTTTTTCTGGGTCGGAATTTCGCTCTTGTTGCCCAGGCTGGAGTGTAATGGCGCGATCTTGGCTCACTGCAATCTCTGCCTCCCTGGTTCAAGTGATTCTCCTGCCTCACCCTCCCGAGTAGCTGGGATTACAGGCATGTATCACCACGCCCAGCTAATTTTGTGCTTTTAGTAGAGACGGGGTTTCTCCATGTTGGTCAGGCTGGTCTCAAATTCCTGACCTCAGGTCATCCGCCCGCCTCGGCCTTCCAAAGTTCTGGGATTACAGGCATGAGCCTCCGTGCTCCCTGGCCTTTCCTGCTATTCCTTAAAACCCTTCATCATGCCTGCTTTCTCTGTGGAGCACCCATTCGGTGCAACACCTCGGGGCACGTATCAGCCCGGTCCCCTTATTTCTGCAAAGTTGCCCTTGTGTCATCATTTCCTCCTAGATGTTTTAATGTCTCTGTACCTTGTGTTTTTTTCAGGGGTGCATCGCTGGCGAAGTCAAAGTCCTTTAAAGGTAGGGTCATGGGCTTTCGATTCTTTGTGATTCCTCAGAAGGCCCCAGTCTGAGGCATGTATCATACGCTGATGACTCACCCAGCAGATGGTTGAATGACATAAACAGACCTTTTCTGCTAGCATTATTCCAGGTCTCTGGGCCTAGGCGACTCTCCAGCGCTGACCTCTCTCTGGTCCTACTGTGCATGAACAATAGAACTAGAAAGGCCTGAGTAAGCATCCTAATTTTAGCAGTGTAACCTTGGACAAGTCTTTTAACCCTCTTGTGCCTTCCTTCTAGGTTACGGTGAGGTTAAAATGAGAAGGCATTCAAAGTGCTTAGCAAATATAAGGTGTTTATTGATGATAGTTGTTCTTGTTATTATTGCATTGGCAATAGGTGTGGGACTTCAGTCTATTATTTCCAAAAAAATACATGCTTGGTTTTTACAAAGAAAAGTTTAACTTGTTTTCCGTCCTTAAAGTTAAGGAAGGATATAAATTGATATGGTTTAGTAAAAAGCAAACCAAAATGAAAACTCTATATGACCAAGTTTCTGCAACAAAAGACTTGCAGGCCGGGCACGGTGGCTCACACCTCTAATCCCAGCACTTTGGGAAGCTGAGGCGGGTAGATCATCTGAGGTCAGGAGTTCGAGACCAGCCTGGCCAACATGGTGATACCCCGTCTCTACCAAAAATACAAAAATTAGCTGGGCATGGCGGCGGGCACCTGTAATTCCAGCTACTCGGGAGGCTGAGGCAGGAGAATCGCTTGAACCTGGGAGGTGGAGTTCCAGTGAGCAGAGATCACGCCACTGCATTCCAGCCTGGGCGACAAGAGTGAAACTCCGTCTCAAAAAAAAAAAAAAAAAAAAAAATTTGCAAGGAAAAAATTAGCAAAAGATGGAGAGGGATCTGAAAGATTAAAAGAGAGTGAAGACACATAACAACCAGTGGTGATATATGAATTTTACTCGGATCCTGATTCAAACAAACAGTTAAAAATATCTAAGATAATTGGAAAAATGTGAATACTATTTGATAATAGTAAAAGGAATCATTTTCTTTGGCTGTGATGATGGTATTGAGGTTATATTAAAGAAGAAGAGTCTGTGAATTTAGAGGTACATACTGAAATATTTACAGATAAAATTATATGATGCCTGGAATTTGCTTCAAAATACTCTGAGGCAGAGGGAATGGGTGGGAGGTATAAACACAAGACTGACCATGAGTTGATCATTGTTGAAGCTGGGTGATGGGGCCATGGACGTTCACTGTACTCTCCACTTTTATCTTTGAAATTTTCTATAATAACAAGTTTTAACGTTTCTTTGCATGGCCATTATAAGACTCAGTTGGAGAGTCATTAATATAAAACAATCTGTCACCTTCTCTTTGGTAGTTACCAATAAATACAATGCCTGAAATTCAAAATCCAGCTAAATGCTGGAAATAATTTGATGTTTCACTTTTAACATTAGCTAGAAGAAAACAGCAATCTGCTACATTTGCCACCAAACTAGCACTTAAGACTTGCAATTGTTAACACTTCCAACCTATGGGAGAGATTTTAAGCTCAGCTAATGAGCAAACTGTTTCATTTTGTTTTTGGCAAGAGTTAACCTTTGGCAGACTTCCCTTGCTTATGTTTAAGTTTTGTTGACTAGTCTTACTATTAACTTGAATTTTGACTTTGGCTATAATGTACTTTTTTTTTTTTTTTTTGCCTTGCTGTCTACTTAAGTTCCCAAGAGAAGCAAAGACAATACAAATTTTTTAACAAGGTCCTATCATCTTCTATTTTTTAAAAGTATGTCTGTAGGCTCACAGAAGCCAGAGAAACCATACCTGGACTGAATCATCTACAAGACTGCAGGCTGTTTCAGCCACCGTGAACTTTCTGCCCCCAGCTCTTACTCTCCTCCTGAAGACATATTTTTAAAACCTACTTTAGTAGCACCACCAAACCAAGCTCAACTCCTTTAATTAACTGGCCTCCTCGTTCTCTAGAGGCCAATAATCTTGGGGTGGGGCGTAGGTAGAGAAATGGACAAAGCCTTATCAAGACAGAGACTGATGAGATCTCAAGAAAAGAATATTTCCTCATAAAGACTTGCCTGGGCACGGAATAGGGGGAAGGAGAACAGATGTTGAATATATTTCTTTAAAAAATCTATTAAGAGGAGGTAGCAGTTTTCTGAGTAAAGGCTTTCAGGAAGTCCTGCCAGCAAAGCAAGGAAGTCTTGACCGCTTGATGGAACCCCTTCCCCTTTCCAGATTCTGGTTCTCAATGCCTGGGTTTCAGATGCCTTTCCCACATGATACACAACTGGTACTATGTCCCAGGGTGGATTCTAGGAGTTGTTCATATCACTGCTGGTAACAGGACAAAGAAACCTCCCCAAAGACGCAGGACCTATATCCGTGATACCAGCTCAGTCTCCAGTGTGTTCAGGAATAATGGACAGAACCCCAGATCTTTCTGTAGGAAAAAGATGAAGCCCCTTGACAGGGTGAGCACTTACACTCCAGCTTATCCTGAGGCCTCCCCGTCTCCAGCAGGGACAGGTAGCACACAACATCCTTCAGGTACACCACAGGGGATTCCGAGCTTGAAGACCGAGGGACGGGGGGTTCCGGGGGGGTTGCAGCCACTTGGTCTTCAGTTGGTGCTTGCTTCTCAGCCATATTTGATTCTGTGATAGGCAAAATGAAAACATCCAAGGGCATTTTCTGTTTAGTAAATATTAACCCCTCTTTGTTACCCCATCCTTTTCATGGTAGAGGCAAGAATTTTGTAGAAGTGTCTTCAAAAGCTTTGGTTACATAGATGTGATCAAATTAGTGGCCCTAGAAATCCAACTTGTGGAGTTCATGGTCTCCGAAGGGATCCCATGCTGTCCCCTTTGAGAGTCTATTTCCTTGCAGGAAATTCATCTATACTCTGAATATTCAGAAAAGATGATGGTGATTATTGGTAATATCAATAATCAACAGATAAATGTCATATGGCCTACTTTTTTGGGAACATACCCAACTTGTAGAAGTAATTTTGGCTGGGATTTCAAAATGGTAAATGGCCAACGGTCATTTCTTAATAGACCTTGCGATTTTCCTTTCAAACACATTTAAACACACATAAAGGATGAATATTCAAAAGAGAAAACTGGGATTGATGATCAACCCATCTCTAGAAACTAGAAAGAACTCAAACTAATTGCCAGTCTAATCATTTGGATGAAGAAAATGCAGAAAGTAGATTATTGTACCACAAGAATGGGGTAAGTTTTTCCTTTAAAATTTCTGCTTTCTAAGGTAGGAAAACACTTTGTCTCTTCCACACTTTGTTCTCCGGTTCAGAAATATAAGATCTATTACTAACAAGAAAATGGGGCACCCCTGTTTTCCTGTGTGAATTCTACTTTTTGAGATACTTTGAGTGCTGTCTTCCCTCTCTACCTCCATGCTCATCAGAAATGATCTCTTAATATCTGCTAGGAGTGTACAACTCACAGAAAACAACTAACCAGGGAACAAAGGGAAGGTGGGCAGTGGAAAATCCAATATTTTAGGTGTTGTAATATTATGCCACCAAGTAACAAAGTACTGAAGGTAGAGGCAGTGGGAGAGACAGCCTTGATAGTAACGGCTGTTGAGGAAGGCAATGTTACCTGTACACGCTTCATTCGGAGAAACAACCAACCAAGCAATGGAAGTAAATATTCCATTTTAGGCAAGCAGGGCTGTGCTAGATGAAAGCCTTCCAGGTTCCAGGGATTCGGTTGTGGGTCTGAGAAGGGAGTTAACAATCATCCAGATGGACAATAGGAGAGACCAAAGGTCACTGACACACTTTGTATATTACAAAGGGCCTCATGAAGAAACCAAGATGGAGCCTATGAAACGCAGCCGCAAAGTAAGGAAAGAAAGCTTCATCCTGAGGTCTCAGAAGACCGGATTTTCAAAAGTAATTTTCTGCTGGACAAGACCCTTCGCAGGATGCAAGAAGATATCACCTTTATTAAACAAAAGCAGAAAGCCTCAGGGTTCGACAAGTAGAGATGAAAATACAATAGGATGAGATAAAGATAGGGATAGTGAGATAGGGGAGGTTGTAATAAAATTACATATTTAATGAAGTATTAAGATTGTCACTGGAGGAAAACATGGGAACAGGCCTTTGTACTGTGTAGTCCATTACACGCAAAGTTATTGCTAGGTCCTCAGATTATTCATCAATTAAAACACGATCAATAACTTCTACTTGACTAAATGGATTGACAGAGACCAGATTTACCCTCTCACCTAAAACAGTGACAAAACTGGACAAAATGTATGAAACAATGGTTCATAGGACATTACATTATCAGGGAGGACCAAACACTGATCTCTGAGAAGATGAGACGACTCCTACAACTGCCACATCAGACTGTTTGGAAAGAGCTTCTAGGCTGCAGCACAGAGAGGGGAAGCTAGGCTAACCCTGGCAGTCTCTCTGAGTGGAGGTGAAGCTGGAACCTGGAACCCATGGTGGCTAGGGTTCACAGAGCAGGCACTGGAGAGGAGGGGATGCACAGACAGCTAGCTCTGAATATGTGTAGAAGGTCCCCTTTGAGTGACAGCAGAGAGTTCCCTTGAGTTATTCAGCTGAGTAGAATCAGCACACTTGTGGAAGGAAAACACCTAAGGCTGGGGAAAGAACTAGGATTAGAGGGAATAATCCCTGGAATGCAAAGAGAACCAGGAGTGATGCCTATTCCCACCAACCAGGGTAGAAAACCCCCATGATTCATGAACCATCGATAGAGTGTTCAGAAGCATTGTTTCTCAGTAGTGAGAAAATGCCTTTCTGGTCCTGTCCGGTGAAGCTTAAAAGATAGACCCAAAAAGATCAGACTGTTTCCAAGTAACCTAACTGTACCTAAAAACAAAGCTCAGGAGTATTTGTAGGAATGTGAAAATCCAGTACTCAACATTTAGTGAAGAGGTACCATAAATTCTATACAAATTCTTCCAGAAAATTTAAGAGGAGGGAATCCTACGCAACCCATTTTTGAGGCCAGCATTACTCTAAAGCCAAAAACAGACAATGACATGACAAGACATGAACATGCAAATCAATATCCCTCATGAACACAGAGGCAAACGTTCTTAATATTTTAGCAAATTGAGCCTCATAATACATAAAAAGAAATTAAATAAGACCAAATAAACAAACAATTAAGAACATGAAAAGACACTCAACATCATTAAAGCACAAGAATATTTATAACACTTTTATTTATAATAATCATTAACTGGAAGCAATCTAAATGTCCATCAGTAGGTTAACAGATGAACAAATTGTGGAATATCTATATATTAAAACACTAATCAGCAACTAAAATATGTGAACTATTGATACATACAAAATGGATAAATCTCGAAATTATTATGTGGAGTGGAAAAAGGCAGACCCAAAAGAGTAGACAGTGTATGATTCCATGTATATAAAATCTAGACAATGCAATCTAATATATATGGCAGAAAGCAGATCAGTAGTTGTATGGGGATGAAGCGTGGGTGGGTAAAGAGGGTGGAAAACAGGGATTACAAAGAAAACTTTTAGAGATTATGGGTATGTTCATTATATTAATTGTGGTACTAGTTTTACAGGTATATACATATGTCAAAACTTATTAATTAATTATACACTTAAAACATGCAATTTATGCCAATTTATACCTCAATCCTTGGATCTTGAACTATTTCTCTAGTTTTCACTGAAGTCTGCTGCTCACTCCTGTCATAGAGATGCAGGGGTCCAGGAAGACTGAGAGGCACTGCCATTGTCCCATTATGAATGACAGTGTTCTTCCTCTTCACTCTGCCTTATATGAACTACACTTAACCTATGGCCATCTGAGTATGTCCCTCAGGTACCACCTGTAAAAAGGCCAACACTCTCTTCCAGATCGCAGAGGTTCTGTCCTGGTGCCATGTCCTAAACGCTTTCATGTGAGGGCTCTTGGGCAGACCTGACTTGTTCCACTTTCTCTCTTGGTATCTGTGTTACTTGTTCCCTACCAGTTGGGCAGTGTGGCATAGTGGGAAGAGCACCAGGCCAGGCAGCAGAAGACTGTGATTCCAGCACTGAGTTTGTGTTCAATTGTGTGTGATTTAACACACAAAGTATGTGTGTGTGATTTAACACAAGCAGGCTTACTCTACCATACTCAACCTCAGTTTTCTCATCTGTTTAAAGAGGGGATTGCATTAAAACTGATGTTTACCCAAAGTCTTGAACTACAGAAATCCTTCAAGTAAATGACTTAACTAAGTGAAGAACAAAACTGGGTCCCAAGGCTGGGCATGGTGGCTCATGCCTGTAATCCCAGCACTTTGGGAGGCCAAGGTGAGTGGATTTCCTGAGGTCAGGAGTTGGAGACCAGCCTGGCCAACATGGTGAAACCCCATCTCTACTAAAAATACAAAAATTAGCTGGACATGGTGGCAGGTGCCTGTAATCTCAGCTACTCAGGAGGCTGAGGCAGGAGAATCGCTTGAACCCAGGAGGCAGAGGTTGAGAGGCAGAGGTTGCAGTGAACTGAGATTGTGCCACTGCATTCCAGCCTGGGCAACAGAGCGAGATTCCATCTCAAAAAAAAAAAAAAAAAAAAAAAGAAGAAGAAACTGGGTCCCAGATTATCTATACAATACAGTCTGATCCCAATTCTGTAAAAAATCTATAGAAAAATCTACAAGGAGATTACACACACACACATACACACACACATGTAATTGCATTGGTGAAATTATGGGTGATTTTTATTGTGCTTTTTAAAAAACACACTTTTTAGAGCACTGTAAAATTCAGACTAAAACTAAAAAAGTGTCCAGAGATTTTTCACACACCCTGCTTCCCTACACATGCATAGCCTACCATGCCTCACTCCCCAACCAGAGTGGTACATTTGTTACAGCTGATGAATAAATCAACACATCATTACCACCTGAGGTCTATAGTTTGCATTAGGGTTCATTCTTGGTGTTCTACATTCTGTGGGTTTGGGCAAATGTACAATGACATGCATTCACCATTATAGTATACAGAGTAGTTTCACTGCCCTAAAAATCCTCAGTGCTTTGCCTATTCATCCTTCCCTTCCCCTGACCCTTGACACCACTGATCTTTGTGGTTTCTTTATTTTTTTGTGTCCTTCAAATTTCTTACAATGTGAGTATATTGCTTTTACAATTTGGAAAAACTAACACAAAATATTAGGAGACTTTCCTTGATATTTCAATATTCCAAGTTGCTGAAACATCTCAACAGGCCAAGAAACTAACGGAACACCAGGACACTGAAGTTCTCCTTGTTCATCTCAGTTAGTCCTGGGCCTTCATGAAGGGAAGGGTGGGCTCAGCCTTTCCTGAGCTGACATTTTGACAGTGATAGATTGCTCAGGCCTCTGAGCCAAAGTCTGGACCCTGAAAGCCCCGCTCTGTTGTCTTTATAGGCAAAACACATGCCTGCCCTGCTCTGGGAATGAAGTGGGCTTTGCTGGAACTGAGCTTGGAGACTGATCTGATAGGCCTAGACAGGCCACATGAAATAAGAATCTAAGCTCTTCCCCTGGCTTCCACCTGGACAACAGGAAAAGGTTGGTCTTTCCAGCAGATGGCCTGATTGAAGGTGAGTCCAAGACTTGGCTCTTCCTTGCTGGCAGAGGCCCCTTTCTGTGGTGACCGCCTGGCCCTATAATTCTTGTTCCTGGTGAACAGGGACATCTAATTAAGACATCTGTGGAAGAGGGCCTAGCAGGAAAAGGTTTTTTCCCCTTAAATCTCAAGTGTCAAAAGAAGATGAAAAAAATGCTATGTAACTCCTTGGGCCAAGAGTCAGATAATTGCCCTTTCATGATTTTACTATAGGGGGCTGATTTTTCCCATACACAAGGAAAATGGTACATCACAAAACCACTTCTCCAGGAGGAAATCTCTGGAAGTTTCTCTTTTAGACCCAGAATGATACAACTATTGCAAATACATATGGAGGTCAAATAAGTCAGCTAATTTCCATTATCATCATCGATCATCTTTTCTCAAATATCACATAATGACATATCCCCAATAAATTCTTCCTTGGTAGCTCAGAAACATTACCCACTAAAACACAACCTGCCCAGACAATTTGGAACGTCAATGAATGAATTGTATCTTCTTCCAGGTTCCTCTTGAAATTCCAGATAAAATAAACCCCATCTCTACTAAAAATAGAAAAATTAGCCTGGTGTGGTGGCATGCACCTGTAATCCCAGCTACTTGGGAGGCTGAGACAGGAGAATCGCTTGAACTTGGAAGGCAGAGGTTGTGGTGAGCTGAGATTGCGCCATTGCACTCCAGCCTGGGCAACAAGAGCGAAACTCCGTCTCAAAGAAAAAAAAAGAAAAGTCTCTAGGTAAAGAATTTGGGGCAGGATGCTTTTCACCACTGAGTTTCTTGCTGGGAGTTTAAAATCTCAGAGCTACTAGTTTCACCCTTTCCTCCCTAGTATGAGAATGATTTATGCCAGAATATGCCTCCTGTAGTCCTTAGAAGATATAAGAGTTATCTGTGCCTTATGTCCATTTCACCAAGTGGCTCTGGACTAGCATGGCTGAGTGGCGTGCTGGGCAGGGCGTGGATGAGCCAGCATTTTTGCAGAGTCCTGCCCGGCTGCTGCTGTCCCTGAAACCATCAGGAAGGCACAGGTGCTCCTAGTCTTTGCTTTCTGGTGCTCTGTGCGTAGCCTGGAGTTTGCTGAGCTTATGATCCGGCGGTAACTGTTTTTCCCCAACCATGCTCTGCTTTCCATCTATCATGAACTGTTTATCCCACCAGGCCTTTAGTTAAACACTGAAAACTCGATAATCCTTCCAGTTTCTCTTTTTGCTGTGACAGGAAAAAAGATTAGAACTACGTTGAAGAAACTCTCTCATTCCAGGTCCCTGTTGCAATGAGTTCCCCTTCTCTTAGCTGCAGTATCTCTAGTCTATCTTGTTTTATATATATTTAAAATATATATTTAAAATATAGGCTGGGCGGGGTGGCTTATGCCTGTAATCCCAGCACTTTGGGAGGCTGAGGCGGGTAGATCACAAGATTGAGACCAGTCGGGAGATTGAGACCATCCTGGCCAACATGGTGAAACCCTGTCTCTACTAAAAATACCAAAAATCAGCCGGGTATGGTGGCACGGGCCTGTAGTCCCAGCTACTCGAGAGGCTGAGGCTGGAGAATCACTTGAACCTGGGAGGCCGAGGTTGCAGTGAACCGAGATCGCACCACTGCACTCCAGCCTGGTGACAGAGCGAGACTCCATCTCAAAATAATAATAATAATAATAAATAAAAATAAAAACTGCATTCTTTTTCCCCTGGGCACATCCCAAGAGCTGGAATTCACCTTTGGATATCTATAAAGCTTTTCAATAAAATGATAATGCACAGTAAAAAAAAAAAAAAAAAAAAAAGTCTGACTTTCTGGGTCTTTGTATTGAAAGCTTCAGGAGCAACCTGGGAGAAAGAGAGCCCATGAGAGACCTTTCATGAGAAGAGGATGCCCAGTTGACATACTTGGAGACTGAGGGTGCAGGTTGAAGGAGATAATGGCAGACCATACTGAGTTAAGAATAGAATATACTTCTGTGCTGGGTGTGGTGGCTCATGCCTGTAATCCCAGCACTTTGGGAGGCCGAGGTGGGTGGATCACTTGAGGTCAGGAGTTGGAGACCAGCCTGGCCAAGATGGCGAAACCCTGTCTCTACTAAAAAAGTACAAAAATTAGCCAGGTGTGGTGGCACACTCTTGTAATCCCAGCTACTCAGGAGGCTGATGCACGAGAATAACTTGAACCTGGGAGGTCGAGGCTGCAGTAAGCTGAGATTGTACCACTGCACTCCAGCCTAGGGGACAGAGCAAGACTTTATCTAAAAAAAAAAAAAGAAAAAAAGGAATAAAGAGTACTTCTGGAAGGTGGCCTGAATAATAAATGCTAATATATTTATCAAACATTTACTGTATGCCAGGCACTATTCTAAGCATTAACATATCTAACTCACTTAACCTTCATAACAACATTTGTTATCTCACTTGGGGACACTGAGGCACAGAGACAGTGTTCAAACATGTCCACGGTTACAGAACTAAGTAGTGTTGGCTCTGAGAATCAAACCCAGGCAGCCTGGCTCCTTAAGCAACATGCTCTGTTGCCTGATCCAACTTGAGTTGATAGTACTCAGGACATTTATATTGTATATGAGAACAGAAATTAAGTACGGTAACCTTTACTTCTCATTTTCGCAGGAGCTTCTGGCCTTGGGCCTGGCCTGTCAACAGCAGAGAGGAATGGCTTCCCATTGATAAATGTGTCAGGGAAGATTCCACATCTCTGACAGCCCAACAGTGGGCCTCTGGGCAGCAGGCACCACTACAGCAGCCCCGCTGAGAGTGCAGCCTTGCTCATTCCACAGGAACCAACCACACCACCAGGACCATTGTGTCCTCTCTTGGTATAGGAAAGACTGCAGGAGTTTTGAGGTTGGATGATTCTGGATTGAATCCCTGGCTCCACAGGTCACACCAGTGGTATATAATTTCTTAAGGCCTCAGTTCCTCATGTGTAAAGTGGTGTGATTGTGAAGCTTAAATGAAATGTGTAATGAGCAGATGGCTGGCAAATACATCTTCAAGACCGTTTGAGCTGGCTTCCCTTGCTAACTTATTAGCAACTCTTCAACTTACTCAAAATAGTGTATATATGTTGTTGGAAGTCAACCACGGCACATTTTTACCCTCTTGCTCTGTTCCTCTCCAGCTAACCACTGGTAATCTGCACCTCAGCCTTAGAGCCACAGCCACTTCTCTCTCTCTCTCCCTCTCTCTCTCTCTCTCTCACACACACACACACACACACACACACACACACACACACACTTTCTCCTGAGAAGGCTCTTCACTTTCTGGGCAGGCAGACATATCAGAGAGAAACATCTAGCAAGCTGTTCCAAGTCCCGACTTGCTCTGTTCTAGGGCAAGTAAAGCAAAAACCTTTACCCAGCCTCAGAATCCCAGAACATTCAAATGACAGGAGCCCCAGAGATGGAGGTTCTGAAGGCCACAGGAGGACCAGATCTACATAAGATTGCACAATTATATAAGGACAGCACTATTGGTTAGGTTTCCCCACTTCTCCCCAGGGATGAGTTATTCCCCACTTTTCCCACAAATCTTATATTCCAAAGACTTACCAGTATCAGGGGCACAGGCCTCATCTGCTTTGGTGGCATTCTCTGCATTCTGTATATTAGTATCTGAGGAACAAAAAGAAGATTTAAAGACCAGACCAGGCCTTCCAGCTTCTTGGAAGGGCAGGTACGGGACCTCCCCATGGAACCTGGTTCACCTGGGTTGTGTCTGTCTCTGGTTGTTACTGTCAGCTGGGTTCATGCTCACTTATTGGGATTGACTGTGTCTCCCCCATTATAGCCCAAGCTCCAGGAATACAGTGATCATGGCTTCCCTCTCCTCTAACACTTCCAGGCTAGTCCCAGCCTGGACACAGAAGCTGAATGTGCTCCATCCGTGGACTGTCAGCCTTTGCTGAAGGCTCTCTTCCCCTGCCATACGTTATTTTGTGTCTCCTCTTTCCCCACCCTGCTCTTTGATCTGTAGTGGCAGGAATTATGCCTCCTCTTTATTCCTTTTGCTGAGAGGTTCATCAGGGCTTCCTGTAAAGCGCTCTGAGGAAGGGCGTCCCTGTCTCTTGGTTCATATTCGCACCCATGGGGTAGTTACTATGTTCAGGGGACCCTCTAGGAATGCAGTCTGTGGCTGTGGTAGGGGGTGAGAGCTGCACAAGGTCTGCCCATCTTGGGGAACACTCTGTGTACCTGGGCTATTGGCCTCGCTGTTGCTGGCCTCCTCCGTCGGGTGGTCAGAGGTCTCCTGTCTGGGCTTCTGGCTGAAGGCCAGGAAGAGGTGAGTGCTCAGTGGCTGGGGAAGGTCCACCTCCAGGTATGCCCTCATGAACAGCTTGAAGACATCATAGCTAATTGGCTGAGAAGGAGCAAAAGGGCAAAATCAGTGGAGAGAAGCAAAGGGACAGAGAGGAAGAGAGAAGGAAAAGGAATAGAAAAGCTGGCAGGTGAAAGAAATGGAAAGGGAGGCAGCAGGACATGGAGGAGCTGATGGGGACAGGAATGAAAAGGCCAGGGAAGTGATAGAGAATGAGAGGCACAGGGTGCGGGGGATGGATGTAAGAAAGAGAAAATGCTGCGGTTGCATATTGGGGGTTGGTGGGGCACAGAACCAGGGCAGGCTCCTGTAATAAGAAATGATATTATGTAAATGTAGATAAAAAGGGAGATGTTGGAGAGTGAGCCTTGGGAGTGGAGGCCAAAGTGCAGGGCTCTCCCTTAGTCCAGGCCCGTGTGAGGGATGTGGCTCTAATGAGCGGGGACAAGGTCTGTGCTCTGGAATCCTAGTTAAGATGAAGAAGGATGTAGTTGAAAATAAGATGGAAAGAAATGGTTCTTCTGTAGTATCTTGGTTTCCCTCTTGTGCCATGATGGATGTGATGCCTGAGTATTCAGGTCTCAGAAAGTAGGAAAGACCTGGAAGAGAAAAGAACAGGCTCCATCCTTCATTACTTTCATAGTCCTGATCTTCCCTGGAAAAACCCTCAAATAACAAGGGGGTGTGTGTTTCTGGCTCAGCTGCTTCTCAAAACATGTCCTTGTGAAGGTTTTAGGCACCAGGAGAAGAGCAGGAAGCCAAGGACAGAAGGTAGAACCAAGAGATATGCCAAAAACTAGACCCTCTTCCTGCTGTGTCTCTCCCGGTACCGCCTGGCTTCTGGTCCCAGGCTGGGAGCAGCTTTGCCAGAAAGGGCTGCTGCACTCAGCAAACACTCAACAACAACAACAGTTTGCAGTGAGTCATCACTGGCTTGTGCTTTGATGGCATCAGATTCTTCATCAAATCGGCAGATGCTCCTGGAAACCATTTGAGGAAGCACTACTCCGAGATCTGCTGTGCAAGCTTTTGTGAATAATAGCAGCCATGAGAATAAAATCCCTTTGCAGGAGTCTACTAGGTGTGCCCATCAAAATGCTGGTAGCATTTAACCCCTTGTCTGTTCTGGGAGATCTGGGGGACTTCCCAGAACCAAAGACTGGCTTACATGTGTATAAACAAGTTTGGGTTCAAAATCTTGACCTTAAAAGCAAGTAATGGCCTCCCCAACCCACTGGGGGGCCCACAAATAAATTTCTGTTTAGCACCAGGCTTGACTGTTCTATCCATCTCCTTTGCAGAGTGAAGGAAGTCTGAATCTGGTAAGAGGCTCTTACCAGATCAGGGGAACTCGAAGCAAATGGTAGGCTCACATTTCTTGTGACAGCTATCCATGTCTCTGTTCCTTTTCTGTCCCCGAGTCTCTGTGTCTCTTTATTTCACACTCTTTCTGTCCCTCGCTGTCTCTGTAGCTTCATCGCCTCAGAATGTCCCTTCTTCCCACATCCTTCTCCTTTCTCCTAATACACAATAACAAAATATTTTCTTCCTCCTCTCTTTTCTTTCTTTCTTTCTTTCTTTCTTTCTTTCTTTCTTTCTTTCTTTCTTTCTTTCTTTCTTTCTTTCTCTCTCTCTCTCTCTCTCTCTCTCTCTTTCTTTCTTTCTTTCTTTCTTTCTTTCTTTCTTTCTTTTTTTTTTTTTTTCCTGAGACAGTCTCGCTCTGTCACCCAGGCTAGAGTGTAGTGGCGCCATCTCGGTTCACTGCAACCTCTGCCTCCTGAGTTCAAGCAATTCTCATGCCTCAGCCTCCCAAGTAGCTAGGCTTACAGGCACGTGCCACCATGCCCAGCTATTTTTGTATTTTTAGTAGAGATGGGGTTTCACTATGTTGGCCAGGCTGGTCTTGAACTACTGACCTCAAGTGATCTGCCTGCCTTGGCTTCCCAAAGTGCTGGGATTACTGGCGTGAGCCACCATGCCCAGCCCCTCCTCTCCAACTGTAACCCACCCACTATGATCCTTGATTCCATTCTCGCTGGCTCTGATTGCACCTCCAGCATTTTCTTTTCATCTACCTGCAAATATGTTAAATGTCCCCTATTCCAAAGAAAGTGCTGTCTACCAGAGCTACTGGCCCATCCTTCTCCCCTTTCCTTTCAAATTTCTCCAAACAGACCAGATTAGCCTCCTCACCTCCCTAATCCCATTTGGATTGGATCCTAGCCCATTACCTCTGAAACTGCTTTGTTGAAGGTCACAGATATAATCATCTCTTTTTAGACTGTCTTATCTTTGGCCTCTCTGCAGCATTTCATCCTGTCTTCTTTTTGAAGTTCTCTATTTTCTGTGCAGTTGTTCTGTTTTGGTTCTCTTCATTCTTTACTTTGATTTGACTGAATAATATGGCACTGTTCTTCATTAATTTGTTTCTAAAGCTCTTTTTGCTTTGTCTTTTTGTATCACTTTAATTGACAAGTACTATTTTAAAAGGTAGTTTTCAGTTCCATAGTGAACTATTAATCTCTTACAGCTAGCATCAAATGAAAACTATCAGAATAAAATATTTCTGGAAAGCAGACTGTACTAAATGATCTAATAAAAAGAAAGTTTAAACAGTGTAACATAATGCTGTAAAGAACCAAAGCCAAAAGATCATGAAAAAAGATCAGCATGAGATTCAGCAAACCTCATGACTGGTCTCAGACCAAGCGCATTTCCCCTCCTTTTCCAATCTGTTTCTTCTTCAGCAAATTGTGAGTGCTGAACTAGAAGATTTCAAGTTCTAAACTTCAATTAGCTTGCTCCCTGAAAACCAGCTGATCGTTCTGACTCCACAATTTCTGTTAATGCCAATGACACCATTATGCTCCCAACATTACAGGCTGAGCTTTGAACTGTCAGTTGTCTGAGACTAGTTCTTGTCTCTTCCTTCTGTCCACTGTTCTTCTGCAACGTCTGTCACATCCAGACCTTTTCTATGTCCATTGTCCCTACTGCCATCACCAAAATTCCTGGATTCTGACTTTTGTTCCATATAATTCACCTGGACCATTGCAATACCCCTCCAAAGCTTCCTTATCCCCATGTCCATCTGTTGGTCCTCCCACCTATCTTACCTATCCTTGCCCTGTTGATCTTCCTAAAGCACAACTCTGATGATTGCTTCTCTACTCAAAAACTTTCCATGGGGCGGGCGCAGTGGCTCATGCCTGTAATTCCAGCCCTTTGGGAGGCTGAGGCAAGTGGATCACGAGGTCAGGAGATCGAGACCATCCTGGCTAACATGGTGAAACCCCGTCTCTACTAAAATTACAAAAAAATTAGCTGGGCATGGTGGTGGGTGCCTGTAGTCCCATATACTCGGGAGGCTGAGGCAGGAGAATGGCGTGAACCTGGGAGGCAGAGCTTGCAGTGAGCTGAGATGGCGCCACTGCACTCCAGCCTGGGTGACAGATCAAGACTCTATCTCAAAAAAAAAACCAAAAAACAAAAAAAACCACCACCACCACCAATAAAAAACAAACTTTCCATGGTTTCTAATTGCCCATGGAACTAAATTGAGATCAGCTGATGTACTTCTGTGTTCTTGCACTATACATTATAAAATATTTGCAAAACTAAATTGGCAAGTGGAAATTAGATGAATGTAAATAGAAAGTCTAATATGCAGTGTTCTACAGTCCAGTGGGTCATCCTGTGTACTCTCCTAGACCTTCGGAATTCATAGCCTCCGATAATCCCCTCCAACCTAGATTTGTAGTTACTTCAAGCTCTGAGATGATTCTGGTATTTTCTGCTATTATTCCCCTTGTGCATGTATACACTCTGTCCATGCTGACCTCTGTGTTCTTTCCCGACCAACTCTCCATGCACTCTGCCCTGCATGAACTGCTTCCATCTCTACATGTTAAAGTTCCAGTCATGCTTTAAGGCCCAACCCAGATTCCGCCTTTTCCAGAAAGCCTTGTGATCTTCTGTCCCTGAATTTCCATACTTGGCACCTTGGTTCCTGTCTTGTGACACTCATATCTGCTGCTGTGCGTTGATACATAGTGGTTTGTGACACACCTTGGTTCTCTACTCGATCCAGAGCTCCTGGAAGGTAGTGAGAATGTCGTCTTCCATGTTTGAATTCCCCACACCACCTACGACAGGGTTCTTCTTAGGTATGTGAATGGATGATGAACCCTAATCAGTCACCTCAGGAATAGCCTGGTGCCTGGCCCCTGGATGTCATCAGCTATTATGGGATCCATTCAATCTATATATAGATTGAATGGATATATATATATCTCTCCACTCACAATTTGCTGAAGAAGAAACAGATTGGAAAAAGGGGGGAAATACACCAGATATATCTATAGATATAGATATAGATATATCCTGAGCCTCTTAAGTACAAGAAACAGTGCTGGGCACCAATGAATTAGGTATTGGTCCATATCTTCAAAGAGTCAGTGTTATATAAGAGGTAAAGATATTGAAATAATTGCAATGCATGGTCATCAGTGGCAAGTGCCATAGGAAAAGAGCTGACAAACTGTTATGAGAACTTAGAAAATAATACTGACGGAACTTATCCAGTCATGCATGTCCCTATCCTAGAGAACAGGATGCACGGAATAAACCTGGAAGCACAGAACTTGCAAACCAGAAGAGTCTCAGAGAGGACTTGGTCTTCTGATGCCCCCGAGGCTCAGGAAATTGAGTGATGAGCCCCAGCAAGCTAGCAGCAGAGTGAAACCAGAGGCCAGACCTCCTGACCCCTAGTCCAGTGCTCCTGCTTCTATATCTGTCACAGGGTCCAGAACTGGCATAGTGCTCTCTGACACTCCCTTTCAGTCTTCCATGTTCAGCAGGCAAAGACATGCAAAAATGTGCCACACTCTCAAGGTGATGTCTGGGTTATACAAAAGTTCTTTAAAAGCACAGCCCAGTAACAGAGTAGTTGCTTAGTAAATGCATTATGGGAGACTAACTAGGGAGTGGCTAGGGGTCATGCCCAAACCAGATGACCAACTACTACGAGGCTTGCTGGCAATTCTCTGAGACCTGGAATAACATCCCAGGCACGCTCATGGTTCAGGCCAAAGGAACTCTGTTTTCCCCCAGCAGCTTTTACGCAGGAATTAGCTGGGCAATTTGCTCCTGCTGCAACATGCTTAAAGAGAGTGTGTTAATCCTTACACAGACCAAGAAGAGAGGAGAACTAGATGGAGAGCTTAGCAGGCATCAGGCACTTTCATTCTCAGGACAGCAGTGTGGGGAAGAACTGTTACTGTCATTTTGGGGATAAAACAAATTTTGACAACATAAATAACTTGCTGAAGATCATAAAGCACGTGGCAGAGCTGGGCTTTGTGCTCAGGTGTCTGGGTCCAGGCTCACAGTGCCACCAAGTCACCTGCCTCTTTTGCTCTTTTGGGTTTTGTCCACTCTCTAGTTGTCTGCCACCACTCTGTTCTCCAGAGAATCACTTGGTGCTGATGGGCAAGCGCATGTTCATCACGGCCAGATGCAGCTCTGCCACTCTGCAAAGTTTTATTCCCATCCTACCTTTGCTAGCAATCTGCCCCTTCCCACAGCTAACTCGTTTCTCATTGAGACATTTTAGCAGCAGTAAGCCATCAAACTCTAGAGAAATTAAACCCTTCTTGTTTCCCTAACCCCCGTGCCATGACATTACACCTACTAGAAGTCAGCTGCACTGTGCGAGAGAACAAAATCAGAGTGGCAGAGCTCCCTTGGGACCCAGCAGTGCCTGGCGTACAAAAAGTGGGGGCCAGCCCCGACAGAGGCGAGGGCGGCTGCATGCTCATAGCAGCCAAGCGACTCCCTGCTTCTGAAAGCTCCTGTGGCTTCCACACCCGCGGTGGCCCTGACCAAACTGTTCCTCTCCCACTCATCAGCCCCAGGGCGGACAAGCTGATTAGCAGCCCCCGCCAGGCTTTGTTCCTGTGTTTTGGAGCTGGGGGTGGGGGTGTGGGGCAGTGAGTTCTTTGCTGGTTCTGCTATCTTCTCTGCGTGGTTTCTCCTCAGGAATGTTCTTTGAAATGGTGCATTCTCAATCTCGCCCCTGTTCTGGCTACCTTCCTCCTGCTTCATTCTCTCTGCAACTGGTGCATTTTATCGAAAGCCCCTCTTAGGTGTACCTTGAGGGCACAGGCTCTGTTGATTCATTTCCAGTGTCCAGCAGAGATGGTGTTGATCAGTTTTGTTCAATGGATGACAACGTGAATAAGAAAGTGGCCAGTCTCTCCCTGAGTTAATCCTGCAGATCAGTCACTTTTCTGTGGTTTGTCTTTATAAAAGGACTCAGGAGCAGGGAAAACAGAATTGAGTTAAAAACATTCTGGGGAAAGGAGATGGAAGAGGGATAACAACAGGTACAAATTTTTAAGTGCTTGTAGAGTGTTAGCCACTTTGCAAAGATCCTCCCATTTAATTCACTCATCCACAAACTTTGAGGCTTTTTTTTGTTATGTACAGTTTATAGATGAGGAAAGTGAGGGTCAAAGATATGAAATATTATTGAAGACCACTTGTTGATGGCAGAGGTAGAAGTCTAACCTAAGACTGTATAATTCCAGGGTCATGGCTGTCATACCTGACCCGGCCAGTAGGAAATAAGTCCTGGAGGGCAGGAACTGTGCTTCTGTATTTTTATGCCTTCTACAGTGCCCAGTACAGCGCATAGAAGCCCAAGAAATGTTAGATTCATTGAATTTGAAAGTAGGGGGAGGTCTTGTATTCATTTATTCAGTCCACAAATATTTATTGAATGCCTGCTATGAGCCAGATACTTTTTCAGGCACTGAAGACACAGCAGTGAATAAAAACATGCTAGTGGGAGAGACAGACAATTAATTAAGTAAATTATATAGTGTGACAGGTGGTGAGAAGTACTTAGGAGGAAAATAATGCAGAGCAGGGGGATAGGAAGTGTTGGGAAAGAGGGCTTCAAGTATTAGATGAAGAAGGTGATGATCACTGAGAAGGTGACTTGAGCATAGACTGGAAGGTGGTAAGGTAATGGACAATGTGATGTGCTGAGGAGGAACATTCTAAGAAACAGTAACAGCAAGAGCAATGGTGCTGAGGTTATGGTGACACCGGCTTGTTTGATAGCATCAAGAAAGCTAATATGCTGAAGATGGGGAGAGTAGCAAGAGATGAGGTCAGAGAGCTGGGGGAGGTGCATATTGTAATGATCTTCATGTTTACTCTGAGTAGGAATGGGGGGAACCATGGGAGATTGTGGAGTAGAGCAGCCACAAGCTCTGACATAAATTTTGACAGATTACTCAGGATGTGTGTGAAGAATAGACTGAAGCAGCAAGGGCAGAAGCAGGGAGACCAGTTAGGAGACTCTTGCAATAATCTGGGCAAAGTATGGTGATGACTCAGGTCAGGATGCTAGCAGTGCAAGTGGTGAGATGTGTCTGTATTTTGGGTATATTTTGAAGGTAGATCTAACAGAATTTGTCAATGAATTGGATGTGGGATGTGAGAGAAGGACAAAAGTTGATGATGACTGCATAGTTTCAGGTTGAATAACTTGAAGGGTAGAGTTGTCATTTACTGAAATGGGGAAGACTGCTGAAAAAACAGGTTTTATAGGGGGAGATTAAGGACACATCATTTTAGTTCGTGTTAAGTTTGAGATCCCTATTTGATTTTTAAGTGTAAATGTCAAGTAGAGGGGTAAGAAGAAATCAGGAGAAGGTAGCATCTTAAAACCAAGTGAAGAAAATGGAGGATGACTTGACCAACCATGTCCAGTGATGTTGAGCAAAACTGCTATTGGATTTAGCCGTAGGGAGGCCCTTGGCTATCTTGACTAGTGGTTTGAGTGGAGGAGTGAAGGTTACAGACTGATGCAAGGCATTTTGAGAAAGTAGGAAGAACAGAATTTGGAGGCAACGAGTATAGACAAGTATTTTGTACAGTTTTGCTATAAAACACAGGAGGGAAATGAGGTGGTACCTAGAGGAGGAAGTGGAGTCAGGAAAACTTTTTTTAATATAAAAGAAGTAACAGAATGTTTACATGTTGATGGGAAAAATAAAATATACAGAAGAAAGTTGATATGAAGGAGACGGAAGTAGAGATACAGAGAGAAAAGGAGGGAGGTGGAGGGAGGGAAAGGGAGTCTGGGGAAGACGTGTTGCTGAAGTAATGCCTGTCAGTAGGCCAAAAGAGGATGGGGTTGTGTGCACACGTTGGGGAGCTGGACTTAGACAGGAGCATGGAGAGTTCATCTCCAGTTACAGAAGAAAAGGTACACATAGGTGGGCATATGGGGTGAGGGAGCTTGTGAAAGATATGTTCTGTTTGTTTCTCTTTTCTCAGTGAAGTAGAAAACTCAGTTGTTAACTGAGGATGAGGAGAGGAGGGGTGAGAGATCTGAGCAGAGGAGAAGTAGTGGTAGTCTTCTAGGACAGTGGGATGAGTGTATGGGCTTGGGAAACATATGATGCCAGGTAACACAAATGGCTCGCTTGAAACTTAGGAGGAAACATGCTGAAGAGCAAGTTCCTCAAGGCAAGTGGAGTCTCCAAGAGTGAAACAAATTATGGAAAGGCTAAAACACAGGGATTTTTAAAGGCTTAAAATGAAACTGTTCTTACCTCATGTGGGTCATATTGTTTGAGGCTCCCACCCTCATTAAATTCAGTCAAGACATCTTTTATCTTCTTGGAGGAATCTGAAGAGACACAATTCACATGTGAAACACTGGCAAACAGCTAATGGAAGCTGGGCCAAATAAATTCTCCCTGTGTAACCATGTTTATGTTGGAGCTGCCCCTCAGTCCCAGAAAATCTGGAGAAATGTCACCCTCTTCTACCCTTTGACTTCCCACTTCTTCTTTTCCGTCTGATTTCCCCCTTGCATCTAAATTATCTTCCTGGAACACAAATCTGATCAGATCATATCCCTACTCAAAACCATTCAAGGGCTTTCTGTTTCCCCAGGATAAAGCTTACCATTCATAGCTTGGAAGATAAGCCCTTAACTTGGAATACAAGCCCTTGGTGATTTTATCTACCCTATTCCTCATTTCCCTATTTACTCTATGTTTCAGACACATCAAGTTACATTTCCAGACATCCCTGAACATATTGTGCACTCTTTCATGGTGTTTCTTCTTTGTCTTGCAAATTTCACCCATTCTTCAATATCCAGCTCAAATGTCAACTCCTTTGTAAAGTCTTCCTTTGCACCAGTCAGAGTTAAGCATTCCCTTCATTGGTTCCCACATGACTTGTACACAACTATGTAATAGCGCTTGTCATATAGTGTTATAATTATTTATTAACTTGCCTATCTTGCTCATCTCCTGCTTCAGTTTTACCTTGAAAGCTGTTAACTGGCTGGTGAGTCTTTGTCTATCATACTGTTTGACGTGTAACTAGGGCTCAGAAAAACAATATGTAGATGAGTCTATAAACATCTGAGTGAAAATTTGGAAACATTAAAAATTCATTAAGTATGTAGAATGGGTAGGCATTAAACCCCATGAGGCTCTGTCCTTGGTGCTGAAAAACTGCTGTACACTGCAGGAAGATAGTTTCTTCTACTTCTGGAATCTTGACAACTCTGTCCCTTTTTTTTTTTTTCCACCTGATTTTTATTTTTTATCTTGATGGATAAAACTGAGCTACTCATTCTGACACATAAAACATAACCTCAATTATGTCTCATAATTAGCATGATTGGTTTTATGTTCCCATGGTATTTCTCACGTATTTCTGACAGCCAGAAGACCTTCCTCTGAAAGTTAAGGCCTCCACCCTGCGCCATGATTTCCCCTTAATGTTCCCTCTATGTTGCATTTACATTGAAAGGAGATAAAGAAAGACTCAGAAAATCCATGAAGCACGGTGGTTTGGAAAATGCTGCTTTCCGTAGGAAATCATTCCGAAGCAACTGGAGACAAGACTAGCTGCTTCTTTTTGGAATTTTATAAAGGAATTGGGAACCCAGAAAAGAGACTCAATAATTGTTATTAAAAACACATTATGAATTCATCTTGTGTAGTTATCAGCACTCTAGACATCAAAGCAAACCAGGGTTTCTATGACCTGGGCTCTCCCTCTCTCCCAATGTTGTGGGTAATTAAGAGCTTTCCAAGCTCCGTTATTGTTGCTATTTAAACATCTGAGCCAAAGGACGATGTTATTAAAAGCTCACACAGTGTTTTTTGTTGCCCAGGCTCTGTGTACAGAGGGTTAAGGTCTCTTAAGCCTAGGTAAAGCAGACATATTCAGAGGCTGGGCTGTTCTCCATGGCTTTGCTGACTTGGATTCAATCAAGCAGAAGTTCTAATCATTTCAGGATTGAGACATATTGAAATACAACAGGAAAATGCTTCTGTTGCCTAAAAATGGAAATTTCTTTCTGAAATTCAAAACAGATGTTGAAAATCTAATAGCTCAGTAAGAGCCAGGCAGCAGATGCTGTCAATTTGGGCTGCTTCCATTCAATTCAGCAAACACTATGGAGGGTAAGATGCGGCAAGATACTGTTAATGGACTAGTGGGAAAGATGATCTAAATAACTGTGGTACTAATAGCTGTCCCTCACTGGAGACCTTCACCTGCATAGTCTCATAAACTCTCCTCTACTAATCCATGGAAGTATTTTCTTCAGTTTACAGATGAAGAAGCTGAAATTCAGAAAAATTAATTCAACTTGCTCAAGAGCCAGAGTTGTAACTCAGGTCTAGTCTGGCTCAAAGTATATGGTCTTTTCCCTTGAGCATTATTCACTATAGCTTCCTAACATTTGCTAACATAAAGAAAGGTATAATTAAGGGTGACACAATGATATGAAGTTCTATGAAGCACCAAGTGGGGAAGAAGGAAAATTAAGATGAAAGTGGGATGGGGTGGGAACTGAGGCTGCCCTATAAAGGAGGTAGCACTTGAGCTGACGCATAAAGAATTGGATAAGGTTTATAAAGGCAGATATGAAGTGGAAAGGGTATTCTCGGAAGAGCCCAAGGGAGCAATAGTGCAGAGATGGGCACCACAGAAAGTTTAGGACAAGTTAGAACCAGAGAGTCGTTTGTGGCTGGATTTGTGGGGGGTCTTGAATGTAGAGTTAAGAACATTGATTTGAAATGGTTAAAGATTTTTTTGCGTGGTGAAATCATAAACCAGCTCTCTGTTTTCTAAAGACCACTCTGGAAACAGGATAAAAGAGAAGTTAGAATGAGACCAGAGCTCAGTTACCATTACACATATATTCAAGTTATTCCACAAGCAGCTTAATTATTTAGGAAAACAAATCCTACACATTAGAATTTATTTTAATGGGAGGTTTTAAACTCAGCTAAAATGTCTAAATTAAAAAAAATAAAAATTTGAGAACATGGGTACCGTTGGTGTGACTTCTGGAAGAAGAGTGTAGAGTTAGCATTTTGATTGAGAACCAATGGAGTAATTTCAATTGAATGTATGATATTTTGATGTTCTCATCTCATTTTGGATATTACACCGTTCATTGTAGCAGAATTCCTTTGATTCTAAAGTGCTGCTGCTCTATTTTCAAAATCCTGTTTTATATTTAAATATGTGATATATATACACACGCATAAATTCATCATATGTTCACATAAAATAAACAGAGGTTTTAAAAAGAAAAAATAGAGAAGACATTTATTTTAAGATATCTGATTAATAGCTTGAAATTAAATAAATAAAAAAAGCACAACAACAAGCCAAGAGATTTCTAACTAGCTTTCCATGAGGTGGATTACTCGTCACATATTTACTTCAATTTGCTTTGTGGGCTTTCATAGGCTTATAGCATCAATACCCTTTAAAAAAGGGAATCAACCTAATTCTCAAATTTGGGACACATTACTTTCTCCTTGGATGTCCTCATATAATTTATAACAGTTTTCTTCTTAATAGATTTCTGTGTTGGGTTTCTTTTTCCATGAGGAGTAAGTAGGTATTATGCATGACTAATCTACTTCAGTGACAGCTGCTTTATTCTGTTTCATCTTAAGACAGAAAAGAATAATGAGGAAATAGCATTCCTTGGTCTTATTTTAGGTGTCATCTGTGGGTCCAATAGCATAACCTCACAGAAAATTCCTTTGTCAAAGCCTTTACCATAATGCCAGCACTAGATTCAGAGGACACCACGTTCCATTTCTGACTGTACAAAATAGGGCCATTTCTACAGCTCTTTGTAACAATTACCATTTTGTGGAGTGCTTGTGATATGCTAGCTGCTGTCCTAGTCACCTTACATATTTTATTTAAATCCCCACAACTACCCTCTAATGTAATAATTATCCTTATTGTAGAGAAGAAATTGAGGCTTATGGAATTTAAGTGATTCTTTCAAGGAGACTCAGCTCGTAAGTCACACTCTTTAAATATTTCTAAATAATGGGCCATGGTTATGAGATTCACTGGATACTTGAACACTGGCAAGTTAGAAGCCAGGACTCTTCCTCTATGAAAGTGGCTCTCAAGCCTGCCTGCATGTTGAAATCACCTGGAGAGCTCTATACACACTGTAACCCAAGTCTTACCCCAGGTGAATTAAGTCAGCATCTCTTGAGGAACCCAGGACACAGTAAAATTTAAAAGCTTCCTGGAATTCAGATGTACAGTCAAGGTTGAGGACTGCCATTCTAGGACATGATTTTATTGTTGTAAATGAGGACTGTCTTAAAAAGCCCCTGAACTTGAATACTTATTGCCAAGGGAATAAAAAGCTTATAACTGCTAAATTTAATATTGCTGTGCTTGGCAGACATTATCTATTGTTTAAGTGGACAACACCAAAGAACTCTACCCAACAGGTCAACTTGTTCAGCTGCTTGGCAAGGTAGAGGTATGTTTTGCGTTAACCTAGACTGTCAGGACTATCCACATTGAGTTCTATCCTAAATCGGGTGTTCAGAAAGTTTTTCTCTTTGATCAAGGTTACCAGTGCCCTAAGAAGTTTTCAGTCCAAAATTGTCTTGTATACTTTATGTGCCAAGAACTCTGGGACCTAAACCAAGCACTGTTCCTAGTATTCGAGCAAATTCAAAGCCTTTTAAAGGGAAAAATTTGGCCCCACACACAGACACCTTTGTTGCCTTGTTGGTGTGGGACAGGGATGCGTTCCATCTGAACAAGCAGACAAATCAGAGACTTCAGTGTTTACAGTAGAATATTAGTTGTGCTGCCAGGACTAGACCCCAAAGTTTATAGTCTGTTGTCTAGTTAAGAACACAGAGTATTTGAGCATTAGATCGTTAAACTGTTAAACTTTGAAAGAACTATAAATCAACATTTTCAAAAGTGAATCTGAAAATCCATATATGAGAGTGGAATTCTAAGGTACATGATAACTCTCCATTCCTCAAAGTTCTCCATGAGCTTCTCAAACTGTAATGTGCATATGAGTCACATTGGGATCCGGTGAAAATGCAGATTCTGTAGGACTGGACCACAGCCTGAGATTCTACATTCTGAATAAGATCCTAAGTGACACCAATTTTGCAGGTTCATGGACCTCACTTGATATGCTCTAAGCAATGTGCCTGTGGATCTGGAGCTGACTGCTGAGGCTTGCCCGTCGCAACCCAGAAAAGACCCACGATGCCGAGGACAAAGGAACATATTCCATGGAGTAGAAAGACCATAAGTGGTGGGCAGGGGGAGTCCCTGAGACGAGTGGAAGGGAAAGTTGGCACATGAGCAAAAAAATAAAATCTAGATTTTCCTTCTTCCAGTGAAGGCTGGAATGTATGAATACATTTTCTAATTACTCTAGGAAGTTATACAGTGAGATGCACAACAACAAGAGCAGAGTTTTGTAAGGGTCCTGAAAAATGTCAAAACAGAAGGGCCAGGGCCAGGAGCACTGGATCAAAAGGCCCACCTCTTCAGCCAGCTGGAGTCAGGCCTCAGAGCAGCACGTGGGAAGCACAGGGGAGAAGCCCAGCTTCATAAGCACGAATATACTTGCTACACACATGTTCTCCCACCTAAACTTTGTTTCTTGTTCACTGTTCATCCCCAACATGCAACCCATTGCCTGGCAAAAAAATAGATATTCAGGAAAGATCTATTGAATAAATGAAGGCTAGCAAAGGGATTGAGCTGGTCACACTTGTCCCACGTGTCTTATATTCCCAGGGGCATAGAAAGAAAAGGTAGACTAGTGGTTCTCAACCTTGGCTGCTTATTGAAATCACTTGGGGGGCTTTAAAAAATACTGATGCCCAGGCCCCATGTCTACAAACTGTGATTAAATGATCTGGAAGGTGTGGGCAGAACACTGGAAGTATTCAAAGCCTTCCATGTGATTTGAACGTGAGCCAAGGCTGAGGACCACTGACCTGTGGAAGTGATGGCTCTGCCACAGATGTTACATATGACATAATAAGAAAAGACTTTATATGGAGGCAGAGGGAATTGGGGTCAGTAACAAGAAAATGCTTTTTGAGATATTTTTTTTGTCATCTTAAATGATCTGAATGACTGGTATGGCTTATTTGTGTAAGTAAAATTTGTATTGCTAGAACATTTTATCACCTTTTCTCCAAATAATTTGGCCTCATCGGTCATATTTCAAGTGAAGGTGGAGGAGTGGATCAGACAACTTGGGCCATCTTGCAACTGAAAGTGTGGTCCCTGGACCAGCAGCATCAGCATCACCTGGAAGCTTGCTAGAAAAGCAGAATCTCAGCAGTACCCCAGACCTACCGATTCACAATCTGCATTTCAACAGCTCTCCGGGAGATTCATGTGTACATTAAGCATTGAGAGCTATTGTTCCATAGAAATTCCTCCCTGTCCATAGATTCTGTGACTCCTGGTGGGCAGAGTCCTCCTCATCGTTAAAGGAAAAAAAGATCTGTCATGCGGAAACACATATTGGTGAGAAATAGTTACAGCTATATCCTTCCAAGATAGAAGCAATGAGATATGACTCTTCATGGGTCCAGGACTTCATGAGCATTTGATCAAGCCTCACTCTACTGGCCAGCATAAATAGCGAGGTTTTTGTGACAGAACATTTACTTAGAGCCTTCTATTGTTCTACAAATCAGCCCTAAATATGTTCTCTGACTCTAACAGTTTTGTATTTTGAATTGTACCCACATCTTAAAGTCAGAAACTTTGCCATAATCTGATTCGAATGAAATATATTTCCGAATAGCATAATTTATGGATTGATTCTCTTTAATGACATCTTAACATTTTGCTTTAATGTAATTTATTTGACACATACATATCTGCATGCACACACACACGCACACACACACATACACATACACACATTAATGTATGTTTGAAGATTGAGCTCCAGTGGGTACTTTTCATTTAATTTGTTGTTGCTGAATTGAAGCAAACGAGTTTGTACTAGAATTGAGAGATTTTTAGTTCTAATTTTTATTTTACCATCGATCTTCTGTATGACCTTGGGCAAGTCACTGAGCCATTCTGGACTTGGTAGTCTCATTTTTAAAATGTGCAATGCTTGGCATTGATGATGGTTAAGATTTTTCCCAACTTTAAAAATTCTGGCCGAGTGCGGTGGCTCATGCCTGAAGTCCCAGCACTTTGGGAGGTCGAGGCGGGTGGATCACCTGAGGTCAGGAGTTCGAGACCAGTCTGGCCAACATGGTGAAACCTCGTCTCTACTAAAAATACAAAAATTAGATTGGCGTGGTGTTGGGTGCCTATAATCCCAGTTACTTGGGAGTCTGAGGCAGGAGAAACGCTTGAACCTGGGAGGCAGAGGTTGCGGTGAGCCGAGATCACGCCACTGCACTCTAGGCTTGGTGACAGAGTGAGACTCTGTCTCAAAAAAAAAAAAAAAAAAAAAAAGTTCTACACAGTCCAAGTAACTGCTGGCTGATGTAGGAAATGTTTGGTTTAGTTTCTTAGAGAATTAAAAATTTAATGGATGCTTCATCAGTTGTTTTCCCTTTTTTATCTTTCTGAATAAATGAATAGTTTCTGTCCTTGATGCATCATGGAACTTTTAAGGAATTAACAAAAAATTGGAAAAAAAAAAATGCCCACCCCCTACTGGCCACCAGCAATTCTTGTTAGGAAGAGGGTCAGTAAGGGGTATCCCCACATGCACACATCCTCTGTGGTAGAAATCTATTTAAATATAGAAACCAAGTATTGGAAGAGCTAATGAAGGTCGTTTAATCAACCAGATGACTAAAGCTCTTATCTCCCCTATAGTGTCTCAACTAACTCTCTGTCCGGACAGTTCCAGGGAAAGGAAACCCAGTCATTTTTAAGTCAATTCGATTCCAGTTTGGGCAGGTTTGACCACTAGGAATTAATGTATTCCACACTTTAAAGACTTCCTATAACTTCCTCCCATTAGTCCTAGGGCTACCTCTTGAAGCCATTCAAAATTAACTTCACACCTCTTCCCACAACAGAACTGAGCTATTTTAATACAACGAGCTCTTCTTCACCTTTCCCTTCCCTTCTCCAACAAATATGCACAGTATCTTCATTTCTCCATAATGTGGCTGTGAAGTCTCTCACCAACTCTCAAACAAGTTCCAGGTTGTCCATGTCCATTGTAAACCATAGCGACCATAAATAAATTCAGTCCTCTAGAGAGGTCTGATGGTCTATCAGGGTAGGCTAGAATGTGGATATCAGTTTGCCTTACTAGGCACTATGAGTCTATGAATACAGCCTAAGATTGCAATGACTGGTTTGGTTAGATGAAATAGTACAAATGTAGTAAAAACAATCTCTGCAACCGCTAAAAGCTATGCTTCTGAAGAGTACAGAATGATGTGGGAATGACTCATGATTGATCTTGTGTGCTAGCCAGTTTCCAAAGATGGCTGCCATGAATTCTTTCTGTCCCTATGTGAGTCCCTCCTCCCTGAGATGTGGAGTCTATTCCTCTACTTCACTGAATGTGAGCCAGGCCTGTGACTGCACTGACCAATGGAATGTGAAGGGAGTTCCATTCTAGGATCTCTGATCCCAGGTGCTAAAAAGATCTGACAGCAGCTTCTTTTGTGCTCTTGGAGCCCTGAGTTGCCATGTTAGATTTCCAGATTATCCTGCTGAAAAGAAAGGCCATAAGGAGAGGCCCTGAGAGACAAGAAAGTGCTGGAGAAAGAGGTTCCATGAAGGAACACTGAGGTCCCACCATGTGAGTGAACGAGCCATATTGGATGGTCTAAGTCCTCACTTGTTTGAGATCTCCCGCCTGAAGGTCCAAACACAGTGGAGCAGAGATGAGTCATGCCCACCATGTCTGCCCAGGTTCCTGACCCACAGAATCATGGGAAACCAAAATGGTGGTTGTTTCAGCACACAAGTTTTGAAGTTGTTTTGATGTTGCAATAGGTAACTGAAACATATTGTTAAGGAGAAGAAAACAGCATACAAAATAGTACAGCATGCATATTCTCAAGTTTGTTTTACATATGTATGTTGTATATGTGTATATATGTATATGTGCATGTATATTTTAATATTTATGTTTATACTTACATTTATACATAAACATGCCAGTGCTGGTTATCACTGGAAAATAGAATCATGGTTGGCTTTAAATTTCATTGTTTTATAATATAAATTTCTGAATATCACATTAGTTCTTTTGGTAAGTACTTTACATCGTAGACTGACAGCAAACTTACAGTCATCTATATGTGTGTGTGTCTATGTGTCTGTGTGTATATGTATGTATGTATACATACAAAGTAAATGTACATACTTCCAAGAGCAGTTTTAAGATGCCCCACTCCCACCCTATAGAAGGTCACCAGAGAAGGCGCCAACTATACAACTATACAAGTGGAAAATACCAAGAGCCTCTCCTACCTGGTAACCCCACTGGAGAAAGTTCTCAATTCTCAGGCTGTACACTTCATTATTTTGTTATTGTAGAGCTCCTGTTTATGTGGTTATGGAAGAGTGGTTGCTATGGCAATGCAATCCGACTGAACACCAGAATGTGTCTAAAATTGGTGGGAATGACTTTTTCAGGGTTTTCTCTGAGGATTAATCATTTTGTAAGAATTGTATCTTTTTTTCCTCTCCTGTTTGAACAACAGTAGCAGAGTGCCTCATCCAGTCTCTCGACATGGACAACACGAGCAAGTGTCAGAGAAGGACACAGGTAAATGTTTAAAGAAAAGGCCCAACCCCAAAAGAACCCTCTCCTACTGAATACTCTGGTTCCTTTTCATCCCTCTGCCTGCTCAGTGGCTTTGCTGCATCTGGAGCCCCTTCTCACCTTCACGCCCTCCATGCTGCACCCTTTTCCACCTACTTGTCTTTCTGGTTCTTCTCTCTGTGTCTTCTGCTGACCCCTGATAGAGACATACTGTAAGCCTCGTTCTCTAACCTCTTCTTTTCTTTCCTGACATTCCTGCTGTATGAGTGCCTTCATTCATTTTCTTTCTCTCCTTGCCATCTCCACATGTAATTCCCAAGTCAGAGCTATGGACTGACGCCTCATTTCCACTCAAATCCCATTACATACCCTCCTGCGGCCTGCAGGACATATTGCTTAGAAAGCAGGATTCCCCAGGATGGGGTCCTACTTTCCTTTCTAGTTCTTCCCCCAACACTACTGATACCACCACCAACACAAGCTCTGGGATCCCAGCCTGGGAGCTGCTTGCAGTTCTTGGAAGCTCCTATGATGTCCTCCTCCCTGCCCTGCCCTTGCCCAAGCCACGTCCTCTGCCCAGAACACCCTTCTCCCTCCCTCCCCATACAGTTCCTGGAGTCTGGAAACAATGCATGCATCAGGAAGCCTCCCACTAGGCTGAGCTGGGCCTTCTCCTTCCATGCTGCCCACTTCTGGGCCTTCTCCTCCCACGCTGCCCACTTCTGACCACCGGCTATACTGCAACACCCTTGCTTGAGTCCTGTTTGTCTTCCTCTGTGAGGCAGTGATCTCTTTGAGGGCAGGAACTGTGTCTCATTTATTGCTGGATCCCTGGAGCCTGGCACATAGAAAGGCATAGTGGATGTGTTATCACCATCTCAAAATCAACATTCCCAAACATTCCCCATCAGCCCTGCATCCTGATGTCATTTTCTACAGATTCAGTCTGCAAGGTATCTTTGATGACTTTCTTTTGTTCTATATGTGTTGATGGTATTTCCACCACAGTTTCCCACGAATTAGCATTTGTTCATGGCCACCCTCACCATCTTAGCCTAGCTCTTTGGCTCAGACTAGGTTTCCTCCAAAGGATCCTGCCCAATTCCCTGGCCTGGAAACTGCCTGATCCAAGCAACCCTGCATACAGTCTCCAGATTCCTGGCTCTAAATTTTGCCCACACTTTGACACACAAGGCCTAAGGCCTTCTGCTATCCCCATGCCTCCTTATGTCCTCCTCATTCTCTGCGCCTTCTCACCATCCAGCCCAGAAGCTCTCCTTAACCATCCCTGCACACTACAGGAATGCATAGTGGGTGTGTTATCGCCATCTCAAAATCAACATTCCTAAACATTCCTTTTGCTTCCATCATTCCCCTTCCATCTACTGCTCACATTTTAAACCTCTTTCCTCCATGGAGTTTATCCAGCTAAACCCTCTGTTATCGGTTCAACTGTGCCCCAAACCTCATATTTATGTGTTAAAGTTCTATCCCTCAATAACTCAGGATGTAACCTTATTTGGGTGGTTGCAGATATAATTAGTTAAGATGAAGTCATGACTGACTGAATAGGGGGGTCCAGGCCAATAAGGTTGTGTGCCTAGGATAGGGGGATCTTTGGACACAGAGATATGCACACAGGGAGAATGTCATGTGAGGGCATGCAGGGAGAATATGGCCATCCACAAGCCAAAAACACAGCCCTGGGATGGATCCCTTCTCCACAACTCTCAGAAGGAGCCAGCGCCGCTAACTCCTTGATTGTGGATTGAACCAAGTAGCAAAGTATAATACAACCCCCATACCAGTTTCCCTTGGTTTTTGATTCCCTTCTCGTTTCTATGCTTAGTTTAGCCAGCTCTACCAGAGCTGTTTGCCTGCAGCCTTAAAGCTGTTCTCTGTGTCACGAGCACATTTCTGATTCCCTAAAAAGATTCTGATTCCTCAAGGGTAGGCATCCCCTTTGTGCTTCTTGTTTTTCTTCCTTCCTGGGAAGGCCTTCCCTTCCCAGAACAAAGTCAAGAAAGAAACACACATCAGCATTCAGCAACTTACTGCAAGAAGGCCTTGGTTCCAAATGCAGGAATATATTACAGTAAACAATTGAGTAACGTAGCCATGCAGCATGCAGCCCTTCAAAACTATGCTCTAAAGAGGCCTTAATGATGTGAGAAAATACATACGATACATTAGGTGAGAAATGCAGGCTTAACGAAGGGTGTATACAGTGTGAGCTCAACGGTGTAAGGCAAAATGCACAGCAGGGAAGTGCTCTAAGATGTTTGTAGTGTTGTCAGGGATTTTTAACCTACTCTATTTTTTTCTATGTATATTCCAAATTTCTATGGTGAGCACGTAGTATTTACTGAGCCTAAAGATAATTGTGTTTTTATGTTAAATACACTAATTCTGTGTTTATAAGGAAATATAAGCCATTAGGCCCGACATCGTTCTTTGTGGCTTTGCAATGATAATATACTGGGCTTTCCAGAAATGATGTCTCCAGCCAAGAAGAAATCCTGGCCCAGGTCTGTCCATGCATTTACTCACATTCTGAATATTTCTGCAGTTGGTCAAATTCTTCCGGAGTGAGGGAGACCCATCGTTCTTCACCCATTTTTAAACTTGGCGTGAGTGGCTAAAGGGCAGGGATGGAGTTTTGTTCGCTAGGCTGAAGTGGAGGCCCAGCCAAGGGCTTGGCTCATTGCAGATTTGCGATGTAAGTCTTTCAGGAGACTTCTGGGAGCACTCAAGTGTACACAGCAGCAGCAGGCACCTCTCAGAAGATGAGACAAGATCTCTGCTATTCCTTAGGCAACATCCTCCTTTCTGTATTCAAGGTAAATTCAGAAATCCTGGCTCTTCCTAGGTAGAAGCAAAAAGAGACATTGTAAATGAGAGTGTTAAAAAAAAAAGGCCCGAATTTTCTTCGCTGAAAGATCTACAGGGAACAATGGTTCAATGGTTCTCAAGGATGGTTCTCCCCTCAGAGAGGTCTGAAGAGGGGATAACGACAGTTGCCTGGCTGGGGGTGAGTGTTGAGGGGCAAGCTGTGGCCTGTATGAATAGGTGGGCCATACTACTCAGCTCTGGGAAATGTTCAATGTGTCACATGAGAGGTGGTATTAGGGCTGCCTAAGGGCATCCTCAGGGCATAAAAATGCCTTAGGCTCTTGGGTGACTCATGAGTAATTACAGGAACAGGAGCCTATGCAGCCATTCTCTCCTCCACTGATTTCCAAATTCCACCATGATAGCTCTGGTGAGCCATTTTGGAATACCCCCAAGACTGGCTAACATCTAGTGACTGAAGCAATTCTCTGTCCTCTTAGAGTCATAAAAAAGAGAGTTAGAGGGATGGGCTGCTGGCCTCAATGAGGCAGGGAAATGGGGATGGATTCAAAAAAAAACACTGAGTATCATTTCCTTTGAGCCTCTTGTACTGTGGGTCATTAAATCAGTTTTGTGGTTGTGAAATTGATGTAATGAATCACAACAAACATGCAAACACATGACACGGAATAGGATAGAATGAGATGGAGTTGAAAATACTACAGTGCATCTACCATAGTAAGGGGACGTATTATGTCATAGGCTTTTCCTTCAGCTATACACCCATGGTTATACTGATCATATTGTGAAGTGTCTTTCTTATTCTCAGTTGAGGTTACAAACATGGTTGGGAAGCCACCAACCTAAAAAGGTGAGAAATAAAGACCAATTGAAACACAGGCTCCAATGCTGCCAAAGAACAAGCCCAGTTTTAATAAAACAGGATCCATCCTGTGGCCAACTGCAAGGCAAGTCTGGGGTGCCTGGAACATATGAGCAGTGCTGGATGAGATGACCAAGTTGGGAGGCATATATGGACCATTCTCTGGGGAAGTGTGTAGACTGGTTGTTTTGGACCTGGAGAGTGAACTAGAGCTGAGGGAAGATGCCAGAGAGAGAGAGAGATTCTAGCTTTATAAAGAAGACCTTCCATTAACCAGAATGCATGGCAAGGAAATGAGATACCCACATTCCTGGGGACATTAAGTTCTAGTTTCTCTCCTTGAAAGTCCAACTCTCTCCTTAATCCAGCCAGCTCGACTCTGCTCCTTGGCGCTTGCTGCTGTCTAGGTCATCAGTGACCTAGTTGCCAAATCCAACAGGCACCTTTCAGTCCTTCCTCACCTCGTTTCTCTCTCTGCAGTCTTTGCTATGGCACAAAACTTCCACCTTGAAACTCTCTTATCTTTCTAGGTGTTTCTTCTCAGTCTCCTTCAGCCTCTTCTTTTGCCATCTTTAAATATTGAAATGTTTCCACAGCAAAGACATAGAATCAGCCTAAAGGTCTATCAATGGAAGACTGGATAAAGGAAATGTGGTACATACACACCATGGAATACTACACAGCCGTAAAAAAGAATGAGATCCTGTTCCTTGCAGCAGCATGGATGGAGCTGGAGGACATTATCCTAAGTGAACAAATGCAGGAACAGAAATCCAGATACAGCACATCCTCACTTATAAGTGGGAGCTGAACATTGAGAACACAGGGATACAAAGAAAGGAACAATAGGTCCTGGGGCCTACTTGAAGGTGGAGGATGGGAGGAGGGAGAGAACTGAAAAACTACCTACTGGATACTATGCTTATTACCTGAGTGACAAAATAATCTGTTCACCAAACCCCCGTGACATGCGATTTACCTATATAACAAACCTGCACACATACCCCTGAACCTAAAATAAAAGTTAAAGAAAAAATTGGTGCTTCCAAAGTCCGGTCCTCAGCCCTCTTCTCACTCTACATCCCTTCCCTGATGGATCTCATCCACCTCCAAGCTTTAATGACCCCCCGCATGCTGCGGCAGCCCTGAGCTCTCTCCTTGGTCTGAATCTGAATATTCAGATATTCAGATGCCTTAATCCAGATCTGAATATCCAACCATCTACTGTGACTCCCTTCTGTGTCCCAAACCATCCCTGATCTGCACCTTCCAGTGTCCCCAGCCGCTCGGGTTATGCCCAAGAGAAACCAGTGCCCAGGTCAGAGGCAGGAGGCTCAGCTAAGCTCCTCCCCTTTTCTCTCCTGCTAAACCCAGGCACTAGCCCCAGAGTTTGACTGTCCACTGTGTGCTCCTTTTTGTCCATCACACCATCTCTGGCATTAACTCAGACCTTCCTTATCCCTTGCCTGGCCTTTGACAGCAGCCACCTGCTGCTCTTCCTGCCTTGCACTTTGTTCTCCCCTTGCTCTGCTCTCTAAATTGCCAACCAGATCACATCTCTCTCAGTAATAAAATTCTTCAGTAGTTTCTACTGCTTGTAGAATAAGATGTAATCTTCTTTTCATGAAACACAAAGCTCTTTATGATCTGGCTCCTGATGATCAATTTAGTATGAGCGTGAGGAGTATCCTTTAGAAATCTTTGCCATCATGCCAGGGAATCTAGCATTGCCACCACTGTCACCGCTGCTGCTGCTGCTATCAATGAATGGACATGTACTTTACACTGTGCTATATGCTTTATATACATTATCTAATTTAGTCCTCTTAATAACATGTAAATTCAATACTGCTCTCTCTGTTTTGCAGATGAGAAAAAAAATGAGGCTAGGTGTTTAGTAAACATGGCGAGAAGAAAGAAGGAGCCACCAGTGCTTCTGTTTAAGAATGCCTCCTACTGGGCACGGCGGTGGCTCATGCCTGTAATCCCAGCACTTTGGGAGGCTGAGGTGGGCGGATCATGAGGTCAGGAGATCGAGACCATCCTGGTCAACATGGTGAAACCCTGTCTCTAATAAAAATACAAAAATTAGCTGGGTGTGGTCGGGCATGGTGGCTCATGCCTGTAATCCCAGCACTTTGGGAGGCCGAGATGGGCAGATCACAAGGTCAGGAGATTGAGACCATCCTGGCTAACACGGTGAAACCCCGTCTCTACTAAAAATACAAAAAAAAAAAAAAAAAAAAAAAAATCCAGGCGTGGTGGCAGGCACCTGTAGTCCCAGCTGCGGGGGAGGCTGAGGCTGAAGAATGGCGTGAACCCGGGAGGCAGAGCTTGCAGTGAACCGAGATCACGCTACTGCACTCCAGCCTGGGCGACAGAGCGAGACTCCATCTCAAAATAAATAAATAAATAAAAGAAAAAAAAGAAAAAGAAAAAAGGAAATGATTAAACCATTCACACTTAATGTGGTATGTTTGACCTGGCTTCTGTCAACCTGGCCAACATAGTGAAACCCCATCCCTACTAAATATACAAAAATTAGCCGGGCATGGTGGCGCATGCCTGTAATCCCAGCTACTCGGAAGGCTGAGGGAGGAGAATCGCTTGAACCAGGGAGTCGGAGGTTGCAGTGAGCCAAGATTGCACCACTGCACTCCAGTCTGGCAACAGAGTGAAAGTCTGTCAAAAAAAAAAAAAAAAAAAAAAAAAAAAAAAAAAAAAGAATGCCTCCATTGCCTGGGCATTCTGCACACCTTCAGAAGCACAGAGGGAGATCTAAGAGGACGCAGAGGCACACTGCATGACAGAACAACACTGAACTAAAACCAGAAGGCACAGAATTTGAATCTGGGCTCTGCCCTCTTCGAGCTATTTCACCCTAGACATATTTTTCATCTCTTGAACTTTGGTTTCTTCATCTAAAACATGAAGATATTAATTAAAAGGCTTACTGGGTTGCTGTTAGGATGAAGTGGGTTAATAAATGCAAAAACCATAAAAACAAGATCCCCACCTGACGCAATGCCCGCACATAGCAAACACTCAATAAATCATTGTTATTATCATCCAGTTACAAATACAACATGTAGCAAGGTGGCTTAAACGATCAGCTGAATAAAAAAAAACAAACAAAATAACCCCATTAAAAAGTGGGCAAAGGGCACAAACAGACTCTTATCAAAAGAAGACAATACAAGTGGCCAACAAACATGAACAAATGCTCAACGTTGCTAATCATCAGAGAAATGCAAATCAAAACCATGACTATTATTAAAAAGACAAGCAATAACAGATGCTGGTGAGGCTTTGGAGAAAGGGAATGCCTACACATTGCTGCTGGGAATGTAAATTAGTTCAGTCACTGTGGAAAGCAGGTTGATTTCTCAGATAACTTAAAACAGACCTCCCATGCAATGCAGCAATCCCATTAGTGGGTATACATCCAAACAAAAATAAGTAGTTCCACAAAAAAGACACATGCACTCATGTGTTCATCACAGCACTATTCACAGTAGCAAAGACACACAATCACCCTGGGTGCTCATCAGTGATGGATTGGATAAAGAAAATGTAGTACACATATACTATACAATACTACACAGCCATAAAAAAAGAATGCAGTCGTGTCCTTTGCAGCAACATGGATGCAGCTTGAGGCCATTATCCTACACGAATTAACACAGGAATAGAAAATACCAAATACCAAATAGAAAATACGTGAAAACCAAACACCACATGTTCTTACTTATAAGTGGGAACTAAACATTGGGTACATATGGACATAAATATGGAAATAACAGACACTGGGGATTACTAGAGGGGCGAGGGGGAAAGGAGCAAAGGTTGAAAAACGGAAAAATTGGATACTATGCTCACTACCTGGGTGATCCGATCATTCATACCCCAAACATCAACATCATGCAATGTACTCAGGTAAAAAACCTGCCCCTGTACCCGCTGAATAATAGTTGAAATTTTAAAAAATCAGCTGACAGTAGTCGAGTAGAAAGTTTCTAGTGTTGTGCCACAGGTTTTGGAACTTGATCTGATACTGCTCCAGGTTGTTGTAATTTTGTAATTACTCATCAAACTCTTATCCACTAGTTTTAGCATCCACTAATGATTCTTGCCTGGATTAATTATTACAATGATATTGATTTTCTAATTCCATCATTCCCTCTGTATTTGTTAGTTAGGAGTCTATTGTAAGTAAGAGCTTTCCCTTCTTGTTATTTATATCAATTTATATGTATACTATAAAGATAAATTATAAATATATAAAGAATATATACATGTGTATAAAAACTGCATTTATATATAATATATATTTATTTTCATGGATTCTTATTTTATTCTGTGGATTACAAATCTGTTGCTACCTCAAATTGTTCCAGATTTGATCAGTGGAAACTCAGTCAAGGTGGTGATTTGTTCTTTAGATATATCTCAATCATTTTTTGAGCACATCCTTATTTTCTAGCTCTACAAAATGTTTCAGCCTCATCTTGAACTTCCTCAACTCAAGTGCTAAAATCAGTCATTTCTCTAAGGAGTTCCTTTAGTGAAGAATGACATTTGAAGCCAAGGCTTGGATTCCAGGTATGCTCATTGCTGCTGAGGTGTCATTGCTTCTAGGCCCTATCAAGCACAGAGCTAGAAAATAGATGTGTGTACTGGGCATGGTGGCTCACGCCTATGATCCCAGCACTTTTGGAGGCTGAGGCAGAAGGATCACTTGAGCCCAGGAGTTTGAGACCAGCCTGGCCTACATGGTGAAACTCTGTTTCTATTAAAAATACAAAAATTAGCTGGGTGTGGTGGTGCATGCCTGTAGTCCCAGCTACTCAGGAGGCTGAGGCAGGAGAATCGCTCAAACCTGGGAGGTGGGGGTTGGATGTTGCAGTGAGCCGAGATCGTGCCACTGCACTCCAGCGTGGGTGACAGAGTGAGACACTGTCTAAAAAAAAAATATGTACACAGATATACACACACATGAACCCCTCATCTCTCTCTCTCTCTCTGTTAAATACCTTGAGTTCATACTTACACCTCCACCTTCAGTCCAACCTTACAAAGTCAATTGTACCCTTCCCTTCCTTCCATATTTTTTAACTTTCTTCTCTAACAAGCTTTGTTTCCATCATCTACAACATACTTATTTGCTTACTACACAGAAAGTAGTTCCAGAATTGCTAGTCTACACCTCTGTGAAAAACAAAATAGACTTCAAGATTTGTTTACAGTACTATTGTTTTCAGGCAACAGCATAGCCTCAAAATACTACTCTCAAAAGTTATGTAGGTTAGTTCTTTCTCACTCCCATCAGTTTATGTTGGTATTTCGTTTTAGGGTGTTTTCTTCATATCCACTGATTCTTTTTCAGTATGGTTCCAAAGTCAAAACTGTATAGAAAGATATATTCAGCCAGGCGTTGGTGGCTCACCCCTGTAATCTCAGCACTTTGGGAGGCTGAGCCAGGCAGATTGCTTGAGCCCAGGAGTTCTAGACCAGCTTGAGCAATATGGCAAAACCCTATCTGTACAAAACAAACAAACAAACAAAAAATTCGCCAGGCATGGTGGTGCGCATCTGTGGTACCAGATACCCAGGAGGCTGAGGTGGGAGGATCACCTGAGCCTGAGGGATCAAGGTTGTGGTGAACTATAATTGCACCACTACACTCCAGCCTGAGCAGCAGAATGGGATCCTTTCTTAATACAAAAACAAAAAGAAAAACAAAAAGACGTACTGAAAGAAGTATCCCTCATTCCTCTTACTCTGTTCCCAGCTCCTCTTTTCTATTTTATTCCCACTCAACCTTATAGTATCTAGTTTATACTTCCTGTGTTTATTTTTGCACATGTGAGAAGATAATGAATATCTTATTTCCCCTTTTCCTCCTCCTCCTCCTTCTTCTTCTTCTTCTTCTTTTTTTTTTTTTTTTTTTTTGAGACATGGTTTCTCTCTGTCTCATGGTGGAGAGCAGTAGTGGAATCACAGCTCACAGCAGCCTTGAACTCCTGGGTCAAGCAATTCTCCCACTTCAGCAGCCCCCTCCCGGCCCTCCCAGTAGAGTAGCTGTGATGTATGCCACTATGATCTGCTAATTTTTTTTTTTTAACTCTTTGTAGAGACAGTGTCTCACTGTGTTGCCCAGGCTGGTCTTGAATTCCTGGGCTCAAGTGATCCACCTGCCTCGGCCTCCTAAAGTGCTGAGATTATATGTGAACGTTTGTGCCTGGCTTCCCTTTCTTTCTAATACAAAAGGTAGCACATTATAGATCATTATCTGCACATTGTTTTTTCACTAATCAATACACCCTATGAATCACACCATACCTGTTCGTAGAGATCTTTCTCATTTAGAATTAAATTGGATTCTGACACTTACCTCCTTAATATCCTTCAGAGGCCTCCCTTGGCCTCCAGGCAAAAAAGGACTGTCTCCTTAGCTATTTCCACAGGGTTCTTTACCTGTGGTAATAACTCACCTCCCCATTCTCACCCCCATTACCTCCTCCCCCACACTCCACCTTCCAGCCAAATCTATCTTCTGTCTACTGTTAGCACTAGCAAAGTGCCTGGATGTGGGAGGACCCCATAAGCCTTATGGACTGACAAATACACCATGCATTTGTTCTACTTGAAATGCCCTTTACTCCTCCCTTCCTATGACAAATCTCTACTCATCTCTTTGGATCCGGGTTAAAAGGTCACTTCTTTTCTACAGCTTTTTGAAATTCTTTGAGCAAATTTGCCTATTCTCCCAGCTGTGTTCCACAGAATTCTATATATTCCTCTATTGTGGTAGTTGACGATTCCTTGTGGGAGACAGACACCCAAACAGCTATTAATAATTAATACACAAGCTGGCAAGAGAAGTGGTGCAGATATGCCCAGAGATTTATGGAGTCCTCTAATGTGTCTGAAGCAGGCACAAGGAATCAGGAAAAGCTTCCTGAAGGAGCTGATGCTCCTGCTGAGGAGGGGTGATGAGGTAATGTGGTATACATTGCTATCACTCAACAAATATTCATATTATCATTATCATGATTGTTCCATTGTAGCTCAGTGCTTGACTTCACAGTGGAAAGAGCTACACCATTCTTCTTCTTTTTTTTTTTCTTGAGATGGAGTCTTGCTCTGCCACCCAGACTGGAGTGTCGTGGCACGATCTCAGCTCACTGCAACCTCCACCTCCTGGGTTCAAGCGATTCTCTTGTCTCAGCCTCCCGAGTAGCTGGGATTACAGGAGCCTGCCACCATGCCCAGCTAATTTTTGTATTTTTTGTAGAGACGAGGTTTCACCATGTTGGCCAGGCTGGTCTCGAACTCCTGACCTCAGGTGATCTGCCTGCCTCGGCCTCCCACAGTGCTGGGATTACAGGTGTGAGCCACTGCGCCTGGCCTTACACCATTCTTTACTTCCTTCAAGAAAAGTTAGGGGCCTAAAACACTGCCTGACTTTCCAGGTGGTATTCCATGGGACAGCCCGCCTCTGGCTTCTGCCCTTTGATGAAGGTGACAGCTGATACTCAGGAGGGCTTTCTGTAGCTCACGAAGCTCGGCACATCCCTCAGCAGCCCGCTCCATCACTCCCCTCTCAGAGGCTCTTTGTAGTATGAACAATCTTCTTATTACTACCCCCAAGCATCTTTTCTGACAGAAAAAGTTGAATAGGATTTTCTAAATAAAACTCAGATTGGATATTGTCTGACTTGGCTAGGAGAAGAGTATTTTATGTCTCTACAGCTATGTCACTCTGAGCAATTGCTTCAGCTCCTTTGGCCTCAGTTTCCTTGTCTATAAAATGAGGGGGTGGGAATAATGGTTTCTAATGCATTTTCTAGCTCTGCAATTTTATATACTGGATCAAATTCTATTTGTTCTGTACAGATGTCAGCATGGAAATCACAAGTCAGGAGGAAGAAGGCAAATTCAATGAGTATTGAATTGCACCCTGGGTCTCTCTATTCATTTGAATGAATCAGCCATACCCAATTATCCAGGAACAAACACCTCCTCATCTCCTCTTTGCTCTCCTAAAAACATTAATTCATGAATATGACATCAGATTGGAGAAGCCTATTTATGTGCATTTGAAGGTTTATTACAAAGCCATAATGAGTACATTTTCATAAGGGAAGAAAGACTAAAAGCTACGAAGACAAAAACCCCTCTCTTCTCAGACTTGTGGAAAGTCACAACTTGACAAGTGCCCCATCTCTGGCTTTTACTCCTACTGTTCCTTCTTCAACCCTGTAATTCTTATGCAGCCTTTGGAGTTTAGTTTAAGTTGTACCTAAAGATGCCCTCTTTAATTGCCCAGATGTGGCTGGGCATATCCACTCTGCTCTCCAATAGCACTTTGGGCTTTTCTCCATTATGACGTTTGCTGAGTGCATGTACTTACCACCTCTCTTCCCTACAGGATTCTGAACTCCTTTAGGGCAGAAAGAATGTCCTGTCCACTTTGTAGCCCTAGCGATTACAAGATTTCTAAGAGTTCATTTTTTTGACACTAGAAAAATGATTCTTAACCTTTTTTGACCAAGATCATTTTCACGGAGTCAAAGATCCTACCACATCTATTTACATGTCCCTATAGAGGAAGAACTGGGTGATAAAAAGAATTCAAGAGGAACAAAAGACACAAGTTGCAGTACAGTTGTTGATAATATCGTTTATGAGTCACTTAATTTACCATAAAATATACATCAATACTTACATTTTAATATTAAAATAATGACCTACACGAGTATAGGCTATCAGGGTTATAAAGTTATAACAGATATAGACTTATAATCAAGTGACTTTACTATGCTTAATCTGATAGTATTTTGTAAGTTACATAAGTTGCTTGAATTTATCAATGAACTGTCACTATTGTGGTCATCGGTCACATTGGTGGTCCCCCAAACCATGCTTCCTGATATTTATGCCCTTTCTAGTTTCTTCCACTGAGTGTGGGCTGCACCTGTAACTAGCCTTAACCAAGAGAATGTATTACAAGTGGTGCTGTGTCAGTATCAGGCATAAGCCTTGAGAAGACCTGGCAGCTCCCACTTCTGTGTTCCTAAGGGCACTGAACTGCCATGTAAGAAGTTCAGCCATTTTGCTGGAGAGATCACATAGAGACCACGTGGAGAGGCCACATGGATGAAGGGAGATCTAACATTACAGAGAGGAGAACTGAGCAACTCAGCTGATGACAAGAACTGAAGCCCAAGGTGTAAGACCCCAGCCAAGCCACTCCAGCCAGCACCCAGTCATCTAAGTCTCATCCTAGCTGTGTTGTGGGACAAGAAGTCATTTGGGATTTAACAGCCTTAGCAGACATCACATGTGGAGCAGAGATAACCCGCCCCCACTCAGCCTGGTCTGGATTCCCAATGCACAGAAACACATAGACTAATAACATAAATGTGGAGCAACAACATTTTGAGGTAGTTATGTAATCATAGATAACCAAGACAACTACACAAGCACTTTTAGGGGCAGGTTATGCATGTGTCTATTTAGCAACAGAATCTGCATGATTCATGCTTGAACTGCAACTTACTCATGTCTTAAAATCTAGTAATTGGAAAATTATAGGCTAAAAATACCTTCGATGCAAATATGTATCACTGCCTGCTGTAGGGTTAACCAAATATCCTCCACAAACTACTATGATAATGATGAAGTCAAGTGAACTATAATTTCTAATTAATAAGCAAGAATAGCAGTAGCTGAAAACCACAACCTACTCGAAGCAAGACTGACATGCAATGATAACAACGGGGCCTTGCCCAGGTCACGGGATTCTAACCATCTGCTTGAGTGTGGGGGCTGTAGCTGCTGAGCATTTAGAAGCAGCCTGATTTCACAGATAACTGAATTAAAGCCCTTGGGGAACTTAGCAATGATCTAATTTAAGTTTATGAGTGGCAAATATGAGTAATACCTAATAACTCATTTAGCAGATTACCAGCATATAGTCCTTAAACAAACATAAACATAAAAGTCTTGGAATTGCATTCTATCCATAATAATTCAGAGAGGAATTTCATTTGAGAGGTACTTTGTACACCATTAGTGGCCTCAGAGTGAATCTGAGAATCTCTGCCACAGGATAGTCATGAAAATGTCAGGCTGAACCAAGTGCCCAGGTGGGGGACCTGGGAGTGGCTGGTGCCCAGGAAAAGCTTTAGGGCTCTGAGGAGAAGTTGAGAACTGCTACTCTGGGGGGTCTGTCTTTGGCACAGGCAGACAGTGTTGGTCTAAGAAGAGTGTAGCTCAGGGGCATCACAGTCTGAGGACTGGTCATTCATTCATTTGTTCACCTGCTCAACAAATCATTGTAATAACAAGCAATAGCAGCAACCTCCATTTATAGATTGCAACACGTCTTGTGCCTTGCAAACTTCATTTGTAATATGCACCAAACCCTGTGAGGAAGGTATGTTTTATGCCCATTTTATAGCTGTAGAAACAGGCCCAGGGTAATTCTCCCAAGTTGTCCTACCAGTAAATGACAGGACTGTATAGGAATCTAAGTCTGTGTTGTTCTAAAGCCCATGGTAACATCTCTGGCTGAATGAGTACTGAGAACCTAAGCATTGGGTCTGTGCAGGTACAGACGCCATTAATAAACCAACTGTGGAGCTGCCACACCCTGGTCCTCAACATGGAAGGGGAATGGAAGCCAGAAGAAAAACCATGGCCTGCTCCTGAAAAGCCAATATTATTTGAGAGGGAAAAAGCTATATTATATTAAACACGAGCACAGAATGGAATAGAATGCAAAATATGCAGGAAATTTGTAGGCAAAACATGGGACTTCGGAAAAAACCCTTACTCTTGCCCTGGGGCCACCTCTGTGAAACCTGGGAGAGTTCACTCAGCTTTGCCACTTGGGTCCTTTAACATGTGAGGAAATGTGAAGGAAGCAGGGTTGTGAATAGCAATGGAAAAGTCTGATTCTGAACTCCAGTGCTGAGGGGCTGATGTGGGAAGGGATTGTGAGTGGAGGTCTCCTTTATGAAATTACTACCTGGGGAAACAGCTGCCCTAGACTCATGCCTTGTGTCAGGGAGACTTCTGCCCAGAGCACCAAGCACAAGTCTGGCCTTAGAATTAGAGACCAGAATTCAGATCTCGGCTCTATCCCATACAACTGTGTGACATTAGCAGGTTCTTCTTCATCTCTGAATCGGAATGATGAAAATATTAACACATGCTTCACAAGGTTATTATGAGGATTATTTGTGTAACGTTTGCTATGGTTTGAATGTTTGTCCTCTCCAAAATTCATGTTGAAATTTAATCCCCAGAGTGGCAGTATCGAGAGGTGGGGCCTTTAAGAGGTAATTGGCTCCTGAGGATGCTGCCTTTGTGAATGGATTAATCCATTCATGGATTAATGGGTTATCGTGGGAGGGGAACTGGTGGCTTTATAAGAAGAGGAAGTGAGATCTGAACTAGCACCTTCAGCCCCCTCACCATATGATGCCCTGCACCACCTTGGGACTCTATGGAGAGCCACCACCAGTAAGAAGGGCCTCACCAGATGCAGTCCCTCAACTTTGGACTTCTCACCCTCAATAACTGTAAGAAATAAGTTCCTTTTCTCTGTAAGTTACCCAGCTTCAGGTATCCTGTTACAAGCAGCAAAAAATGGACTGTTTATGAGAGCATCACTAGTAAGACTTTCTGTCAGTGGTTTTGAAAGCGTGGTCCTCATCCCAGCAGCATCAGCACCACCTAGGGAATGTGTTAGGAAGGCAAATTATTGGAACCCACACAAGCGCTAGAGAAATTCAGGGTGGCCCAGCAACATGCCTGTGTTTTGTAACCACTGCTTTACGTGAATGTAAGGAACAGGACTAAGAAGAGAAACTTGGAGTATCTGGAGCTATTTCTTCTTCTTAATGGGGACCTTAAGCAGACAGATTTTGGGTCTGTCAAGTCAGTTCCACTTTCCTGAGGCAGGAAAACATTACAGGGAAGCTGGAGGCCCATGACTGCCAGAAAACTGTCATCATGCCACACTCCTAAAATTGTCATGTTGTGACTTATATTCCCTGCAGTATTTTCCTTTCTTTCCAATCTGGTTCTGTTTTTCATACTCCTTCTATAACATTCTGTGCAAAATACTCATCTAGAGAAGGCACAGAACAGATATGATTTTCTACCATAAAGCAAATGGACAAGAAACAAACCAAAACTCCAAGAAGGTAAGAAAATGACAGCTCTATTAAGGCCAGCAACTCATTCCCACACCAGAAATGGATCTGTCAGTGAAGAGACACTGCAGAGCCCTGGGCATGAGTATGGGGCTTGGGCAGGTCTAGAGACAGACAGCTCTGTAAAAATGCCCAGGTATTGTGGTGATAGTGGTGTGGTGTGTATGTGTGTGTGTTTTAACAATAACCACAAAAAAACCACACTAAAGAGAAAACATTCAAGTTTGGAACGGTGTGTAAAACCATGCTCAGCTTGGTAAGTTCCCGTGGACTAGGAGGAACTTGAGGTCAGCCATCCAGTCATCATTCGCCACTTCATGAAGCGCTCGTGTTCTCCCTCCCCTCTCTCTTCTGCCAGCGCCTGATCTCCCATTCGCTAATTCTCCTTTCCTTTTCCTCTTCCCCTTTTTGTTTCCCATAGCAACATAAACAGCAGCAGCCGTTTACTGAGAGTCTACTACCTGTTCTATATTAATGCAATCCTCAAAATAATCTCTCAAGGTAATATTACACCTGGGACTAGGTTCCTTGCAGAAAACTGAGCCATCATTCAAAGCCATGTCTGCCTGAATGCAAAGCCCATATCCCCCCACTCCACTCTGCATCCGTACCGCTTCTCAGACATACGGAGATTATTAGTACCATCTCTAGATTGTAAACTGATGGAGGGTGGATTTACCGGTTCATTCCAGAAGCCTCGGGTTGAGTTTATGGAAGGCTCTGGGTAGCCAGGTGCCTCTTCCTCCACCAACCAACAGTGTCCTAATGGGCAATCATGCAATAATGATTCAGCACTGTGGACAACAGCATCTAGAGGTGCGTACACCTCATGCCTGGCCCAGACAATGTCCCTGGATGGCCTCCTCTACCCCAGAGGTGTCTAGAACCCAGTTTGAAATAAATACTTCATTAATGTTAGGTAACCTTTACAATGTGACAGATGGTCCTAAACAACTTGCATGAATTAGCTGGTTGACTCTTCATAACAACTCTATTAGGTGGATACAAATATTATGCTCATTTTAAAGCTGAGGAAACTGAAACATGGAGGTAAAGTAACTTGTCCTAGGTCATAGAGCTATTAATGAATGAATCCAGGATTCCAATCCAGGCGCTCTGACTCTGGAGGCTGTTCCCCGCCATTATGTTATATGACACAAAGTTAATGGGCATTGGCGTGTGGCAGTACTTGGCATAAGAAAGTCATCAAGAAAATGCAAATATGCCTGTAATAATTTTAAACATTGCCATTTGAATAAAGTACAACATTGAAATCATTTCACAAGGTGCTCATAAACCCCAGTTACAGAAACACCACAGCTTGATGGGGTTTGGAAACCAGAAAGGAAGAGAAAATTAATTTTCTAAAGCAAATAAAAAGTGTCGTATGACCCTTGGGTCTAATCCAAGTCCTAGTATTTAGTAGCTTGCCCAGGCTGGAGTGTAGTGGCGCGATCTCGGCTCACTGCAACCTCCGCCTCCCAGGTTCAAGCGATTCTCCTGCCTCAGCCTCCCAAGTGACTGGGACAACAGGCGCCTGCTACCGTGCCTGGCTAATTTTTTTATATTTTTAGTAGAGACGGGGTTTCACCATATTGGCCAGGTTGGTCTCGAACTCCCGACCTTGTGATCCACCCGTCTTGGCCTAAGCAGTCAGTTCTACTGTCTGTGCTTCAAGTTCCTAATTTGATAATTGTGGTGAGTGAAGTAAGTAATATTTAAGCTCTTTTTAGACAGTAATTTCATTTTCCTTCCAGAAATGTTAGATGTAAACCCTTTACTCTTGCCACATGGTATCTGGTGCCATCATTTTAGGCTGGGAAATGCCTTTTGTTTTCATATTCATTTAAACCATACTCCATTGGATAGAAACAACAGTAAGATACTTTTGCCACCTACCAAATTGTTAACAATTTAAAAATAGTTAATATCCTTGTTGGTAAGAAAGGAAGGAAACAGAAATTCTCCAATGCTGCTGGTGTGGAAGTAAATTAGCTGAGGTGATACTATATGCCAATAGCCTTAAAACATACATTTCCATGAAATTTTACTTCTGCAAGTTTATCTTAAGAAAGCGACTATGGACAGTAATAACAGTATTAATTTCGCAACTACTATTATTTCCACAAGAATTCAACTCCCAGAACATTTGTTGCAGCACAGTTTATAATAGCAAAAAGTCTAAACAATTTAAATGCCACACAATATAGGATTGTTAAATACCTTTTAGTACGTACATCTAAAATATTATACTATACATATTTGTAGCAGGTGCTGAACTGTGCCAATCAGATCTTCCAGATGCTTGGGAGTGGCGCTGGCAGACAACTCTCACCTGTCAATTATTTTCAGGAATTGCCTTAACTCTAAAAAGCTGCCTTGTCCAAGATCATGCCCCTTTCTTGGGCAGCCCACATCCAGCGACTGGATGATACACAGTGGTATGGTCTAAAAGCCTGGTCATCTCACCCCAGTGGGGAGAAAGTCTGCAGGACCATCCCAATCCAGCTCCTCCCTTCACCAAGTTCCATTTCTGTCCCTTCCCTTCCACAAATGGTGATCCCAAGCATACTCCCTAATAAAGTTCATAACACTTCTGCATGGCAATCTCCATCTTAGAATCTGCATCCCAGGAAATTTCATCTGCAACAATATGAAAACTAAGAAAAAGATCCATGCATTCTTAAGTAATTCCATGTTTATAAAAATGAAAATATGAACATTTTAAATATCAATGTAGTAGATTGCAATTTGGTTAGAGCAATGCTTAAAGGACACTTTGTATCCTTAAATAAATGTCTTAGAAAACAAGGTAGATGAAAACAAAAATGAATGAAGCCTCCAACTCAAGAAGCTAAAAAAGGGACCCAAAAGAAATCTAAGTGAAGCCAAAGAGGGTAGTAATAAAGAAAGGGGCAGAAATTAACGAACTATCACCCAAAAGAAAACAAAGAAAAAACTGGACAGCTTTGGTTAAAAACAAAAGTCCTTTTGGTTGTTAATATTGTTGAAAAATCTAATAAAATAGGCAATCCTTTGGCAGAGTATGAGACAGAGAGAGAGGAGGGGGGGAAGGAGGAGGAGGGAGAGGAAGAAGAAGAACAAGTAACAATATTTGGAATGAAGAAGAAGACATAACTATAAATATAAGAGATTTTATTAAATTATGAGAGACTACTATATTCAACTTTATAGCGCCACATTCAAGAACCTAGATGAAATGGGAAAATTCTGCAAAAATATAAGTGATCAAAAGTGACTCAAGAATTAGAAAAGCCTGACTAGTTCAATAATAGATAAAACTGAACCAATATTAAAAGGTCTACATGCCCCACCCTCCTGGCCCAGACAGTATTACAGGCCGTTCTAAGAGTCATCAAGAAACAGATAGTTCTTCTCTTACATAAGCTGTTCCAGAGCATAGAAAAAGATGTTAAGTTACAATTTATTTTATGAGGCTAGCATAACCCTGTAACGAAAACTTAGCAAGGAAAATACAAAGACAAATTATAGACCAGCCTCGCCTAAATAGAGTAAAACCCCACATGAAATAGTAAAATTCAGTATAGTATTAAAATAACAATAAATAGGGTTTGTTTCAGTAAGGCAAGACTGGGTCAATGTTATAAAACCTACCAATATACTATATTAACAGAATATAAGAGAATATAAGAGAACTTCATATAGAGAATACAAGAGAACATCTCAATATATGTAGATAAAATTAACAAAATTAACAAAATTATCAAATTAACAAATTAACAAATTAACAAAATTAACAAAAATTAACAAAATATATGTAGAAAAAATTAACAAAATTCAATACTCAAATATAACAAAAAACAAAAAAACAAAACCTCTAAGCACATCAGAAGGTAAATGAAACATCCTTTAACTTCATAATGGCTATCCTCCAAAACCCCACAGCAAACTTCATATTTAAATGGTGAAATACTAGAAGCATTACCATTAAAATCAAGGACATGATAAGGATGCATGTTAGAACCTCTGCTATTCAATAGTCTCAGTCTATGAGAGATCCCAGCCAATGCAGTTAAATAAGACAAAATTAGAGGTATATAAATTGAAATAGAAAAGACAAATCTGTCATGATTTTTAAATGATATGATAGCAAATCTAGAAAAACCAAGAGATCACATAAATATAAATTATTAAGGGATCTCAGCAAAGTGACTGATACAAAATCAATATTAAAAAATTAGTGGCTTTCCTTTACACTAGCAATAGCCAATTAGGAAATATAGCATAATAGAAAAAATCTTTTTCAAAATTTTAATAAAAAGTAGAATGGGCTGGGTGCAGTGGCTCATGCCTGTAATCTCAGCCTGTAATCTGCTCAGCACGAGATGAGCAGATTGCCTGAGCCCAGGGGTTCAAGATCAGCCTGGGAAACAGCGCAAAATCCCATCTCTACCAAAAAATTTAAAAACTAAGCTTGGCATGATGGTGTGTACCTGTAGTCCCACCTACTTGGGAGACTGAGGTGGGAGGATCCCTTGAGCCCAGGAGACAGAGGTTGCAGTGAGCCAAGAAGGAGCCACTGCACTCTAGCCCAGGCAACAGAGTGAGACCCTGTCTGGAAAACAAAACAAAACAAAACAAAACAAACAAAAAACAAGTAGAATGTGCACTGGAGTGAATCTAACAATTAATGTGCAAGACCTTCATGGAGAAAAATGGAGAAACCTATAGACATTTATAGCAGGACAATAGGGAAATCTGAATAAATGGATATATATTTTATTCATGAATAGGAAGGCTCACTTTAGTTCTGGTACTTACTAGCTACGTGACATTGGTAAATTTTTTGAAGTCTTTGTCTATCTGAGCCCTACTTTCCTCATGCAAGTGATAATGGAATCTCCCCTGTGGAGGTTTTTGTGACTGTTAGAACTAGTAAATGTCAATTTAAAAACTTCTCAAAGTTACATGCAATATTTGTAGTAGTACAAATATTCTTAGGTAACTGTAAAAAAGAGAGATGTGAAAGGATATACAAGAAATATAATTATGGTTACTTCCAAGAAATACATAAAGTTTAGAAGTTGAGATTTTGTTATCTGTAATATTTTGATTCTTTTTAAAAAAGGGAATGTGTTAATGTATTATTTATACTTTTTAAAAATTTGAAGGAAAATCCTTATTTTTACCATCTTGGTCTGCTTCTTTCTATTTTTTTCTGGCACAACTCAATCTTTTCAAAGTTTACCTATGTTGGTTAGAGATGGAGCCTTACGGAACACTGACTCAAAGGCAGACACCCAAGCAGTTACTGCATGGAACATATCTATGTGTACTATATACAAACACGTGTAATGTATGTGGGCTTATAAGATGAACAACATGTATTATATCTTTTCATTCTGTATGAGTATTTATAAACATGTGAATTTTAGTATCTGTGAACGATACATAAATGTATACCATTGTTAAATAAATGAATTACCTTCACCTGAAGGTCCCCTACACCAGAAATTATAGAGGACTTTTTCTAGCTTGAAATCCTATTCTATCTTCTATTTAGCTTATCCTTTCCTATAAAGTTGGTTGAAATAATGATGCTCAATAGGCAATTATGCTTGTGCATTTACCAAGCTTTTAGTATGTTTAAAATACTCTGCTAGGAGCTATGGGGGATGCGAAGATGAATTAGGATTACCTTAGCCATCAGTAAACTTAAAGCTCATTGGGAATATCACAGAGCTTCTGTAAAAGCTACAGTACTGAGCTGTGTGTGCTAAGGGCTGTGGAGCTCAGGGAAAGAAGAGCTCAGCCAGCAACGATGTTGACATGGTTGACTGAGAAGAAAGAGCAGAAAAGACTCCTGTTTACTAACTGTGTCTTACATGCCTCCACTGGAGAGAGGAACTACTAAAATCAAAACCTCAAGACTCCTAACTACGTGTAACTTTAAAAGAGGTTTTTTCATGCTATGAGATTATGTTTTTGTATTTTCAATTTCAATAAAAAATATAGCTAATGGGTTCCTCAGTTCAAACTAATTAGGAATGTGCTATTTCATTTCCCCCAAATCTTCCAAAATAATGAGCCCAGCTTACTGAAGCATGTGTGTGGGTTGTGGGGGTGGGTGGCATGCCAAGAGGCCTGTACACTGGAGCCTGTGAGATATTGAAGGTTTCTCTGCTGCTCTGTTGTACCACTGGCTTCTGATGTGGAGCACAAAGTGTCAGCAGTACCCGGAAATCTATATCTGCCAGGAAACAGAAAGGAGTATCACCCCAAGCTCCAACAAACCTGAGTCAGCATCTCCTCCATGACATTTCCTGTATTTGTGGTCTTGAACATACTATTTATTCCACTTAATCTCTTGAGCCCAAGTTTCCTCATCTGGAAAATGGGAATAGTGGTATCACCTTACACAGTAGGATTAAAGATAATGAATATAGGTTTCCCAGCACCGTGCCTGGCACATAGGTCTCTGCAGACGTTAATTCCCTTCCTTTTTTCTTTATCAGACACAGGTAAAGGTGCCAAGATTCCCTGACCCCTTGAGTGTCCTCATAAAATGGAGAAGTGGTTTAAAATGAGAGCAAGTATGAATTTAGAGATGAAAAATCTTCAAGGAAGAGGATGGGAGGGAAAGAGGACGCTTTTCAGTACCAGCTGTAGAAAACAAAATATTGTAAATTTTCACCTTCACCTCTAGAAGCTGTTAATGAATAAATAAGTTTAAAAAACTATAAACTTTATGGAAACATCTGCTTGCAGGGGTTAGGAGTGGCTGGATGCATGGGCCAGACTAATAACACTGGAAGGGTTGGAAGAAGAGCACAGAGTTAGTCATTTGGCTGAATGTGTTTAATAAATTACAGCCCAATTGGAGGAACTGTCTCCCTGGGTGAGTCACTTTGAACTAGGCAAAAATAGCGAACAGAAACCAGCCCCAACTAAAGAAAAATAAATCATTTTATTTGATTGACTGACATTGTTTTGATCAGAGTGTGAAACCACATGCTGAGTTTACTTTGGTCAGAAAGGCACCCTGTTGCTGGCGGAATCACATGCACGTATTCATTCCTCCAACCAGTTGCTAGGTGTAACTTTTAAATATATAATTATCTACTCTCAAACTTACCTTTCTCCCACCTCTATCTCCAAAACTAAACAACTGACTTTTTCAATGAAGAAGTCATTCTCCACATTTCCTGGGCTTGATACATTGGCTTTATGTACCTTCAGTCTCCTTCCCCTCTCTGATATCTCAATACCAAATCAGACACCAACTCACCAAGTTTTGTCTTTTCTCTCTCAGCTCTGCCCCTTTCTCTCCATTAAATTCCTTGTAACGGCATCTCCAGTTTCTGGGTAGGGGCTTCTTAATGGCCCTAGCATGTCTCTGGTCTCATAACTATCTTCTCACTCATTTCAGTCTGTTCTGCACATGAGACTACCAAAAACCACAAGTTTCAATTATTTTCCAGGCCAAGAACTAAACTATCAGTTTGTGTTCAGTGCCTTTTCCAAGTACTCAAGGTACTTTATCTCCTAGGCTAACTGGATCTCCCACTAGTTTGAGGGGCGAGACTGTGAAGGACTTGGGAATAGGGATAATGTTGTCATTGTTCTTTCTGCTGACCGTTGCAATTCTGGGATAACAAGGAAGCAGATATCACTAACTGGCTGTATATTTCTGGACGATGATTTATCATATGCTGAAAGGGTAAGTTCATGTCAGGTCATGAAGGACTTGTATCTACTAAGCATGGGGGACATGTATTTACTACAGAGTGATGAGTAAGAGGATCAAAAAGCTGGGATAGAGCCAGATGCAGTGGTACACGCCTGTAGTCCTAGCTACTTGGGAGGCTGAAGAAGGAGGATGGCTTGATCCCAGGAGATCAAGATCAGCCTGTGCAATATAATGAAACCCTCAACTCAGAAATAAAATGAAATAAAATGAAATAAAATAAAATAAAATAAAATAAAAAAGTGTTGGGATAATACCATGAATCTATCCAGGAACTGCTGTTAAAACACAGACAAACAAGAGAGGGAAGGTACCTGGTGACACGTACACATATGTATACATAATTATAAAGAATACTAGAAACTACATTGATGGGCTGATCAGTCTAGACAGCAAGAGATTGATTTGTTACGGGAATTCACGACCCTAAGGATACAGCACCTAGAGATATCGTGAGTGAGCAGAATATGGTAAAGAACACACGTGAGCTCCTTATGAGCATTTTCTACAGGCCGCTTGTCCACAGGAAGAAATGGAGGGTGGATTCCCAGCCACTGGTATTCTGCCATAACGGAAGTGATAGCAGTGAAAGTGGTCTTGTGCTGGCTAAACACTTCCAAAAAGCCCTTTTCAGCTAAAAACAGAGCATCAGACAAGTCTCTTCATTTCCCTCATTGACATGGAATAAAGAAGTTTAACTAGATACACTCCTCTGTCTCCCATTCTTTATTTTTTTATTTAATGTTTTGTTTTGTTTTTGTTTTTTTCTCTCGGTCCCTCATTCTGACCAACAGAAAAACCCTGCTTGGTGAAGCAAGCAGAAGAGACATATTAGGAGAAACAAGCCACTCCAGCTCAGAGGCCGTGATTGTCAATGAAGAGAAGGCTGGCTGTAATAAACAGCCAAGAAGTCTAGATTTAGGCAGTCTAAAAGGTTGAAAAGAAGACAGTTATGATTATATGAGATTCTGGAATGGAGGCAGACTGAAGTTTTCCAAAATGGGGAAGCATTCAAAAATCATTCCAATAAAAAGGGAAAAGAAATAGTTCTTTTAAAAGATGTGCCTGCAGGCTCACCCATGGATTCCCATTTGAAAAAGACATTTAGAAAACAAGGAAAAGAAAGGCATACGGCCAAGGAACATATAGGAAGATGGCACAAACTTAAACTTAAAAATTATAATGTGAAAAAAATAGCTGAAAGTGATCTGAAATACTAAATGACAATAACAACAAGAAAACCCCACTATGGGCCAAAAACAAACAAACAAACAAACAAACAAACAAACAGGTGGAGGAATTCTGGGAAGTGGGGCCAGTTCATTTTAGACCAGTAACAGCAAAGAACAGCTTAGTCTATCGCTTGGGAATGAAGATAACCAGAACCTCCAGGGAGGCTGAACCACTTTCACTGATCTTTGAAGAAGTTTGAAGAACAACAACAAAAAGCCAGAGGACCGGAAACAAGCAAATCTAATCTTCTTTCTTTCTTTTCTTTTTTTCTTTTTTTCTTTTTTTTTTTTTTTGAGACCAAGTCTCACTCTGTCACCCAGGCTGGAGTGCAGTGGCGCAATCTTGGCTCACTGCAACTTCTACCTCCCAGGGTGAAGCAATCCTCCCACATCAGCCTCCTGAGTAGCTAGGACCACAGATGCGCACCATCACACCTTGCTAATTTTTTGTATTTTTGGTAGAGACGGGCTTTCACCATCTTGCCCAGGTTGGTCTCAATCTCCTGAGCTCAAGAAATCCACCTGCCTCCCAAAGTGCTGGGATTAGGTGTAAGCTACTACACCTGGCCTATTCTTACTTTTATTATAAAAAAAAATGGAAAAAAATATATTCCACAAACTATCAACAGTGTGAGCATGATAGTAGTCTTAGCTAAGAATCCAAATCATATTTTTAAATGATTTTAAAATAAAAATCAAATATCATCTCATCCAACTATAATGACAATTAACATTTTGCTGTAAATTCTTTCTAGAATTTATCCATATATATGTAGGCATTTCTTTAAAAAAATTTCAAATTTGTTTTAGCTCTTTTTGTCTTTTTTTTCACTTAGCAGTATATGGTGAGCATTATTTGGTGTTATTAAACATTCCTCTACATACAATGCTGTTTTCCCTGGTTACCTAGTATTTTATTGTGTAAGTAGACATAATTTACTGACAGTTCCCTCTGCTGTTGTTTACCTTTAAAATCCATTTCTTACAACTCAAAACCACAATGAGATGCCATCTCATACCAGTCAGAATGGTTATTACTAAAAAGTTCAAAAAAAAAAAAAAAAAAAACAAAAAAACAAAACAGATGCTAGTAAGGCTGGGGAGAAAAGGGAACCCTTATACACTGTTGTTGGGAGTGTAAATTAGTTCAACCATTGTGGAAAGCAGTATGCAGATTCTTCAAAGAGCTAAAAGCAGAACTACCATTGGACCCAGCAATCCCATTACTGGGTATGTACCCAGAGGAATATAATTCATTTGACCATAAAGACACATATGTGCAAATGTTCATTGCAGCACTATTCACAATAGCAATGAATCAACATAAATGCTCATCAACGACAGATTGGATAAAGAAAATGTGGTCCATATACACCATGGAATACTGTGCTGTGATAAAAAGAACGAGATTATGTCTTTTGCGGGAACAGGAATGGAGCTAGAGGCTGTGATCCTTAGCAAAGTAACGCAGGAACAGAAAACCAAATGCCACGTGTTCTCACTTACAAGTGGGAGCTAAATAATGAGGACTTAAAGAACTTATAAACACAAAGAAGGAAACAACAGACACTGGGGTCTACTTAAGTGGGGAGTGTGGGAGGAAGGAGAGGAGCAGAAAAGGTAACTATTGGGTACTGGGCTTAACACCTGCGTGATGAAATAATCTGTACAACAAACTCCCGTGACACAAGTTTATCTATGTAACAGACTTTTACATATATTCCTGAACCTAAAATAAAAGTTAAAAAATAAGTAAGTAAATAAAATTCATTTCTAACAGTTAGAAACTATGACTTTTACTATTTTTGCTTTGAGGAACCTGCTGAGGTTTTATCCATAACCTGATGCATAATTAATCTTTATAAATGTTCCACGAGCCCTAGAAAAGAAATTTTATTATGTATTTTGGATATTACGCAGCATATAATTTTTTCAGTAGTATTCATTATATTACACAATTCCTGTATTTATATTATGTTTTGTTTGTTTACTTGATATGTGAAAGCCTGAGAGTGGTATTTGGAAATATTCCACCGCTATCGTGTTTCCATCAGTTTGGGGTGCAATATTAATTGACGTGTATATTTCCATGACCATTATATCTTCCCTGTGAATTTGATTCTTCACTTATAGAAAACAACGCTCATTGTATTATTTAACGATATTTGTCATGAATTGCATTGTCTTATATCAGTATCATGACTTCTGCTTTAGTTTTTGTGGCATCTCCCTGCTATACCTTTTCTCAGTGTGTCAATTTTTGCACGACACATTGTTTTAACGGCTCCTATGGTAAACAACATAAAGCTGAGTTTTCATTTTTGATCCAACAAGAAAACTTTTATTAAAAATGAGTGATTTAGTTTACTTATGTTAATTGTTATAACTGAGGTGTTTGGTGTCTTCATTTTCACGCTCTATTTTATTATCATTTTAATGCTTCCTTGCTGTCTCTTTTGTTTAATTAATATTTAGTTTGCTACATGGAGCTTGTTTTCTCAGACCCCTTGATTCAGAAGGTGGGTTATTGAAAACTCTATAACTATTGTCTTCTAAATTTAAGCGTCAGGAATGAAATGACTCTCTCATAATTGAACCAAGGAATTCGGAATATTTTATTTTCACTGCCTCATCCTTTCAGACAAACACATCTTTTCAGGCTTTAAAAATTATTATCTGGGTTTTTAGGCCCAAATTTATCTCAGAACTTTTTTGTATCAATGCATATATGCTGTTTGAATACATTTTACTTTTGCATACAGTTTTTTTTTTTTTTTGAGACGGAGTCTTGCTCCGTCGCCCAGGCTGGAGTGCTGTGGCCTGATCTCAGCTCACCGCAGCCTCTGCCTCACCGGTTCAAGTAATTCTCTGCCTCAGCTTCCCGAGTAGCTGGGATTACAGGCGCCTGCCACCACACCCGGCTAATTTTTGTATCTTTACTAGAGATGGGATTTCACCATCTTGGCCAGGCTAGTCTTGAACTCCTGACCTCCTGATCCACCCGCCTTGGCCTCCCACAGTGCTGGGATTGGGATTACAGGCATGAGCCACCGCCCCTCGCCTTGCATACAGTTTTAAAACTTGATGTCCAAATTATTAGTTAGATGTCTTTTTTAATTGGCTTCAGTACTAGTTGCCTATCTTTTATACTATCACTTCCTTCACCTGCTTGCTTTGACTTTTGATAGAATACACAACTCATTAATTCCAGCTAGTGAATTTTAATTCTGCTGTTGTGCTTCTATTTCCTTGCAGTAGGTCCATATTTCATTCATATCTTTGAATACCATTTTTCATTTTCATCTCAGCCTTATTCTTATTCTCTCTCTCTCTCTCTTTTTTTTTTTTTTTTTTTTAAGACGGAGGCTCGCTCTGTGGCCTAGGCTGGAGTGCAGTGCTGCAATCTTGGCTCACTGCAAGCTCCGCCTCCCGGGTTCTCGCCATTCTCCTACCTCAACCTCCCGAGTAGCTGGGACTACAGGCGCCCACCACCACGCCTGGCTAATTTTTAGTATATTTAGTAGAGACGGGGTTTCACCATGTTAGCCACGATGGTCTCGATCTCCTAACCTTGTGATCCGCCTGCCTCGGCCTCCCAAAGTGCTGGGATTACAGGCGTGAGCCACTGTGCCCGGACCCTCTTATTCTCTTTTGATTTCTAAAGACCATGCCTTTTAGTGCCCTCTTACGAAGATTCTAGTCTACTAAAGTATTTTTTTAGGCCCAGCTGGAGTATCTCATTTTCATTTCATATGCTATTATTTACTCCCTTATTTTACATTTCCTTTAATTCCTATATGTTTTACTCTTTATTCATTCTTAAAGAAGGAAGTGTTTTATAAACTTGGTGCTTGTTAAATAACAGGTCTTTTTGGTCTTGTTCTCACTGAATGCTAAAATCAATAATGGTGAGTGGATGTACACAGGTCCTAGACTTACACCAAATTTGAAGAATAGATGATCCTAGTGTAACTATACTTCAGTTTTATTTGCCTGTTACTGCGAGAACAAGTTCTACATTTTTTGAAATGCACCATAATTTTTTTATGTTGGGATCAAAATATCTCAATATTTCATAAACATTTTAATATTTTTTTTTCATTTTTTAAATGTAAAGTCCTATATATGTACATTCCATCAAGTTCCTTATAGCCTTAAAACACTAACTTGTTTTTGGCACTCAATTTGTTGAAGATTGATAGATGTATGTTAGAGTTTCCCTCTGCAATTGTGTTTTGACAGTTTTATTTTACCATTTAATGGTTTTTGTATTAAATTCTACTTTTAGCTGTAGTTTAAAACTAATATCACCCTCCTTTCTTTTTGTTTGCATTTTTCTGATATATCTATGCCCTTTCATTTTTTATCCATTTTCTCTCCCATTTGGTTTAAAACAGCATATATTTAGAATTGGGTTTTGACCAATATGCACGTTTTTTTGTCTTTTAATAGAAATGATTGGCCAGGCATGGTGGCTCACCCCTGTAATCCCAGCACCTTGAGAGGCTGAGGCAGGCAGATCACGAGGTCAGGAGATTGAGACCACCCTGGCTAACACGGTGAAACCCCGTCTCTACTAAAAATACAAAAAATTAGACGGGCATGGTGGCGGGCGCCTGTAGTCCCAGCTACTTGGGAGGCTGAGGCAGGAGAATCACTTGCACCTGGGAGGTGGAGGTTGCAGTGAGCCGAGATTGCAGCCACTGCACTGCAGCCTGGGTGATAGAGTGAGACTCTGACTAAAAAAACAAAAAAAAAAAAAAAAAAAAAGGAAAAAGGAAATGATTAAACCATTCACACTTAATGTGGTATGTTTGATCTGGTTTCTATCATCTTATTTTATACTTTTTATATTAATGTTTCCTTGCTATTTCCTTTTTAATATATTTTTTTTCTTTTCTTTTTTTGAGGCAGAGTCTCACTGTGTTGCTCAAGCTGGAAGTGCAGTGGCACAATCTTGGCTCACTGCAACATCCGCCTGCTGGGTTCAAGTGTTCTCCTGCCTCAGCCTCCTGAACAGCTTGGATGATAGGCACCCACCACCACGCTAGGCTAATTTTTGTATTTTTAGCAGAGACAGGGTTTCACCATGTCAGCCAGGCTGGTCTCAAACCCCTGACTTCAAGTGATCCACCCACCTTGGCCTCCTGAAGGACTGGGATTGCAGGCATGAGACACCACGCCCAACCCTTTTTAAGTTTTCATTCTCGGCTATGATGTTCCAAATCTTCCTCCTAATTTTGAAGTTAAGCATGGTATTTCTAGTTTTATATTCATCTACTCTCTTCTTATTTAAAAATGTATTTAAACCTGTATTTTTCTGTGTCAGCAATGAAAATATATTCAATGTTTCCCACAGTACAAAATGAGACATTCAGCACATCAAGGTTTTTTTGCCTTGAGTAATCTGAGTTTTTACCCCCAGATTATTATCATTAAGTTTCTTATGTATCTTCTTTGTTGAGACTAATTTTTGACAGTTGCATTGTTTCCTGACTATATGAATAACATGTAAATACTAAGTCTATGTTTGTGTGGTTTTATTATTCACCCTACAGTTGTAATATCACATCTCTTCCATTCCCAAGCTTTAATGTTAATTTCTCTGTTGACCAGAATAGTTTGAGTAAATACATTTTTTTAGTAAAGGATTTCAGTGGCCTACTTGCTGGGTACTTTCTTTTTTTTTGGCTGAGAATATCTTTTTTTTTTTTTTTCTGTACAAATTACTGAATACAGAATTCTGGCTCATAATTTTTTTTTTTTTTTGAGATTGGGTCCCACTGTTGTTCAGGCTGGAGTGCAGTGCTGTGATCGCATCTCACTGCAGTCTCCACCTCTTGGGCTCAGGTGATCCTTCCACCTCAGCCTCCCAAGTAGCTGGGACTACAGGTGAGCATCACCATTCCTGGCTAATTTTTGTATTTCTAGTAGAGATATGGTTTTGCCATGTTGGTCAGGCTGGTTTCAAACTCCTGGGCTCAAGTGACTGCCTGCCTTGGCCTCCCAAAGTGCTTGATTTATAGGCATGAGCTACGGCACCGATTGGCTCATTATCTTACTACCCCAAAATTCCAGTCATACCTCAACTTCTTTCTGACATTTAGTGTTGCAGAATGTCTGACACTTGCTTATTTTTTCTTTGAAAATAAAACATTGTTTTTCTGTTTTCATACCAATAGATTTTTTTCTTATAATTAATAATTTTCACCAGAATATACTTTTAATTTTTCTTGGTACACATGAAGCATTTTGAACTAATGTCAGGAAAATATTTTTTTTTAACTTAAAAAATTCTTTAAATCTAAGTTCCGGGATACATGTGGAGAATATGCAGGTTTGTTACGTAGATACACATGTGCCATGGTAAATTAAAGTTTAAAAAAGAAAAATATTAGAGGCAGGTCTCGCTCTGTCACTCAGGCTGGAGTGCCATGTGGCCATCTTGGCTTACTATAGCCTTGACCTTCTGGGCTTAAGCGATCCTCCTGCCTCAGCTGCCTGTATTTTTTATTATAACATCTTGTATTGTTTCTTTTCCTGGAAGTTCTGTATTTATATGTTTAATGTATTGAATAGTAGTCTCCATTTTCCCCTCATTATTTCACTTTCATGTTTTTTGTCAGAATTCTTGCTCGTCTTTAGCTTTCTGCATTGTTCCAATGTTTGTGCTTCCACTGCATGATTTCAATTCTGCAAAATATTTTTCATTTCAAAGCAGGCAAAGTTTCACAATCTCAGATTGCTCTCTTTCAGATTGCTCCATTTTGATAGTTGCTGCTATATCCTCTTAAATCTCTACAAATATAACTTGGAGATTTTTAAGTTTATGTTCTCTCTTTCTTTTTTTAGCATCTATTTTAAAGAGTGACATTAGCTTTGCATTCTTAGATGTCTCCCTCCTTTGGAACTGCTAGATATTGTTTTCATGAGCTTCACAAAGTGAGTCCCACGGCCCCAGCACAAGGCACACCTGAGGGACCACTAGATGCATTTGATTGAGATGTGTTTCCCATTGCCTGCCTACCTAGCGTTCCTGTAGCTCTTGCCACTTTTTAAAGTTTTTTTACATGGCAAAATATGCATAACATAAAAGTTACCATTTAACCATCTTTAAGTGTACAGTTCAGTATCATTAAGTAACAGTTACATTGTTGTGCAACCATCGCCATCATCCATCCACAGAACCTTTTTTTTTTTTTTTTTTGTGACAGGGTCTCACTGTGTTGCCCAGGCTGGAGTGCAGTGGTGCAATCATGGCTCACTGCAACCTCCACTTTCCAGGTTCAAGCGATTCTCATGCCTCAGCCTCCCGAGTAGCTGGGATACAGGTGTGTGCCACTATGCCTGGCTAATTGTTTTTTTTTTTTTTTTTTTTTTTTTTAAGTAGAGATGGGGTTTCGTCATGTTGGCCAGGCTGGTCTCGAACTCCTGACCTCAGGTGACCCACCTGTGTCGGCCTCCCAAAGTGCTGGGATTACAGGTATGAGCCACCACGTCCAGCCTTCCACAGAGCTTTTTCATCTTGCAAAACAAACTGTGGCATTAAATGATAAGTATCCATTCTTTCCCACCACCACACCCTGGCAGCTATCATTCTACTTTCTATCTCTATGAATTTGACTACTGTAAGTACTTCATATGAGTGGAATGTGCAGTATTTTTTCTTTTGTGACTGGATTATTTCATTTAGTGTGATGTATTCAAGGTTGCATGTTGCAGTATGTGTCAGAAGTTCATTCACATTTAAGGCTGAATAATATTTAATTGTATGCATTTACCACATTTTGTTTATCCAGTTATCCATAAGGGAACATTTAGGTCACTTTTACCTCTTAGCTATTGTGAAGAATGCTGTTATAAACATGGATGTATAAGTACCTCTTCATGTTCCTGCTTTCAATTTTGGGGGGTATGTACCTAGAGGTGTGATTGCTGGATCATACAGTGATTCTATTTTCAGTTTTTTGAGGACCCACTGTGCTGTTTTCCATAGTGGCCGTACCACTTCACGTTCCCATCAGCAGTGTACAAGAGTTCTAATTGCTCTACATTCTGCCAACACTTGTTATTTTCTGTTCTTTTAAAAAATATACATAATAGCTATCTTAATGTGTATGAAGTGGCATCTCATTGTGGTTTTGACTTACAGTTCCCTGATGATTCATGATGCTGAGCTTCTTTTCATGTGCTTATTTGCTATTCATATATCTTTTTTGGAGAAATGTCTTTCAAGTTCTTTATCAATTTTTGAATTGGGTTTTTTTGTTGTTGTTGCTGTTGTTTAGTTTTGGGAGTTCTCTATATATTCTGGACTTTAATTCTTTTTCAGATATGTGGTTTTCAAACATTTATTCCATTCTCTGCAGCCTCTGATGCTTTACCTTTGGAGATGTTAGTGGAATTCTAGGAGTACTTTTCATTTAATCTCCAGGCCAACTTTTCCTTCCATTCTGATGACTTACAGTTGGTTGGTCTTTCCCTCAATCACTGTTGTGAACATTCTTTATTATGGAATGTTTTCAAAACGTCTGACATGTGGATTATATTGATATCCTTTGCTAGTTGTCAGTACTGTAACAAAAATACCCAAATATGTATATATGAATTTGGTTATTTCAATAAAAATCATGGAAGGTAAGAGTTAAATGTGTATGCTTCATTTTTCATTTTTAAGGCCTTATTTTTTGAAGGTGGTATCCCCACACCATAATTACCCTAAGTACTGGTTAAAAATGCTGGTTCGAGGCCCCCTTCCCACACCTCTGGCTCAGAGTCTCTGAGGAGAGAGCCTTGGGATCCACATTTCATTACAAAAGAAATCTCTAGGAAGTTCTAATGCAAATGAAAATTAGAGAACTGCTGGGTTCAGCGGTGACGTGTTAGCAGTTAAAAGAGAAGGGAATGATCCCTTGGAACTAACCAAGGTTCACCAAGAAGTCATGGCGGGTGATTCTTACATCTCCTTGACAGGTACATTAGTTATATAACTCAGGGAAATGTGGTAGACAGTGGATGTACGTGCAGGAGACTTGACAAAGTTTTCATGAGCCTTGCAGGCGTGAGGGAGAAATACCCACTGAATACAAAAACAGGGATGACACGCAAGCAAAACCATGGCTGGTGTGCAGACCCAGTTTCGGTTCTGACACCTTAAAGTAGTTTTTAGAGAAACTGTAATGCACACGTAGGAGATTTACCAGAGGAGCTAAGGAATTAAAAGCTGTGTAATTTGAGAAATCACTGAATTTTTTGTTTAGCAATGGTTCTTAACTCTTCTGAACACTGGCGTAGTTGGTAGCATTAGGAGACGTAAAAAAGTACTGAGGCCCAGGCTTTGACCCCAGACCAATTAACTTAGCATCTCTGGGAGTGGGACCTACAACTGGTGCTTTTTCAAGGCCCCCCCCTCACCGCCCCCGGCAATGTTAATGTTAAACAGAATTGAGAACCACTGGCTTAGAGAGAAAGACCCCGCTTACAAATTTGTGAGCTCTAATATGGAAGATGAGCATAAGTGTTTCTGTAAGCCACCGTCCTGCTTGACCATGCACCTGGCAGAAGTGGACATTGGTCTGAGTCAATAAATGGCTACTGGGACAGCTCAGTTGACAAGCCCAGACTCTCAACGCTGTGAGACATTTCTTTCCATTATTAGATAGGCATGGACCTCATTGACATGGATCTTTCAGGTACTGGCAATACATTGATCAAGATACATGAAAATCGACTCTCCCCTGATCTCATGAGTTTTCACAGTTTCACCCACCACTTGCACTGAGGACGTCCTTATCTGGGCCTCTAGCCACGGAGCTCGTCTATCCAATTACGTGCCCATCTGGATCTCTCACTGAAACCTCAAAGTTAACATGCCCTGAACTGAACTCGTTACCCAACCCCACACCTGCTCTTGTTCCTAGATTCTCTTGGTCAATGAAACCACTATCCTCCAAGGTATAGGAGCCTGGTGGCCACCTTTGGCTTCTCTGCCTCCCTCAGCCCCCTCACATACACTCAGTTACAAGTTCTTTCCCCCACTCCACCTGTACCGCCATTGGTTTAGTCCTCATCTGCCTGGAACTCCCTCAGGGGCAGCCTCACTTTCCATCTTCTCTCCTTCCAAGACAGCAGCCTGAGAGGTTGCTCTAATGTTAAAACGTGGCCACGTCAGTCCCCACTTATGAGTTCTCAGTGCCCCTCCGCTCATCACTAGCTACAAGAAAAAAAAATGAACACTTTAATGTGACAAATGAGACCCTCCATGGCCCAGCTCCTGTCCACATTTCCAGACTCATCTCCCATAACTTCCTGACTCACAGTTTTTGCTCCAGCAACACTGAAGTATAGACAACAAGAACTAGCTTTGCATACATGGTTCCCTTTACCTAGAATTTCTTACCCTCATTCCTTCACTTAACTTCACGCATCCTTTAAATTTCAGTTCAAGCTCATCTACTCCAGAGAGTGTTACCTGATTTCCTAGGTCCAATACCTTCCCGGGCTGGGGATGTGACCCTCCCCTGACTCTCATCTAAAGATTGACTCTGGCTGGGCATGGTGGCTTATTCCTGTAATCCCAGCACTTTGGGAGGTTAGGAGGGCGGATCACCTGAGGTCAGGAGTTCGAGACCAGCCTGAACATGGTGAAACCCCTTCTGTATTAAAAATACAAAAATTAGCAGATGTGGTGGCATGTGTCTGTAATCCCAGCTACTTGGGAGGTTGAGGCAGGAGAATTGCTTGAACCTGGGAGGCGGAGGTTGCAATGAGCTGAGATTGCACCACTGCACTTCAGCCTGGGCGACAGAGCGAGACTCCATCTCAAAACAATATATATATATTATATATACATACACACACACACACACACACACACACACACACACACACACTCTGTTCCACTCAGTTCCTGGAAACCCAGTTGGTCCTATCCCCAGAAATGAGTCCTGCGACTAGCATGAAGTGGGTGTTGAGCACATATTTACTAATTGAATATTGGTTAAATGATGGAGCATCCTCAGGAGAGCATTGCTATGGTTTGCATAATTTAGGGATTAAAGAACAATGTGGTCTTTGGGGCACAGTGGGACTTTTTCCCCTATAGAATCATATGGCTACTGGCTTCCTAATAGTTGAGAAAGATCACTTCGTGATCATCCAGGCCTGCTGGACATGCTGGCATGAGAAAAGGGAGGAGACTGACTTTCACCCGTGAATATCTTTATGTCGGGTTCTGGGGATCAGGAACATCCTTGTTGATGAGACTTTAGGATGGGGAGTTTGGGGGGCTAGATGAGAGTAACCATTTTGTGTGACTCCCAAGGAAGGGACACTCTGGCCTTATGGGAGTTGGAAAGAGCTTTCTCTAGCTTATTTACTTTAACCTCAAGGCAGGGGCATGAGGGAGCTGGTGAAGTACTATGAGCCACTGTTCCCAGAGCAGAGGGGTGGAGAAATGCAGCAGGAAATGGAAACATTTAGGCCAAAAACATTTCAAGTATTTCAGCATCTAAGGATCAAAGTGGCCTCACTGACCTTTGGCTACTTGGAACTTTCACCCCAGATCAGCCATCAGCAAAGTGAAAACTTGGTTTCTGTGTAGACGACACTGTTTATGCCCCAGGTGAGAAGAAAATTTCCTATGCAAACCACACAGAAAGGAGTGATGGACCCAAATGATTAACTGGGCAGGCAAGTCTGGGTTTTGTCAGCTGCTGTGTGGCCATTGAGTTTTTCTCTTCCATCCATTTTCTTGCCACGGCAGACTTTTCTAGATGCCTCCATTTTTCACTTGGAGAATGAGAGCTCTTAAGCTATTTCCTTCTTTTCTCTTACACATCATGATTCCAGGAAAGAATCCTTAACTTTCACTGAAGCATCAGTGACTTAAGAGGCGAATTCCAAGAGGAGAAATGGATATTTTTGCAGGAAACAAAGCCTTAAGCTTCTTCAGAAAAGAAAGTGAAAAGAGGAGTTATGCCCTGGAGAAGGCACTGGTCAGAGTGGCAAGACCCTGGCTCCTGTTCTGGCTGGGTAACCCCAGGCAGGGCACATCTTTTGATGGGGGTTTCCTTACTTCTCAGGATGAAGGCTTAGAACCAGATGCTCTCTTGGCTGTTTCTCTGATCTCGTTTTCTATGATGCCAGAAATTCTTAGATCTGTCCCAAATTAATATATATCTCTTATCCTAATTGAATAACATCCCAGGGTGCTGAGACAGTGTGCAATTGAGGTAATTAGACCATGCTCCTTAATTTGTTCAGAATCATACAGTAAAGAAGCCACTACTATCACCATCATCACCTCACCCCCAACCACCATTATAATTGTCACCACCATCACCCCCGCAACTATCACCACCACCATCAATACCACCACCGTCAACTCCCCACACAACTACCATCACCACTGCCACCACCACCACCACTACCATCACCATGATCATCACCACCACCACCACTACCATCACAACTACTGCTACCACCACCATCAACACCACTACCACCACCAAAATCATCACCAATATCGTCACCCCCCCACCATCACTACCATCACCACCACCACCATCAACACTACTCCCGCCACCATGATCATCACCACCACCACCACTACCATCAAGACTATTGCTACCACCACCAACACCACTACCACCACCACAATCATCATCACCACCAATATTGTCACCCCCCACCACCACTACCATCACCACTATCACCACCACCACCACCACCAACACTACTTCCACCACCATGATCATCACCACCACCACCACTACCATCACGACTATTGCTACCACCACCATCAACACCACTACCACCACCATGATCATCATCACCACAATTACTGTCACCCCCTACCACCACTACCATCACCACTATCACCACCACCACCACCACCTCCACTGCCACTACCATCATCACCACTATCACCACCACCACCACCTTACCACCATTACCCCCACCACCATCACCCCACCACCACCACCATCACACCCCCCCATCATCACCCGCACCATCACATTCCAACATCATTGCCTCCATCATCACTACCACCACCACCACAATAATCACCCCTAGTACTGCCACCACTATTACCACCACCACCAACACCAGCATCACCATCCTACCACCACCATCATTACCCCCATTACCACCATCATCACTACCAGCACCAGCATCAGTGTCCTACCACCATCATCACCACCATTACCACCATCATCACCACCACTACCATCACCTTCATGAGAAATAAAGTTCTACTTTTTAAAATGGGAAAATCTATAAAAATGTCTTAATTTGAGGTACTGATGTTAATTCCAGGAAACATTCTGGAATGGGATTTGGAATGAGCTTTTCGGATTGAAGTTGTGATTTCAAGGAACCAACATGGAATCACTGAAATTAGTTTATGTCAGACCAACAAAATTGCTTCTTTGACAAGATTATTGGACAGAAGATCAAGGAAATACCAGTGATGAAGAATATTTGGACTTTATCAAGACCTTTGATAAGATTCCTCTAATAATGTTGAAAAAGGAAGAAATATGGGCTCGGTTGTAGCACAGAAAGCTGAATAAATTTTCTAAGTGCTGTTTAATTATTGAATTAATATCTACGTTTAGGAAACATGCATGGAATGCCTCAGAATCCTATGGTGTTCATTATACTTATTGATGACTTAGATGAAGAGGTCGTGCTCATCAGATTCAGAGATGGTAGGAAGCTGGCTGAGAGGGCCAGTAAATACACTGGATGATAGAATCACGGCCAGAATTATCTGGGCGAGGTGGCAAGGCAGACTGAACTGAACAAGATAAAATGAGAAATACTGCACAGTCTCTATCTAGAGTGACTCTGAGGGGGTATGGGCAAGTATGGGGTGAAGGCGAGCAGGTGGGCAACACAGTTCCAGTTCAAGAGCAGGTATAAAAGAGAACTGGGTTACTTCAGGTGATATTAAGCTCAACAGGTATCAATGGTATAGATTCATAATTAGACCTTAAAGAGTTTTAATAGAAATAGGAAATAGAATGAGGAGGTGGTAATTTCAGTCTTCTCCATGCTGATTAGGACTCCCTTGAAATTTTGCACTTTATTCTTATTTTTAAGAATAAAGAAATTAGAGAAAACTAGGACAAGAGTGATGATAATAATAGTGAGGGCACTGGAGCAAATGGCTCATGAGGTAGGGTGGAGCAGTGAAAAGGGCATTGGCCAGGGAGTTGAGAGCCAAGTCACCCCATTAACGGGCTGCAAGATCTTGAGAGCTGGTTCAGGACTCCCTGAGGAGAAGCACAGACTATGGTGGTTGACTGGGTCTGCTCTTGTAGGTTTTGGTCCCCTGGTCAGGCCACACTATGGGTGGGTTCCTTTCTCCCTCCCTCACCCATCCAGGGACAGGTTCTCTTGAGACCCTGAGCAAAATTTTGCACTCTTGATATGTCATTCAGAGTCATAAATTATACCCATTGTTTCTTTTGGAAAGCTTTCAAAAGTCCCCTTTCTCTGATTTCCCAGGAAACCACGATGGTGGCAATCCTCATCCACATCACCACACACAGCAGTTATTGAGGCAGAAATGCAAAAGGTCCAAGAAAAAAGAGAAGATAAATAAAGAGAAAAGGCTTGAAATCATATGGACCTGAGTTTCAATCTCAGTCTCTCCTATCAGCTTTGTGACCACAGGCAAATTACTGAAACTTTCTGAGACTCAATTTCCTTATCTATGAGATGGAGTTAATACCAGGTATATACTGACGTGAATATCAGGTGAAGCTATGCATGTACAAAACATAGCACAATGTGGGATGCAGAGTCAGCGCCCAATAAGTGCTATTGTTAATATTACCACAACATTTACTACCATCATCCCTCCTTTATCTTTCTCTCCCTCATCTCTTCTGGGCTAGGCACTGTGCTAGTGCTGAGGACACAGTGGAAAACAAGGCAGACAGAGACACACACTTTGCTTGCACCAAGCTTATGCTCTAGCACAGTCCAGTTAAACTTTTTGCAATGATGGAAATCTTCTAAATGTGCATTCTCCAATATGGTAGCCAGAGGTCACATGCAGCATGTAAGCACTAGCAATGTGACTGGTATAACTGAGGAACTGAATTTTAAATTTCGTTTAATTTTAATGAACTAAAGTTAAACATGGAAATAGTCACATGTGAAAACAGACAGCACAGCTCTAGACACCTTTCAGGTACCTTTCTGGGACTGACTAGCCTGAGCAGAATAAGGTACACTGAAAGAAAAATGCACATAAAGCATCCAGTACAGGACCTGGAAAATCCTATTATTTGTTCATTCATCCCCTTTAATTGTTGACTATGGATCTCAGGTGCTGGGGATACAGAAAAGAATTAGACATGGTCTCTGCCTTCCGGGGGTTCATGGTTCAGTGGGAGATATGCAAATAAGCGACTTCACCATAGCGAGGTAAGCTTATGCACAGGTGTTACAGATTCAGGAAGTCTCTAGGCTGGGCTTCCCTGAAGGATGTTTAGGGACCTGAGCTGAATTTTGCTTAAGTTGATCTCAGAGTGGGAGCAACAACAGATTATATTCCAGGGCTACTAAACCCACTGCTGGTGGCAGAGGTGGCTTGGAGATCAACGAGGCTCCAGGAACGACTCGTAGTTAGGGCCAATTTGTTTTCTTCTAACCCTTGTGTGTTTGTGTGTGTGTGTGTGTGTGTGTGTGTGTGTGTTGTATTGCCTAATTCAATCTCTCTTCTTCCAGCCACATTTTGTTTCTACCTGGGGACTTTTTTTTTAAATGATGGGTATAAACTTATTTTTAAATTGTTTTATTACTATTAATAGTTACTAGCCGTGATTTTTTTTTTTTAGTCAGACGAACTCTGTTACTTATAAAGTGACATCAGCTCTCACTGTGGTTTGGCTGTGGAATTCTGATACTTGGTACAAATAAACAACTCTTTGAATATGGCCAGTGTGTGAAGAAGTTGTTGCTGATGGGTTAAGCTTGCTGAATCTGGCTGTGATCATGATGCGCGTTCATAGGAGTGAGGTTGTTATAATTACTTGTATGGAGAAGTGGGACATTATACACCTTTACATATTTTACATGATGGTTTGATTTGTTCAAAGTTAGTATGTGACATTTAGCTAGAGAATTCTGCAGCTGATACTTGCTCACATAAAAACAGGTATAGCTTTATGTTGTATGGTTTCCAGAATCCCTCCTGAGTGTGTAAAGCAGGGTGCTATGTGTGACTCCTTCCATGAGACTGAAGAATGCTCATGTGACGTGGCTTTAGTCATATGAGGCCTTGGCCTATCTGAATTCCTAAAGGTCATCTGCTTTAACTATGGCTGAGTTGCTTCTGGTGAATGGAATCGTAAATTAGTGTACCCTTTTTGAAATGTGGCTTCTCATAGATACTGTGAGCCTTAAAACATTCATGCCCTTTAGCCTGGTGATCTATTTCTAGGAATCTATCCAAAGGAAGTAATGGGAAATGTGTGCAGTAAAGACTTTGCCCAGAGTTATTTGTAGTTGCTAAAGACAGGAAGCAACTTAAATAACTGACAGTGTAATAACATGCAGCCAGGAAAACAATGTTCATGAAAGGTCTTTTGCTACAACACTAACTCAGAAGAAAAGCAGAGAAGCAATAGCTACAGAGGCTGAGCAACCATACTTTTGAGTCAGACAACCTGAATTTGAATCTCGATTCTGCCACGTACTAGCCATGTAACTTGGACAAGTCACCTGAACTCTTAGAACCCTAGAAAAATGCAACCCTAGAAAAATGGGATTGATAATAATAGTACTCACCTCAGAGGGCCTCCTGAGGATTAAAGGACATAATGCATACAAAATTTAACAGCATGCAAAGTATACTTCTTAGGCACCCAGTAAATGCTGGCTCTGTATGGACTGTATGATTTCAAGGCATAAAAATAGATGGAAAGGAAATATGCCGGTATATTAACAGTGTGGAATGGGAGTGGTAGGATCAAGGGTGATTGATTTGTTCTTTGCATACTTTTCAACTTCCCAATATTTTGGCAATGAACATGAAATACTTTTATACCAAAAGAGTACATTATAATGATGTAATACAATAAGATAGACATTTTAAAAGTTTTAAAGTTTCACCACAAAGAAAGGGTACTTCCCCACCCTTTTCTCCCTTCTCTTCCAGGGGAGGAGGTGGGGCCAGCATCCACCAACTCCCCTCAGTAGGAGAGGGAACAGTTGCTGGCTTCTGGGTTCTTTCCTCGCAGAGGCTCACACATGCACAGCCTGGGCCTCTGGGAGTGTCCAGGTTGGAGGGATCCTTGCCATCTGTTGATGGTGCTGCCTGGGGACTTGGAGAGGTTGGGGGAGCTGGAATAGATGATCTTAGTAGTTACTCCCATCTCTGAGAGTCTAGATTTCAAGACACGCAGATGTTTATCGTTTTCTCCCCATGTCTTGGTTGATCTGAACCAACCACTACATAAAATTCTAAGCTAGGAAAGATTCATCTACTAGCTTCCCACTCTAAAGCCCCTCCCAGAAAAATACCTGTAGTAATGCCTATAGTGCTGGCTGTAAACGTTAAGTGGGGTGATTGGCAAAAAAGACATAGATCAGGAGTAGGACAGGGAAGTTAGCTTAGTTGCAGCCGCTTTATTTAAGGAGTATAATTTATATTCGGACTGGAATCTCCAGCAAATGTAGCCTTTTAATATGACAAACAGTGAAGTACTTTCCTATGTCAGACACATGCCTGGAATGAGAGGGACATAAAACATAAAGGGGTGTGTGTCTGTGCCTGGGTTCATGACCAAACCTCGACATTTGCCCTCTATGATCTAATTTCCTTCACTGACAACCAGGGTGCTCTGTGTGCCAGCAAGTGGCTCTGCCAGCTGTATTTTACAGACAGAGAATCCCAAGCACCAAAATAACAAAGTTGATTCCCCCATCAAGACCAGGGGTCAGTTTCCAGTCCTGTGTCCTGACCGCTGTCTCTCATCATGACACCCCCGGTGTTCACCTCCAGATCCAAAGTGTTGTCCCCCAAGCTCTCGAAATAAAGGAATGACAAACAGCCCTCCCAGGCCCTCCTCCCCACAGAGAGGTCATCATATGCTAATGAAGTCCGAGGAGGTAGCGGCGCAGCGCGGGAGAGCGCGCCCACGGGTTCACAGCGCTCCCGGGCACCACTGCGGCGCAGCCACAAATCGCCTGGCGCTGCAGCAGACCCTCCCGCCGCGGGGGGCGACTAGGGGAGGGGTCTCGACCGCCGCCCTGAGTTCCGCAGCTGGATCCCTCTAATCTGGGAGGTGGTTCTAGCTCTGGTCCCACGCTTTCCACTGCAGTGATGGTGGGGATGGGGGCAGCACGTCAAATCACCTGTAGGGCTTTTTAGAACTCCACAGCCCCTTCCCCTAATTCTACTCCACTAGTTCAAAAGAAGAAAATCTCAGGCTAGGCAAGGGGAGGAGGACCGGTGGAGTCTGCGAAGGCACCACAGGTGACTCTGGGTACGCACCCCTCAGCACACAAACACACACAGAAACATCTTGTGACTCTGAGACTACACAGATCAACCTTAGATTCTCTTCCTGACCCTTCCCTCCTTTATCTTCTGAGGTGTCCGTGTTCTCTTCAGCTTCGCTTTAAGTCGCCCTGCCCGGGGGCTTTGTGGAGTGCCCCCAAAGTCCTAGAACCCCGCGGGACGGTCGGAGGCTTTGGCGGCCAGACATTAGGAAAAACAGCCCCTGCTTCTCCGACTGCCTGGAGCGCGAACTGGATATCAAGGAGCCAAGGTAAGACTAGAAGAAGGAAATCCGACCAGTTGCTTTCGCAAACTGCCTGGAGAAAGGCCGCCTCCCACCCGCACAGCTTTGAGGCTTGAGGGGCCTCTCAGTCGCAGGGAGAGCCGAGCCCCACCCTGTGCCTTCCCCAAGCCTGCACCCCTCGAGCGGGGCATCCCTTCCTGCAGAGCTTTGTGGCAGGTGGAACTGTCGGCGTGGGCGCCGTGGCTTTGGCTGCAGCCCCTTCCCTGGCCGCGGGACCAGCTCCCGCTTTGCCCTCCTTTTCCAAGTTGCTGCACCGGGCGCTCCCTGAGCCGGGGACCCCCTCCACCGCGCCGGCCGCCGTCTTACCTCACCAGGCAACACTTGGTTGCGCGGTGGCCCGGGGCGCTCCTTCCTCGCGGTTTATTCCCTTACTTGGGAGGAAAGAGGAACCGAGAGACAGAAGGGGGACCGAAGCTGGCGTCTGGGCGTCTTCCCGCCCGCGCAGCCCTCTCGGGGGAGGGGGATGCAGCCCGAGTGGGTGCTGCGGAGACCAGGAGGCCAGGCTGTGGTTGGCAGCGCCGGGGTCTTCACCCTGTGCTCGGGGTTCCGCAGCTCCAAAGCCGTCTATCTCCGTGGCCCGCTAGTACGGCACTGCGGCTCTGTGCCCTGCCCCTCGCAGCCTGGCAAGTCCAGCTGCCACTCTTACTGCGGAGCCCTGCCCCCGGGCGCAGAGCCCGCCCCCGCCACACACACCGGCGCGCGCGCGTACACACACGGCACACACAGACACGCGCGCCCACACATGCACACGCGTGCGCACACACGAACGTGGATCCGCTCAATGGGAACCTGACCCCTTTGGCGCAACTTGGGCGCGGGCATCTTTAGGACGCTTTTTTTTTACTGTCAGGGCTTTGGTTTGGGAGGAGGAGTTACAGGCTTAGGGGTGTGGAGAGTACGCAACAGTGGTGGGTACCAGAGAGCACCTGACCCCGGAGGCGAAGGATAACTTTAATAAATACCGACTGGGCGTTTCCTTTTCTCAACTCCGGTCAAGGTTCCCGTAATATCCAGACCAAATCGAAGAAAAAATAAAAATATAAAATCAACAAGTTCTCTTTGTTTCCCAGGAACTCAGTATCTCTAGGCTCCAAATCACTGGCTCTGTCCAGAGGGATGTTTCTGACAGCCTTGACTTCGGTGGCAGTGGATTGGTGGCCGTTCAACTTGAAAAGGTTTTCTCCTTGTAGCCCGGTGGAGACTGGCACAGCCTGCCTGAGCTGGACTCTGATGGATGGGTCGGGTCTCCGGGGGTGTTTAATTCCCATTCTCCTTTGCTTTTAGGTGACCTTGGACAGTATTCCTGCAGAACAAATAGATCCCTTCTTTTTTAAAAATGTAGAAAAGCACAGAAAAGAGGCTGGGGGTGAGGGGGGGAATAGGGGAGCTACATTGGCCGAGGCACTGTGACTTGTTGCTTCTCTTTCCATGACGTGCATGTCCACGTGGGGGGTGATGGTGGTGGTGACACTATTTCAGGCATGTCACACAGCAGGATGACTTCTGTCCATTTCACACCACATTTAGAGTCATTAGGAGTTTAGACTGTCATCTTTAAAATATGTGGAGTTTACTCATTTCCACAGCCGATAATTCTTTTCTGCCAGTGGGCAGTGAAGGTCCCTGGACCAGCACTGTAGCCAAGAAAAGCTTTCTGCAGAGTGTGGAGGCGCCGAGGGGCTCTGGGAGTCTGCGCATTTGGGGAAGAAGCCTGAAACATGAATGTCAAACAGCCCTGAGGACCGTGTTGGGTGGTGTTCATACTGGGCTATCTGCAGGCAGGCTGGTGAGACAGATGAGAAACAGAGCTGAGAGATCTCCTCAAGTTTCCACACAGTGATGAAGGCAGAGTTGATACAAGAACCCGGTGTTTGCTACTCCTCTTATCCTCCAGGTCTTATCCATTCTATCACCCTGGGTCGGTTCTCCAAGTTCCCTTCAGCTAGACTGAAATAATCTTGGTGAGGGTGCCTTCAAAGTTCTTCCTTTATCCTTTCTTGTTTCCTTTTCAGTCACTGACTCATTCATTTTACAGCTATTTATTAAACTCCCACTCTGTCTTCAGGTGCTTCCCCGTAACTCCAGTTCTGGGCCTTACTTGGGAGGAAAGAGGAACTGAGAGACAGAAAGGACTTAGAACTGTCCTCGTCCCTGGAAGAGGGGAGCCCTGAACACAGGTTTCTTGTATGTATTTTCACTGTGCTAGGTTGCGTGGGTGTGGAAGACACAATCCTTGCTTTTTTTGACTGCATGCTCAGTGGAGGAAAATGAACATACATGTCACAAGAAAAACATTCTGGCTGTCTATTCTTAACTCGTTCTAAAGAAGGCTAAACTGAAGGAGACTCTGTGTTTGGCTGAGCAACGTAATGGACTTGGAGTACATGTTTGAAAGTAGGAGTTAGGACAATATTGAGTTGTTCTGCTTATTAGGACAGGAAGGAAACAAGTTGAATGGAACAAATGGGGAAGACATGCAGAGACTGAGTGTGGAGCCTCAGCTTGGTTGAGAGCACATTGGGGAAGGGTAATGAGAGGGGAGGAGCTCTGAGGACAGGGTTGCCAAACAACTTTCCTGAGAACAGGCAACAGGGTTGCCAAGTTGTCCAGGGATTTGGACAGGGGAGATGCTTGCATAGATTGGTAAGTAGTTTGCTGTGGGGTGAGCTATGAAAGCCCCTGGTCCTATGAAAGAAATTATTCGTAAAGTCAATATTGTTCACCAATTTGTTTGCAAATGGATTCCTTTGGGATCAAGATGGAGCCAAATGATGCATCTGGGTTGCTGCAGGATGAGTTCAGAGAAGGCTGTGTGGACTGAGTTACATGCTAATAACATGGAGGAAAAGGTGGTAATAGAGGCTGAAGCAATGTGGAAGGCAAAGAGGGATGGGGTGGGAAGAAGCACCAAGCACAGTTAGTGCTAATAGAGGCATCATGGAGGAGGTAGGGTTTGGGATCGAATTTTAAAGGGGAATAGAGATCTCACACAAAGATCAATAGGACAAGGGCAATCTAGGCTGGGAGAAAGCAAAGGCAGAGAAGTAGGACAATTCATGGTGAGTTCTGGGTCTTCCCAGCAGAAGAAAGGAAGGATGGGACAGTATTGTGGGAGTCTCCAAATGCTCTTCCAGGAGCATAGACCTCGGGTTCCATAGTGAGAAGCTATGGCAGGTGTGGATTTTTTGTTGTTTGTTTTTGACGGGAAATGAGCTGGGAAGCAAGCTGGGAAGTAACTGATGCCGGCTTTCCCAAGGTAGGCCTTCCCCATCCGAATGGAGCACTGTGGGGAGGGAGTCCTTGGTGCTGCTTTCACGAGGAGCCAGAGCCCAGGTGGCTTATGTGGCTCGCTGCACAGGGCACCCAGCTAAGGGGCTGAAATCCAACTCATGCCCCACTTGCCCAGTCACACAACATGTCGGGGTTGCGTCTGGCAGGGTCATCTCTGCCTGGAGAGAGAGATGCCTTTTCTCTAATTTGCATGGGCTGACAGAGGCCCTGCAACTGAGTTCTTTACTTGAAAAGGGAGAAGCTACAGTGAAACAAGTGAGGATTTATTGGGCCTTTGCTGTATGTGCAAACATAAGGTAAAGCAGAAAGAGTCTTGAGGTCAGGACTATCTGTGAGTCTGAGCATGTCTCTGCTCTGTGGAGACACCCTGAGACATACTATAGGATACAGAGGAGGAAGCTTAGTGCCTCCCCTCAAAGATTTGGCAATCCGTGTCAGTTATAAAACAAACGCTCCTCTGGGTTAAGAAACAGTGAATGACAGTATGGAATCAAGTGCCAAATTGTACAGGGCAGAGTCTCAGGGCTTGAGAAAGGAGACCTCCTCTGGGCTGAAAGAGTCAAGGCGGGCTTCATGGAGGAGGAGGGTTTGGCAGTGAAGCATGTATATGTTGGTTCTCAGCCAGAGAAAAGACCATTGAACATACAGCCAGAGGAAAGGAAGCTGGGGGCTTCTGAGGATGGATTTTTAGCCCCCACAGCCACCCTAATGCCATTCCCAGTTGTAGCCCAAGCGCTGTGATGAGTCACCCTTGTTTCTGAGAGACGGGACGTTTTTGGATGTTTAACTGGTTCAACACTTTACGTTCCCTGAGACTTCAATGTTGGCAGCTCACACTCACCATGTTGCTCCGGGAACACATCATCCAAGCCAGCAGCTGATGCCTGATCTCCATTGCCAAGGCAAAGCGAGGGCTGAGTCAGGTACCTGTGTCTGGAAATTTTTAGTCCCACTGTCTCTGACAAGCTGAGTGAACAGCACTTGACAGTTGGAGCATAGCTGAGTTCAGAGTCACCAACCGCAAGGTGGGCTGGGGTTGGGGGCTCTGCTTGCTTTTTTAGGCCTCACTTTTCTCATGTACAGAACACAAAGGATTATACCAGATTATCTCCAAGCTGTCTTCCACCTGATATTTTATGATCTCATAATTAATAGGATCTTTCAGTGTTATCAAGCAATGACAGGATGGGAACAGATACTAGCCAAGTCCTAACCTTAACTTTCCTCTTGGCTTTGACTGTAGAGGCTGTGATGGAATGAGATTGTGGGTTGGAAACAGGAGAACCAGGAGCTCCTGGTCACAGTTCTGCCATGAACGGAATTTGGGATCCAGTCCTGGGAATGTAGGCAGGTGATTCCCTCAGTTCAGTTTTCTTCTTAGTGAAATAAGAAGGCTGGAAATGGTCCCTACAACCCTTTCTGGCACTGTACTAGCAACTGAACAACTTTTAAGTACTGCCCCCTTGCCTGGGTGGGGCCCCTCCACAAGGCAAGCTGGGAAAATTCTCACAATATCAACTGATAAGTTTGAAGAAAACACAAAGGAGAAGCCATGGGGTTCAGAATAATAAATAGATCATTTAGAATTAGATGGAGTCGAAAGAGCTAGATCTGAGTCTCTAAGCCCCAATTTCCTCTTCTGCAAAGTGGGGATAGTAATACGTGCATCTCAGGGCAATGATTAAATGAAGAAGCTTATTTGAAAATGTTTTAGAAGTGCTATGCAAAAGTGTAAAATATAGTTATTGAAGATAGTCTGTTTCCTTAAGGTAGTCTATTTTTTAAAGCTTAATTATTACACTACTTGCTAATGTGTCTGCTTCCTAAGAAACAGCAATTCAGGTCAGCAACTCTGTCTACACGCTCCTAAATATAGTCATATTTTAACATGAAAGGAGCGGGCGGACTTCAGGACTACCAGAGTGCACATCTGCCCCCTGTCTGGAATTCTACAGTGTCACTGGAGTTGCCCACAGTGGATTTCCCAGGAACTTTGATTGTGTTTACTTGACAGTGAAGGAGACACCTACCCATCCAAGATCCTGCTTTGATGATTGCCTATCAGGAGACAGATGGTGGAAAGAGGGGAAGGAGGTGTGAGTGAGTAGGGAGAAAAAAGAAGGCTTTCTTCTTTCTGTTATATTTTGGGCAAAGGATGTTAAACTTTATTCTTTAATGAGCTTGTGAAAAGGCTAATTTGGGTTCACTACATTACTCCAGGTCTGTTTTCTGCTATGTCTGGTCATAGCAGAAATTCTGTGGAATTCTTCACTGTGGTCCCTGGAGGGGAAGCTTTTCATGGGGAACCCTGGGAAGAGCCACAGAGAGGAAAAGGTTCTAACTCCCTAAATGACCATTTGCTTCAAAGCCTGCCCAGCCCACAAAACTTTTGAAAGGATCAGTCTATTTTTAGAAATCCTGGTCACTTATTTATCTCCCGTTAACCAATTTAGGGGGACAAAATGTCACCACATGTTAGCAATTGAAGGAGCCCCAAGTGCCAACACCTCTCATCCGTTCTTCCCATTTGCTGCTGCCGGAGTAACTTCTGAGAGTTTAGACCCCAAAGTCCTCTCTTTGTTCAAAAGCCTTCAAAGCCTCAGAGCCCTCATCCACAAAATGGACATAATAATACTTAGGCATAGGCTTTTATGGAAGATAGAAGAAATATTTATAAACAGTCTACAATAGGATTGGTCACATGGTAGGTTCTGGATGAATGGAATTATTGTTATCACTGCCTTAAATAGAGCGAAATAGAGAGTCCCTAAAATGGCATTCAGGGCCCTCCATGAAGTGGTCCCAGCTCACTCATCCACTTGCACGTCCGGTAAGCTTTTCAAGGACACGGTGTGCAGGCTGCCCGGCTTCGTCTTCCAAACACACCTTGCACCTGCTCCCTCCCTGTCCTGCTCAGGCTACTCCCACAGCTGGGAGAACTGCCTTTTTCCCTCTCTCTTGCTTCTTCTATAGTGCCTTTTAAATCCACCCAGTTGAAGTTAATTATTCTCTCTCTGGTACTTCCATTGAAACTTGTTTATAATTTATTCCAGTACTTACAACAGACTGCCTTATATTACAATTACTTGTATATGCTTCATACCCATTGTCCCGCCCTTTCCATGGAACAGCAATTTATCCTCCTTAGACTACATCTTAATTGTTTTTCTATCACCCACAGAGTATTGCACATAGTAGGGGATCAATCATATGAAACTGAATATAAAGAAGACAGCTACATGTCCCTGTTGGCTCTGAAATTCTACAATTACAGGAAGGCTTATTCCCATTTTCAAATCTTGCTAAAGAGCTTCCTCTCACTGAGCACCTATCATGAGCCAGGCACTATGCAGACTTGGACGTTAACCCTCCCAGGAGCCCTGTGAGGAGAGAACCACCATCCTCACTTTACACAGAGGCGGATGGCTGGGAATCTCCCAGCCTGTTGGTGGTGGAGGCAATATTAGAAACCAGAAGCCACAGTGTGCTGTGCACTTCTTCTAAGAGAGCTTCTCTCACACTGAACTTGCCTTAATTTTCATTCTACAGCACTTGTCAACAAATTGAACTGTACTCTATAAAACTGGCTTATTGTTGCTTGGCTATATCTTTTTATGTCTTTGTCTTGATTCTCTGAGTGTATTTTAATATAGTTGCAGGGCAACACAATAATAGAAATAAATACACATTTATCAAGCATTTATAATGTATTTAGCACTTTATACACACACATCTTATGAAGATGTTATTAATCCCAACCCATGGGGAGTTTCACTGGGGTAGCTGCTACTGGCAGGAGGTTACTACCTGCGAGAGCAGTACTCAGGGCAGAGACTATTTTTCCACCCTACAAAAATTTTTGGTTATTTCAACCACCCACATGCTGGCTGCATCTCAGCCCTCAATGTTTGTTGAATGAGTGATAGGATCTCTTTAATCTCTCACCCATGCTGTTTACCCTGAATCCCTGACTCTATACATAGCCTGTGGAGTGACAGGTCATTACTTGCCCTCTTCTCCCACTGGAGAAGGAATTGGGAGAATGAGAGAGGAGGCATCGTTCTGTACCAGACAGACAGAGGCAGTCTCAGGAGATGAGACTTCAGCCCAGGTAGAAGCAATGTGGCATCTCTTCTGGGCTAGCCGTTCTTTAGACACGGTCCTCACATCGGTTGGGTCAGACTTTCCCAAGTGCTTGTTAAAATGCATATTTCTGGGCTCTACCCAGACCCACCGAATATGCCTCCTTAGAGGGAGAGACTAGAAATCTACATTTTGAAAAAGCCCTGCAGGTGATTCATCCAGGCCCTGAAGTCTGAGCAGGACAGCCTGGTTTAAGCATCTCCTCAGGTATCCCTTTCAACCTCAGCAGCTACTGCAAATACAACGTGCTTTTTTCTCAAGTAAAAGCATTCATAATAAATAAAAAAGAAACCATTTAAAATTTCATTTTATTGCTTCCAAGTATTGCTCCTTGTCCAAAAGTTACAGTGTAGTTTGACCCATTCCATATGTCTATTTTATGATGTGTAAAAGAAAAGGGTGATTCCACAGTATAGCTTTAGTGCTTCCTATTATTTTCCTTTGCAAATCTCTTGAGTTGGAGCTATGCTGTCAGTTACTCTTCTGAGCACAGTTCTATGAGAAAGTGTATTCTGAATTTCAAACAATAATTTCATAAATAGACTTTCAGAATACAACATGTTCCTATGTAGGGAACTGCCTGTATTTTAACGTTTTCGTAGTTATTTGTTCCTGAGAAAAAGATTTTTACAATTGGCCCTAGAAGGATGTAGACTGGGGGGGGCTCTGAATTTTTCCAAATCACCGTCTCACAGACCTCTGGCTAGTGTCATAACTTACTTTATTCTGTAAATAATTTCTAGATGTTTCTGGGAGTTTTGCCAATTAGGGATATATAAATTAGAGGTATAGAAAGTAGACTCTTTTTTTCCTCTCATTTGTGAATTTGTTCATTTAGCAAATGCTTCTTGGGCACTTCCAGTGAGTAGATGCTGTGTTACCCACACGATTCAGACAGGGATGTTGGTTTTTGTCTCTGAGGGGTTCATGGTGGAGCAAAAATTACAAACCACACAGGGGAGAAATGGGTGGTAAGAAGATGCAGTGGGATTAAAGGTCTAAAGAAGACAGAGTTGAACAGTCTGTGGAGGGAGAATGAAAGAGAAGTCCCAAACACCCACCAGAAATTCTATTGATTAATTGTTTGATATGGGGGTCTTGCTCTGTCTCCCAAGCTGGAGTGCAGTGGTGTGATCGTAGTTCACTGCGGCCTTGACTGCCTGGGGTCAAACAAGCCCCCAGCCTCAGCCTCCTGAGTAGCTGGGACCAGAGTTGTGCACCACCATGCCTGGCAATTTTTTTTTTTTTTTTTTTTTGGTAGAAAAAGAAAAGAGCCACATGGCTCTTTTCAAAAGTTTCCCACAGAAATATTACTGTCAGTGGAGAATAAACTTGTGTCTTCCTCCTCAGGTCTTGAGGCAAAACTTGAAGCACATCACTGCATGCTTTAGGTTTTTTTTTTTTTTTTTTTTTTTTTTTTTTTTTTTTTTTTACTGGTACCGTGTTTGCTCATTATAATTTATAGAAATGTAGGCTGCAACTCCATGATCTTTTCATGATTGGTTAATATAGAAATAAACAGTAGACAAAAATATAAAAAAATAAAAAAGGAATAAACAGTAGAAATATGTTGTTTATCCTTTTGTGTTTGGGTGGTGAATGGAGACGGAGAAGAGTCCCAAGTTGAACTCCCAAAGCTGAGTTGTGGATAAGCTCAAATTATCGTTGGGCTACTTTGTTATAGATGACTGTCTGCTTTTCATAATTGAAACGGATTAAACTAGAAAAACCAATACATTGAGACATTTGCTTTTGCGGCCTGGGTGCTGGTGTTGCCTCATCTCTGCAGCATTAGAAAAAAGGGAGGAATAGGAACTCAGCCAATTTGCCATCAATCCACAGAGTGAGATTCAGCTCATTTTGTTGGATTCTGGATGTGTGTTTTTCGGCTCTCTTCTGCTGACAATTATATTTAATGGTAATTTAAGAAATTGATTGATGTCATTGAGTCCTATACAGTTTTCTAATTAATTTCTAATATTCTCTGGAAACTTGAAGATACAGAGAAGAAAGGAAAGAAGGGAAAGAATGAAGACACTCATCATGTGCCTACTGTGTGCCAGACACTCTCTCTTATGCCATTTTAGTTTCGCGATCGCCCTGTAAGGGAGAGAAGACCCTGAAGTCTGGGAAGTGAGATGGGCTCTCAAGGTCACACACCTGGGGTAGCAGGAAGCAGACTCAGTCCTGTCGGGCGTCAGGACCTAGGCTCCTTCCACCTTGCTGCTTCTCCTCGTAGTCACCACATGTTTTCAAAATCCAGAGAAGCTGATGCCAAAATCAATTTTTCACAAACCAAGCGGGGACCCAGAGCTCATTGTGTGGGGAGATATATCCAGGGGGTGTCCTGCCATCACTATCCTCCTAGAGCTGTGGGCATTTGGTCAGAGTGCCCCAAAGGGGTGCAGGATCATTCCTGTGGTGGTGAAGCAGGGGGAACCAACCCCAGAGGAGCTGGAAGAGGAGAAATGGAGGCAAAAAAAGCAGTAACAACTACTGAAATTAACCCATCCCCTCCTCTACACTGGTCACCTTGCTGGGCCAGTTCTCATCCTGACCCTACAAGGAAGGTATTAGTATAAGCATTTTACAGTCGAAGAAGAAACTGAGCCTCAGAGAGTTGACACAACTTGGCCAAAGTCACACAACCAAGTTTTCTCCTGGAATTTGAACCAAAGACGATAGGGCTCTAAACTTTGTGCTTTTTTTTTTTTTTTTTTTTTTTTTGAGACTGAGTCTCGCTCTGTCACCAGGCAGGAGTGCAGTGGTGCAATCTCATCTCACTGTAGCCTCCGCCTCCTGGGTTCAAGCGATTCTCCTGCCTCAGCCTCCGGAGTAGCTGGGACTACAGGTGCGTGCCACCATGCCCAGCTATTTTTTTTTTTTTTTTTTGTATTTTTAGTAGAGATAGGGTTTGACCATGTTGGCCAGGATGGTCTCGATTTCTTGACCTCGTGATCTGCCTGCCTTGGCCTCCCAAAGTGCTGGCATTACAGGCATGAGCCACCGCGGCCTGCCAGTTTGTGCTCTTTCTGTTGTGCCAAGCCATCCTCTGGAGGTAACTTTGAGGTCCATTTTCTTTTTCTCTCCCATTGCAGACCACTTTGGGAATTTCTTTTTATGTAGGTTGCTCGTCGCGTTTTCTTTTTCTATTTCATTGTCCCTGTGTATTATTTACCTCTTTGCTTTTCCCTGACATTCTCCTCATCATTGTGGTTTTTCCTCCCTAAATAGCAACCGTCATCTGGGGTCATCTCTGGCCTCTTTCTGCAGGTGCACAAACCTGCTGCTGTTCTCTTCTGTTGGGGTTGCTGCACTCCCCCTTCCACACCTGAAACCAGTATAGAAAGAGCATATCTGCAACAGACATACCTGCAGGGTGAGGGCCAAATAAAAGAAATGGTAGGTTTTGGTGTTCTGTACAGTGAGAGAGATTTCTTGGTAGGAAACTTAGGAGCATTTCTAAACCCAGCCATCACTGCTATAACCTCCAAAAGGACTTCCCAGGAAAAAAATGTCAAACTGGAGGGATACACAAATATTGGTCTTGGCTACTCTGGCTGTTCATCTTCCCAGAAATAGGTCCTGGGGAGGTGGCCTCCTCAGACAGGGTCTGCCCAGTTGTTCCCATCATATTGGGTTCCACATTACTAAATGGAAAATTTGAAGATAGCACCTCAAACTCAACATGTCCCACATTCAGCTTGTATCCTAGTGCCCCACACATTTGCATCTCCCTTGTGTTTCTTTCCTTAGAGAATGGCTCCCACTCTCTGCAAATTTACCCAAGCTAGGAACCTTGAGGTTAGCTGAGACTTTCCCTCTCCTGGGCCCCCTTTCTCCTCTCCTGGACCCCCTTTCACCCTCAGTCCCTGAGCAATGACAATTCATTTTGCTTTCTTGTTGATTTCCAAATCTGCTGTGAAAGAGGCAGATTCCTCATTGCTGCACTTCCCGCCTGCGTTTAGGCTTGCATCCTCTCTCCCTGGACAGCTGTGCTGGCCTCCTGGTCATTTTCCTTGCCACAAGTATTGTTGTGCCAGTCCAGTCTCCTAATCTATACCTTCTGTCCTGCAGTCAGAATGAGCTTCCCAAAGTACAGATCTAATCATATCACTCTCCCATGATTTTATCTTGTTACAATCTCCCTGATGCTTTCAATATAAAATCTTAGACTACTTTGCCCAGCCTGTAAGACCCTTTGTGATTTGGCCCCTGCTTACCCTGTTCTGAGCCATTTTTCACCTCTTCACACTCCTTCCTGTGCTCCACACATTTTGAACCACTTCGTTTGGAAGTTTAAGTAGTTATCAGTCCTTGTGGCTTCCCGAAAAATATGTTTTTGTTTTGTTTTGTTTTTGAGACAGAGTCTTGCTCTGTCACCCAGGCTGGAGTGCAGTAGTGTGATCATTGCTCCCTGCAGTCTCAATCTCGTGGGCTCAAATGATCCTCCTGCCTCAGCCTCCCGAGTAGCTGAGACTACAGGCATGTACCACCACGCCCTGCTAATTTTTGTATTTTTTGTGGAGACGGGGTTTCACCATGTTACCCAGGCTGGTCTCGAACTCCTGGGCTCAAGCGATCCACTTGCCTCAGCCTCCCAAAGTGCTAGGATTACAGGTGTGAGCCACTGTGTCTGGCCAAAATACATGTTTTTGTCCCCACTTTTAAGTGAGGAATCTGAGCCTCAAATCACAGAGCTGCTAAGTGGCAAAATCTGACTTTAAAGACAAGCCTCTCTGACTCTGAAGATCAGGGTTTTTAAGACAGAATAGAGGAGCCTGGTGTACGTTGTGGAGTCCACCAGGTCTGCAGTGAGGAAGAGGGGGAGATGGAAACATTGCGACTCAGAAAGCCCTGACATCATCTCATTGTAGCCCTGTCCTTTTTCTCTGACCCACAGGATGTTGCAGATGTGAGGGGTGACTGAGCCCCAAGATTAATAATCATTGCAAAACTCACTGGGGCCAAGGAGAAAGCAAACCATTCATCATGTGAACTGTGCTCAGATTCCATTGCTTGAGTTTAATCAGACTAATGAACCAGCTGGCTTCCTTTCTAAAATGATTTCTGCTGTTTCCATAACTGAATAACAGCACAGCAGGATTTGAAAGGAAGAGAGAAGAAAATTTGGGGAGAAAAGACATCCTCCAAGTTAGCCAGCTGACAAGTTGGCTGTGCTGATAAATGCTGGGCAGAGTGGCTGGGGTATGAGGAGGAACTGTGTGGGACCTTGCTGATGTCTGGTCCAGGTCTATTACCTCCAAGCAAATATTCCCAAGGAAGAGAGGAGATTTTTTAAAGGGTGGATAAGGACAGCTCCAGGGGACTTACAGGCCAGTGTGTTCAAAGAACAGCCAAGGTATTGAAGGAAGCTAAACCCAATGAATACATTCATTTATCTAACATTTATTGATTCTGCTGTGCGCCACAATATTTTAAACACTGAAAATACAGTGATGGGCTCTGCCTCAAATAGTTTAAAATCAAGGCAATTATTTTCAAATATCTTTAAACCACAAAATCATTTGTTCATACAAAGCCTTTAATATAAATCCAACACTGAAACAAAGGCAAAGTTCTATGTGGCCCCAATGAGCCCCCTCTAAACGCTACACAGAGTTAAGTGGACCATGCTGAGGAGCAGGACTCACGGGCAGAGGACATAGAGCTGTCTTCTAACATCTGATGAGGATTCTGGGGAAGAAAGGTCTGACGAATCCATTGTGGTTCCATGTTAGCCAAAACTCTATTAAGAAGAAACAGCAGAAAGTGAACCCAAATCTCTGAATTACCAAGCTGCAGAAAGAACAGGGAAATGAATGGACTTCATGAACAACTGGAACCAGGGATCGCATGTCATCAGTTCTGTATCTCCCCTTCCCCTCTCCTCCTAAGCCCAATCTTATCTCTGCTTCTTTCTGAACTTCAGCCTTATCCTCTCACCCTCCAGACCAACTTTTTGTAGATGGCAAAAAACAATGATATATTGTCTTGGTTCTAACTTTTAAAATCCCAGGGAAGGAATTTGATTGACATGACTGAAGTGCTCACTCTTGGACCAGCCATCTGTGGCCTATGTGGAGGAGAAGATCACAGAAGCTCCAGCTGATTCCATGGGGCTGGAAGGAAGTTCCATGGAACTCCCTTGAAGGACCCAAGAGATAGAATCAGAGACAACAAGCCAAAAGTTAGAAGGAAATACATCTTGGCTCAAGAAAAGAAAAAAGTTCTAATGGTCAGAGATGATAAAGAGTTTCTCCTGCTGCTTCTAGCAGAATACAATACATTTTTCATGTGATTCCCTCATGTGATTTACTCAGAGTCAGCCAGGCTGCCTATTTATTTGGGAAAAGTTTTTTGTAGGTTTTGTTTTAGAGTGCACAGGATGTGATCGATAGGCCCTTACAGAATGCCTAAGTATGTCACGTTGGGCTGAACCTCTCCTCATTCAGTAGTAATAATAATAATGGTGGCTACTGAATATCATGACATTAATTTCATACTTTATCTTACTTAATCTTTGAATAAGTCCCTTAGGATGAGTCTTATTTCATTTTTCATATAAGGAAACCAAGAGTGAGAAAAGTTAGGCAACTGGCTCAAAGTTACTCAGTTACTAAGTGGTGGCGCTGGGATTTGAACCTGCAAAGCCTTGCTATTCATCGTTGCCCTATATTACCTTCAAGACCCATCCTCCAACACCGACCCTGTCTGTTTCTTTTTTGGCCAGGGTAAGTGCCTGCCTGACATTCCATTGGCTCTGGGGCTTTTGAAATTATGGTTTTAGCATGAAAAATGTCAGTGCTAGAGAGAGAATGAGTGACCGGGAGAGATATCGAGGTCGGGGGGGAATGATTTAAAAGTAGAAGATTGGCCGGGCACTGTGGCTCACACCTGTGGTCCCAGTATTTTGAGAGGCCAAGGTGGGCAGATCACCTGAGGTCAGGAGTTCCAGACCAGCGTGGCCAACATAGAGAAACTCTTTCTCTACTAAAAATACAAAAATTAGCCGGGTGTGGTTGCACTCACCTGTAATCCCAGCTACTTGGGAGGCTGAGGCAGGAGAATTACTTGAACCCAGAGGCGGAGGGCTCAGTGAACTGAGATCATGGCACTGCACTCCAGCCTGGGTGACAGAGTGAGACTCCCTTTTTTTAAAAAAAAAAAAAGAAAAAAGCAGATGAAAATTCATTCGTCCACTCATTCCACAAACATTTGCTGCATTACTAATACTCTAGAGATAACTCAGAGTACCTTCTAGTCTACTCTATACTCTACATTCTAAGGGAGTCCCCACCCAGAAACCTTACCTCAGTGAGTGGCCATGAACATTCGAGTACCCATGTCCTATGCCATGTGGTAACCCACACGCTGACACCCTGACTGGCCCATTTGATCACCTGACACAAAGATGGCCAACTAACCTAGAGGTTGGCCAGTGGCTATAACTTGGGCTTGCCTTGAAAAGACGAGCTGGGACAAAAGGATCCTCCTGCTCTGAAAACCTAAGCCAAGAGACACAGAGAGAAATTGCCAGTTAGCTCTGGGAAGAAAGGGACGAACTTATGGATTTGGGTGCTGGTATGGCCATATGGATTGGATGACCATACATCCCAGTTTGCCATGGAGAATCCCAGTTTATCCCAGCATAATTAGGACTGGGACTCCTTTCTCTCTCATAAGTATCCTAATTTGGATGAAGAAGCTATTCAATCACCCTAATTATAAACCACGATGTGATGCAGAATGGGAGAAGGAGAGGGAGGAGAGATGAGACTGAGGTTAGGCCTTGAAAAGCCCTGTGGGTCAGGCTAAGGAGTCTTGATTTTTATGCTGAAGGCAATGGGGATTTTAAGCATGGAAAGTATGAGTTCGGATTTTTTGCTTTTAGAAAGAGTACTCTGATGAAGTGTGAACAGCTGATCAGAGATGGGTGGAAGTGGAGGCAAGGAGCTCACCTGGGAGGCTCATTGAACAATCCAGAGAAAGGCTGGCTGGAACTAGACCAAGTGACTGCAGAGATGAGAAGGCAGATGTGCTCAAGGAATATCCAGGAGAAAGAGTTGAAAGAATTTTGGAGACTGATTAAATTTGGGGGATGAGGGAGAGAAAGGTGTTAGGGGGAAGAGCAAACTTCTTGTTTGGGCAACTGGTGAACAATGCCACCTTTCACCTAGAAGGTGTTGCTAGTGGCAGGAAGATGGAGAGTATAGCTTTGAACATGTTGGTTTTGAAGGCCATTGTGTTAGTCAGAGTTCTCCAGAGAAACAGAGCTGACAGAAGGATGGATGGATAGATAGACTGATTGATATATTAAAGGAATTGGCTCACACCGTTGTGGAGGATGAGGAGTCCCACAATCTGCTATCCACAAGCTGGCAAACCAAGAAAGCCATTGATACCTGCAGATGTAGTCTAAAGGCTTAAGAGCTAGGAGCTTTGATGTCAGGGGCAGGAGAAAATGGATATCCCAGCTCAGGAAAAGAGAGAGAGAATTTTCTCTTCCTCCTCCTGTTTGTTCTATACAGGCTGTCAACAAATTAGATGGCACCCACCCACATTGGTGAGGGTGATCTTCCATACTCAGTCTACTGATTCCGGTGCTAATCTCTTTGAGAAACACCCTCTCAGACACACCCAGAAGTAATGTTTGCCCTGCTATCTGGGCATCCCTTAGCCCTGTCAAGCTGACATGTAAAATTAACCTTTGTAGCTATCAAAGTGGCAACTAAATGATTAGAACTCAATTAAGGAAGAGGGGTCTGGGCTGAAATGCTGAATGGTGTGTGGTTGTCAGGGAGGTAGTTTCATTCATGGGAATGGAAAGAGCACATAGAAAAGACGAGTAGCGTGAGGAGAAGGAGGTTGAGAGAGGTGAGTGGTGAGGACCACCCTCACAGCTGTCTGTACTTCTGTGTTTCTTACTCTCCTTTGTATTCTAGTTACATTTTTTCTTGTCATTCTCCCCCATAGAGTGCAATCTTTTTGAGGTCTGGCACCCTTGTAATCCTTGAGTCACTCAGCACAATGCATTTGCATAGCATGTTGTTAGTATTTATTTGACTGAATGATGGAAGTGTTTGAAAGGCCCATGAGACTGACCACCAAGAGATCACTGATAAACTTGGGTGGGTATTTTTTCATGATGTGCTGGGGCAGATGCCAGGATGCAATGATACATGGAATACAGGGTGAAGGGAATGCAAACCAGTAACTCAAGCTATAATCTGGGCTGCCTCCCTTTCCTCTAGCCCATCCTCTTGTTACAGTAGGTAGCTAGTCAGACATGAGCAGGGCAGGAGAGTACCACCCTCCACCAGAAATGTCAGGCAACCATCAGGTGATGGTCAGGTGGTGTTAAGCTGTCTCTCTAAAATAATAATTAGTCACAGCCAGTGCCAGAGAAAGGCAGTCTCCTGATAGGTGGAAAAAACCTGAAACTGGTGATCAGCATCTTCCCAATAAGATCTCAAGACCTGGGCGAGTGGGCTCAAGCATGTACATTAAGAGGCAACATGGTGGAGTTTAACTGGTGTGTGACCTTCTAGGAACATTGAACTGGTAAGGGAAGAAGGCCCCAAGTGAGCATGCGTGCAACTCCAGTAAACACGCTGCACATGCAGCGCCTTCCAAGTGATGGCAGGCCACTGTGCATGCAGAGAGCCCACCCTAAGGGAAGAATCAGGGGAGGAGAGATGCAAACTCTGGAAGCATGCCAACATCTAAAGTCCCAAGTCAAAGGTCACTGTGCACTTGATCTCTCAAGTCGCCGGCTTGACCCTCTTCCAAGTGTGCTTTACTCCCTTTTGTTCCTGCTCTAAAGCTTTTTAATAAACTTTCACTTCTGTCCTAAAACTTGCCTTGGTCTCTCACTCTGCCCTGTGCCCCTCCATTGAATTCTTTCTTGTGAGGAAGTAAGCATTGAGGTTGCTGCAGACCTGTATGGATTCGCTGCTGCTAACATAATTTGGTACCTCATGACTCAGATACGTTCCCTAGTGATAACTCTCTCCCACCTCACATTTTGAAGGAGGTATTTTTAATCATTCTTGAAAAAAGGAATTGAGTCATTTGGGAGGGACAAGAGCAAATGGAGGAGTCAGAACGTCTATTGACCTGTTTTGTTTTTCCCTAAGGGTAATGCCCCTAGAAAAACAACAGTACCACAACGTAACAGGAAGCATTATACTGCGTGAAACCCCAGCTCTGTACTTGGGAAGGGCACCATTCAGACAACCCAGAATCATAGGAAGAGCTTTGGAATTTGAAATCAGATCAACCTGGGGCCAGTATCCACGTCTATTCTTTACGTATCTAATAGCTTTGTAAACTTTGTAAAGTTTCAGCATCTCTGAATATTAAGTCACTTATCAGAAAAATGGGCATAATAATGAGTACCTTTCAGTTTGCATAGCTAATCCATGGGTAACAGAAACTGAAAATTACAGAGGTTTTGTTTACATACTCAAGGCACTTGGCTAGTAAGTGATAGAACTGGGATTTCCACCCAGCTGTCCTCAATTTTGGTGCTTTTGTACTTTCTAGGGCACACTGCTGCTTGGCACACGGATGACTTGTATATGCCCTCAACTCCTCTTTGGAATGAAGCAAGGCATAAATAACTAGAGAACGCTCAGATCAAGAGTATATAAAATCCTCTTCCTTACCCTCATTTTCCTTGGGACCTTAGAAAACCTCTGTTATCACCGAGGTTTCTCATCTACAAAAGGTTGGGAAATTATAGGGCCCACTACACAGGCTAATTTTGAGGCTTAGAAGAGTTAATGTCAACAACGGCACCCAGCAGTGTTTACACAGTAGGTGCTAATGAAATGGTAACTAAGGGTGATTCTAACTTTGGGGTTTGGGGTTAGCTCTTCTAACAAGCTTGGCTGATAATGACAGTGATGGTTGCTGTGGTGGAGGTAGTTGTAGTAAGAAAAGCATTAGCTAACATTTGAAGAACACTGGAAAATCTTCACATGCCAGGAAGTAAGTCTCATTTAAATTCACAACAACCCTCTGAAACAGGTGTCATTATTTATTCCTATCTTACAGATGAAGATAGCAAGGCATGAAGAAAGAGGATAAGTAACATGCCCAAAGTCATCTAGTTTGTAAGTAGTAGAACAGGGATCAAATCCAGGGCTCAGGATATCAGTGATGTTTCTACCGCCAGTGGATTGCAACACATGAACCCCAGGGTTTGGTCATAATTTATTCCCTTTGTGGGGTCTTTTGTGCTAAAAAGGAAATAGGAAGGTTCCTCACAAGCAGACCCGGCTGGCTCCCTGACTGTAATTCTGGGAGCTGATTCTGGGCTTTCCGGGACAGTGCTAACAGCTAGGCTAGAGGGGAGGCCATCGTCTTGCAGTCATTGTCTCTAAATGGCTCCTTAGCCCCAGCCTGTACTTCTGTGGCCTTGTGGCCTGCCAGTGTGCCAGCCTCGCTGAGGCCAATGGGAGGGAGAGAGGCATGGGCTAAAGGCTGGAGAGACCCTCACACAGAGGGAGAGAAGCAGAGCGAGAAAATCCGCTGACTGGACTGAGTGGACAGGCAGCAGGGAGTCTGACAGTCCGCTCATCTGTATGCTCTGAGGCTGAGAGCTGTGCAGAAGCCACTGCCCCGGCAGCGTCATTCAAATGTGGGCCATGAACCAATCAAGGCTCAGAGGCACCGTTCTGAGCTTCTGGGGGTCCTGTTCCCATTCCCTGCTTGCCCCTGTCCTCTGCCCAACAATGAGATCGGCCTGTGGGTGTGGTGTGTACATTCCCATACCACAGAAGCAGAAAAAAATGAAAGACTTGGGATCCATCCCCATCCCAGAATCCAGTCCCAGGACTGTGTCCTCTCACTCTCCCTGTGAAGCCGCTCTGGAGTCCTCTCCCCCAGATTGTTGGCAAAGCTGCAGAGCTTCTGATTCAGTGACATTTTGCAGGATCACTGTGTTCTTTCTTTAGAGCCATTTGAGATAGAACTGAGAACAGGAAGCCCACTGTCTCAGAGGATTAGATCGAGAATGGTGTTCCCCCGGCAGCTGAAGGCTGCAGGGTCTCAGAGCAGTGGGAGAGAAGAGGGAAGGAACCAACACCCCTTGTGTTCCAGGACTTGCATCACATATTTTCACATATTGTCTTTTCTTTTAATCCTCTCAGGAACACTGGAAAGTGGGCAAAACTGTCCCCATTTACAGGTAGAGAGAACTGAAGCTGAGGGGGATAAAAGTGACTTGCCTAAGATAATTCAGCCAAGTAAGTAGCCTAAAAGGCTTTAACAGCAGTTTTCTGTAATTCTCCATGATGACTCCTCCTGTATGTCATACATCTCCCAAGCTTTGCCACAAGCCAGGATTCCTGGGACACATCGCTGGCTTATAAGGCAATGCTGAATGTTGTGAGTTGGAGGTGCTTGCTTGTGCACAGGGGGTCATTATGCCTTATCCCCTTCTACAGACTCTTAATCTAAGTCTGTCAGAAATTCTCATAGAAAGGCCGAAAATTCTTGGAGCAGGAGGAAAATGTGTAGGTCATTTAATTCAAATTCCCAATTCATGGATTAAAGTTACATTACCTAAAGTAAACAGTTTGCTAGTTTGTGCTTGGAGATTTATAGATTGTAAAGGATTTTTATGAAGGGAGGAATTGTTATAAGAAATAGTAACAAGTGGCTGGGTGTGGTGTGTCATGCCTGTAATCCCAGCACTTTGGGAGGCCAAGGCAGGCGGATCACCTGAGGTCAGGAATTCGAGACCAGCCTGGCCAACATGGTGAAACCCTGTCTTTACTAAAAATACAAAAAATTAACTGGGCATGGTGGTGGGTACCTGTAATTTCAGCTACTGGGTAGGCTGAGGCAGGAGAATTGCTTGAACCCAGGAGGCAGAGGTTGCAGTGAGCTGAGATCGCGCCATTGCACTCCAGCCTGGGCAACAAGAGAGAAACTGTCTCAAAAAAAAAAAAAAAAAAAATCATAACAAGTGAGATTTGACCCCCACAAAGCACAGGCTTACATGGCAAACACCCAGAATTATGTGGTGGCAGTGGTCATGATGAAGGTGATGTGGGATTGGTAACAGTAGTGATGGTGGAAATGATGGTGGTCTGATGGAGGTAGAGGTGACGATGGAGATGAGAATGACAATAATTACAATAATGAGGGGGTGGTGGCCATGATGGTGTTGGTGGTTGTAGTGGTAGAAATGGCAGTGATGGTGGTAAGGGAGGACAGTGGGAGGTGGTAGTGGAGGTAGAGGTGGCAATGATGGTGGTAGTGGAAGTAGTAAGGCCGGTGGTGGAAGCAATGTTGGCAGAGGAGGTAATGATGGTCAGTGATGAAGGTAGGGGTGGTAATGGTGGTTGGAGATGAAGGTAGAGATGAAGGAGGAGGTACAAGGGTGATAATGGTGGTTAGAGATGGAGAGGGAGGAAATACTAGAGGAGGAGGCAAGGATAAAGGTGGAAATTGGGGTAGGGGTGATCTTGGGGGAGAAAGAGTGTCTTACTCTCTAAGATTTAGTGCAGGTTGGAGTCCCCAAAGCCTGACGTGGCAGTGCACACGGGGAAAGCCCCAGGCCCAGTTATCGGCAGAGTGTGATTTCCTTCCCAGATGCTACAGGTGGGTTTGTTTGTCCCCTCCAAATCTCATGTTGAAATCTGATTCCCAATGTTGAGGTGGACTTCATGGGAGGCGTTTGGGTCATGAGCTGGTTGGGTCTTGGGTGGACCCCTCATGAGTAGATAATACCTCCCTGAGTCAGAGGGTAGGGAGCGTGTTGGCTGAGTTCTCACTGTTTTAGCTCCCATGAGAGCTGGTTGTTAAAAAGAGCCTGGCACCACACCCCTCTCTTGCTTCCTGTCTTGCCACTTTATCTCTGCATATGCCAGCTCTACTTCGCCTTCTGCCATGAACGAAAGCAGCCTGAGGCCCTTACCAGAAGCAGCTGCTGCCACGCTCCTTGTTATATGGCCTGTAGAACCATGAGCCAAATAAATCTCTTTTCTTTGTAAATTACCCAGCCTCAGGTTTTCCTTTATATCAATAGCAACATAAATGGACTAAGACACCGGGACACTAAACAATTGTCCAGATTGTCCCAGGGTAATTCATCCCTGTGAGGAGAATGAATAAATCCATAGCTGTCTCCTGGCCTGTATCACTAAGGGTGCTGCTTGGTTCTGGTGTCTGCCTGGGCTGGAATCCTGCATGCGAAAACCATTGGCCTTCATTCCCATGTGGCCAGGGGATAGAGCCTTCAGGCCTGGTAGAGTTATCTAAGTTATGTGGGAATGCTTATGATGGAAACACTCAGGTCCACACACTCTAACACATTTCCTCTGATAGGCACATATATACTCACACACTCTGACACATCTACACATACATATCTACACACATACAGAGAGTTTCTGCAGAAGCTCATGCTCTTTGTCTTTAGAGCCAGTAGACAGATGATGGAGTGTGTGCTTAATGTGCAACATGTCCACCTCCACCATCCTGATCTGGAGTGGTTACGTAGCGCTGGCAGCTTTGCCACTGACTCAGCCACTGAGACACCACCAGTGAAGAAAAATTATGTTGTTTGCCTCTCTGAAGTGAGAGCACACCAGATGAAGGCTCACAAAGGGGGGCCTTGACAGCAGATATTGATGGCCCTCGACTTACCTCCAGGCTTGCCTTCTGTTTCGTTCTAGCAACCCTCTCATCTGTCAGGAGTAATATATGGGATATTTGATGAAAGCATCCTCCATTCTGTGTTATCTGTATTGCCTTGTATGGCTCACTGGCTTCCCTTCGGAAGTGGCTAGTTGCAAGGCTGGCTTAGTATAGCCTTGACCCATGAGACTCCTGCTGTTTATTATGCTCCACCGTACTCCTTCCCCACAAAAATATGTGTGGTTCATACTCCATGCACCCCTCTATCCACCACCTCAAGTGCTCCCAGCAGTACCACCCAAATCATAGATTCACTGAAGTGCCTTTCTTTAATACGATTTCTTACTTCCTTGCATGGAGTAAGTAATAATCTCTAGAGCAAGAAGGCAGAAGAGCATGTGAATGTCATTCCTTCTTTGGTGCCTGGTGCTTAGGCAGCATTTAGAACATGTGTGTTCAATGAAAGGCATGAGGGCTGGGGGATACAGGTGTGGAAGCTCTGCTGTGTTTTCAAGGCCACATTAACCACGGTGTAGGGTAAGAGTCAACCCAAAACTTGGACAGGCTCCAGGAACAGAGGCCCCAACTCAACAAAACCACATCATACATACAGTTTCCTAGGTCTGCAGGCTGTAAAGACAGTCACCAGGCAGCCCCTGCCTGGATGACTTTGCACAAGACAATGGCACATGTTGGTATCTAGCAGTTCTCCAGAGACCCAATTTTAATGGTTTCTTTTATATCCTAATTGCCTCCATGAAAACAAGTCAGCCCATGACAACTATAGCCTTTTGAAATTCTGGACAGTGACTCAGAGATTAGCCAGAAACCATACAATGTCATCTGCAGGCACAAAGCTTAGACACTGTATGTGCCTGGCAACAATGTCTCTGCCATCCTGCCTAAATTCCACCCTAGATACAAGGAGAGGCCCTCAAATTCCAGTGAACCAAAGAAGAAAAGGCAAGTTTTAAGGAAATTGCTTTCCTAAAAATATAATACCCAGACTCTCTGTAGCAAATTCTGCTGGTTGCCAAAGAATTTACCAACTGAATCCTGATTTTTTTCAAGGATCCACCCATTACCAACTTGGGGCATTGAACTGGCGTCTGTTTCTGGTTCAGGTATGGGAATGTGTATTTGATGCCTTCATTGATACGCAGATTGCATCATGCCTGGGCCTCCAGTTATGTCAGATAATACATTTCCTTATTGTTTCAGTCAGTTCGGTTCAATACGTTAGGCTCCTCACAGCCACAAAGATACTAAGCGAGATACTTTGCAATGCTAGCTGGAGAGGAAGATTCTCCAGGTGAAAAGAGGTAGAGAACAACACAGCCCTGCTTTTCTTTCCAGAAGGTCACCTCCCATGGTGACCTCAGAGAGTGCTGCTCCTCTTTAATGCCCCAACCGCAATCCTTTTATAAGCTCCTCCACTCATAGAGCAGAGGGCAGGCTGGAGTATTTAAACAACTCTATCCCAATGCTCTGGGATATCAATAGGAAAACAAGCATGGAGAATAATTTGTAACTAGATAATCTGGTTTTCAATATATGACTTGGTTTTCTTCAGATTGTGGCATTGGTTTTCATTCAGTCTTTACATGATGGGCTCCACCTAGCATCATAGAGTCATGCCTTAGAGATCTATACTCTTTGACATCTAGACTGGAAGTGCGTGCATGTGAGAGACAGGGAATTCTCTCTCCCACTTCTCAGTTTCCTGTCTCAGGTCCTGCCTCTTCCTACACAATGACTGACTCAGGAAAGGCCACATTTCCCAGTTATAGGAAGAGGTTCTACTTAAGGCCACAATAGTTGCCTACCTGAATGAATATTTATTGAATAATGAATGAGAAGAAAACTCCATCCCAGTTCAAGACAATGACTCCAGCACTGATACAAGAGCCAGAAATAGGCTATAAGGAGGGGGTAGGAGGATTATTATAAGACATCTAGTGAGTCATACCTTTCCACCTACTGTGGACCCCCAGATCATCTGGGCCCATGCCTCTATAGCCCATGTTGAGCGCAACATGAAGAGGCATTGCAGCACATCTCCTCCAACCCATATTGGCAGTGGAGTGTGGTAGGAGCGGAATACGGGCCCACTACCTGGCCTTGATCCCTTTTCTGCCATCTGCTTGTTGTGTGAACTTAAGCAAGTTAATTAGTTCTGTGGGCCTCAGTTTCTTCTTCTGCAAGCCTACTATACATGTTGCCATGATGATTAAAAAGATAAAGTATATACCTGTGCCTGGCACACTAGCAGTTTCCTAATATGTGGTAGTTATAGTTATTAGTAACCACTTAGCCAGTGTCCCACTTCTTTCCTTAACCTATTTCAGACACTCCCAGCTATCTCTTTGTAGCTCATTCTTCTGTTGATCCTCAATGTTATCCTCAGATTTGGCACACAAATTATTCCTTCCCAAGTTCCAATACAGGTGTTTACAATGTCCCACAAACATTCTTGGAGAAAGACCTCTGGCACCTCCAGACCCTAGAACTCTTCTTGTTTAGATGTGACCCTGGGTGCACTTCTACCCATCACATCTAGACAGGACTCTGGTGGCAGCCAGAAAAGACTGTCCCCAGGTTAAAAAAGAGCCCAGGAGGCAGCCCCTGAGGAAATGTTGGAGAGGCGCATGGATCTCACTTGAGCTTTTGTCATCTCAACGATATGACTGTATCGAATGGAAGACCCCCATGCCAGCTTGGAGAGGAAGCAACTGGGGATGGCCAATATGCTAAAGAGTTTGATCTTTCTCAATAAGGCCAGTCTGCCTGGGGTGGATCAGAGCCAACAGAATCTTCTGGGGCTACTAAAGCCAGATGCCTTTCTTTTTTTTTTCTTTTTTATTTTTTTATGTTTATTTTTTATTTATTTATTTATTATTTATTTATTTATTTTTTATTATTATTATACTTTAAGTTCTAGGGTACATGTGCATAACGTGCAGGTTTGTTACATATGTATACTTGTGCCATGTTGCTGTGCTGCACCCATCAACTCGTCAGCACCCATCAACTCGTCATTTTCATCAGGTATTACTCCCAATGCAATTCTTTCCCCCACCCCCCTCCCCATGATAGGCCCCGGTGTGTGATGTTCCCCTTCCCGAGTCCAGGTGATCTCATTGTTCAGTTCCCACCTATCAGTGAGAACATGCGGTGTTTGGTTTTCTGTTCTTGTGATAGTTTGCTAAGAATGATGGTTTCCAGCTGCATCCATGTCCCTACAAAGGACACAAACTCATCCTTTTTTATGGCTGCATAGTATTCCATGGTGTATATGTGCCACATTTTCTTAATAGAGTCTATCACTGATGGACATTTGGGTTGATTCCAAGTCTTTGCTATTGTGAATAGTGCCGCAATAAACATACGTGTGCATGTGTCTTTATAGCAGCATGATTTATAATCCTTTGGGTATATACCCAGTAATGGGATGGCTGGGTCATATGGTACATCTAGTTCTAGATCCTTGAGGAATCGCCATACTGTTTTCCATAATGGTTGAACTAGTTTACAATCCCACCAACAGTGTAAAAGTGTTCCTATTTCTCCACATCCTCTCCAGCACCTGTTGTTTCCTGACTTTTTAATGATCGCCATTCTAGCTGGTGTGAGATGGTATCTCATTGTGGTTTTGATTTGCATTTCTCTGATGGCCAGTGATGAAGAGCATTTTTTCATGTGTCTGTTGGCTGTATGAATGTCTTCTTTTGAGAAATGTCTGTTCATATCCTTTGCCCACTTTTTGATGGGGTTGTTTGTTTTTTTCTTGTAAATTTCTTTGAGTTCTTTGTAGGTTCTGGATATTAGCCCTTTGTCAGATGAGTAGATTGCAAAAATTTTCTCCCATTCTGTAGGTTGTCTGCTCACTCTGATGGTAGTTTCTTTTGCTGTGCAGAAGCTTTTTAGTTTAATTAGATCCCATTTGTCAATTTTGGCTTTTGCTGCCGTTGCTTTTGGTGTTTTAGACATGAAGTCTTTGCCCATGCCTATACTACAAGGCTACAGTAACCTAAACAGCATGGTACTGGTACCAAAACAGAGATATAGACCAATGGAACAGAACAGAGTCCTCAGAAATAATACCACACATCTACAGCCATCTGATCTTTGACAAACCTGAGAGAAACAAGAAATGGGGAAAGGATTCCCTATTTAATAAATGGTGCTGGGAAAATTGGCTAGCCATAAGTAGAAAGCTGAAACTGGATCCTTTCCTTACTCCTTATACGAAAATTAATTCAAGATGGATTAGAGACTTAAATGTTAGACCTAATACCATAAATACCCTAGAGGAAAACCTAGGTAGTACCATTCAGGACATAGCCAGATGCGTTTCAATGGGTTTTGCCATTGATCTTAATCAATATAAGTAGGCAGAAACTGGACTGATAAATAAAAAACAATCCTGGCCTGAAAGGCTTATGTTCAGAAATCCTCACCATTTCAAATAAATTTACCCAGTATTTGCAGTGTATCTCCCATGAACCAGTCACTAACTATATTTGGCCATGTGATTACAAAGATGAGTAAAAGGCACTTCTGTTCTGGAGAGGCTCAGAGCCTCCAGAGAGAGGCAGGGGTGTGGGAGGACGGGGGCAGAGTAGGGTAATAATGATTATAGATTCCAGGACGGGGCATAAATGAGGTGCAAAGGGTACACTAAGGAGTTCACCTGGGAGTAGGAGGTCAGAAACGTCTTCACAGAGGAAGTGACTCACATATCAGTTCCATGATATTTATTGACTGACAAAACAGCACTAATTTCTGTGCTAAGGGATTTTACAGGCATTCTCCCATTTATACTTCACAAAAATCTTATGAAGTAGATATTATTCCTGATTTTCAAAGATGTGAAAAGGTAAGTCCAAAAGTTGCATGGCTAAACATGATATTGGAGCTTTGACAGGATTTTAACTCTCAGTCTGACCACTCAAGGGCTCTAACTTCAGGGCCTTGTTTTGCCCATGCACATAAGCCTTAGTTATATAAGGAGATGCCTAGATGTCTACTCTTCATTCTGGTGACAGTAAAATACATGCAAATGAAACTCACAGACAGAGTAGCTAAGGTAAACCTCCCTCCCTCATATCCCTATACTCTCTCAGTTTTAAAGGCATTGAACTTGACAAAAAAAAAATTCTTTGCCCTCCAAAGCCACTATTCTTCTCTGTTCCATTACATTGGCCTTGAAATTGACAAAGGAAGGCCTATTGCCAAGGAAGTCAGAATAGAATGGGCTGGGGAGGGAGTAGGAGAGGAAGGGAGAGTGGAGAGAGGAAAGAGTCGTACTTGGGCTGTGAGGACTGAGGGTTGGGGGAAGTAAGGAGAGAGTGAGAGTGGAGGCAGTGACACAATCAAATGGGGAGAGTGAAGAGAAGTTAGACCAGAGAATCAGGGCGAATGAGCAGAAAGAGCCATAGCCAGGCTCAAAAAGGATACACAAGGAGGGACCACACAGCCGGGTTCTCTCTCCTGAGATAATTTCCATAGATTCAGTCAATCCTGGTTACTCTTGCCTTGATATTTGTGTCCCAGACCTGAAGGCCTCATTAGGGGATACTGTGCTGGTTCTTAAAAAAATACAGACTCAAGTAACGGAAGTACTGGTTTCTGGGGGAAGGGGACTCATTAAACCTAATTTCACTAAGCCCCAATCTCTCCATCAGTGAAGGAGGGGATTGACCGAGTTTATCTCTAGGGACCTTTTCAACTTTGGTTTTCCAGGATTATTGAGACTGCCCATTTTCCCTGGATTTAGTTGGAGAGAAAGGAGACTAAGAGCCTGGGAACTTGAGCCAACTCTGCACGTGCATAGGAAGAAGCATCAGATTTAAGACAGAATCAATACACTGGCTTGGGGCTACAATTACCAAACATGTTATTTAAGGAAGGTTGTCTTAGTCCTACTCTCATTCACGTAGCTTTCCCAAAATTCTTTTGTCACTATATTTCCTTTTTCTCAAATATAGTAACCTCTAACTGAACATTTATCCAGAGGCAGAAAAAGCTGCTGTAGTGTGTAAGTCTCTAGCCCAGCAGGGCAGGCTGAGTAGTGTCCCTCAAAGTGATTAGGTCCAAATTGTGGTACCCATAAAGGCCACTTCACTTGGAAAAAGAGTTTTTGCAGATGTGATTAAGTTAAATTTTTAAATTTAATTTTCTTGTATTATTTTATTTTTTAGTAGAGATGGAGTCTCGCTATTGCCCAGGTTGATCTTGAACTGGCTTCAAATGATCTATCTACCTCAGCCTCCCAAAGTGCTGGGATTACAGACATGAACCACTGTGCCTGGAGATGGAGTTAAAAATTCTGAGAAGAGGAGATTATTCTGGATTGTCTAGGTGAGCCCTAAATGCAATCTCATCTGTCCTTATAAATGGGAGACAGAGAGAGATTTGACACACACGGAGGAGAAGGCCATTTGAGGACGCTGGCCTTGAAGGCTGGAATGAGTGATGCAGGCACAAGCCAAGGAATGCCGGTAGCCACTGGAAGCTGGACAGGGCAAGGAAAAAATGCTCCACTAGAACCTCCAGAGGGATTGTGGCCCTGTGGACACTTTGATTTCCACCCAGTAATACTGATTTTGGACTTCTGATCTCCACAATTATAGGACAATAAACTTGCTTTTAGGACACTAAGTTTGTTACAATTTATTACAGCAGCCATATGAAACTAATACACTCAGTCTCATCCCACCCCCAATACCTATGTGTTCTTCTGCATCCATACCTGCATTCTGAACATACCATGGGCCTGCCGTTTCCCTTGGAAGGGTGGGGTATCATCTTGACCCTCTGGATGAGCTGTAATTTATAAACAAACAAACAAACAAACAAACAAAAAGCCATGGACCTGAAGGTAGGATGAAGACTTGAATTGGAAATCCAGTTTGTCACTTATTGGTGATGGACAGAGGACTTAACCTCTCCAAGTCTGTTTTCTCATCTGTAAAACAGGAATGACAATCCCTGACTAGCTCGTTGTTGTCATGTTAGGGCTACATGATATAATGGACTTAAAGACTGTTTCTTACAAAGACTGTTTCTTACCTTTAAAGCTTGACATATTCATGCCAGGAATCATTTACTGATTTCATTAAATCGTGTTTCCTGGACATAATTCTGGGCAGATTCCTACTGATATCAGCACACAATCCTGAGGAAATGCAATTCAGGGTCAGGTTAGGAAAAACTTTTGTGGCCCTTGCTAGACTTGACATTCCCCAATGCTTGTTTTCTCTAATTCTGTGTGACAGGAAGCAGTGGGACAACAAGGTGTGAATGATCTAAAGGAGGGTTGATGGATGTGAATCCTTTCCCAGGCCCTCTACACTGGAGTAACTGACATGATTTAGCTACAAACTTGGTCAAGACCATAAAAATCCTCAGTGTACTCATGACCTTAGCACCACCAAGGTGAAAGGATGTGGCATAAATCCAATAACTTGTGGATAATCTCTTATTTGCTTTGTATCTCTAGTACCTAGGTTGGAAGGCCCAATAAATGTTTGTTGGATGAATGAAGGAATGGGTAGATATATGAATAAATTATTAAAGAAAGGGAATGAGTCCTGAACATCCACATAACCTCCAAACCACAACCTTCTCATATCGTCCAATGTTTGTTCTGACTATATGTTTAGGTTTTAGCTTATGTTCCCCTGTCTTGCACTGTCTCCCTGGATCTCTGTTCTGAGCTTGGCTGGGACAAACTTTCGCAAGTCTCCATCAAGAGTCACTGCCGGATCAAACACACAATGAGGAAAGAAAACTACAGGCCAATAGTCCTCATGAATATAGATGCAAACTCCTCAACAAAATACTAGCAGACCAAATCTAGCAACACATCAAAAAGTTAATTCATCACACTTAAGTAGGTTCTATTTATGGGATGCAAGGTTAGTTTAACATACGCAAATCAATAAATGTGATTCACCACATAAACAGAATTAAAAACAAAAACCATATGATCATCTCAGTAGTTGTGGAAAAAGTTTTGTATAAAATCCAAAATTCTTTCATGATAAAAACCCTCAACAAACCAGGCATCGAAGGAACATACCTCAAAATAATAAGAGCCATCTATGACAAACCCACAGCCAACACCATACGGAACAGGCAAAAGCTGAAAGCATTCCTCTTAAGAACAGGAACAAGACAAGGATGCCCACTCTCACTCCTCCTATTCAACATAGTACTGGAATTCCTAGCCAGAGCAATCAAGCAAGAGAAAGAAATAAAATCATCCGAATAGGAAAAGAAGAAGTTGAATTATCTCTCTTCACTGATGATATAATTCTATACCTAGAAAACCCTAAAGACTCCATCTAAAGGCTTGTAAAACTAATAAATGACTTCAGTAAAGTTTCAGGATACAACATCAATGTACAGAAAATTAGCAGCATTTTTCAGGAATGCTTTGGGGGATTTAAAAAAAACACAAATCAGTAGCATTTCTATACACAAATAATGTTCAAGCTGAGAGCCAAATCAAGAACACATTTCCATTTTCAAAAACTATAAAAAGAAAAAAGACCTAGGAATACATTTAACCAAGGAGGTGAAAGATTTCTACAAGGAGAACTACAAAGCTGAAGGAAATCATACACAATACAAACAAATGGAAAAATATTCCATACTCATAAGCTGGAAGAATCAATATTGTTAAAATGGCCATACTGTCCAAAGCAATCTACAGATTCAATACTATTCCTATCAAACTACCAATGTCATTATTTGCAGAACAAGAAAATACTATTCTAAAATTCACGTGGAACCAAAAAAGAGCCCAAATACCCAAAGCAATCCTAAGCAAAAAGAACAAAGCGGGAAGTATCACATTACCCAAATTCAGATGATAGTATAAGACCACAGTAACCAAAATAGCATGGTACTGGTATGAAAACAAACCCACAAACCAATGGAACAGAATAGAGAACCCAGAAATAAAGCTGCACACCTACAGCCATCTGATCTTTGACAATGTCAACAAAAATAAGCAATGCTGAAAGGTCTCCCTATTCAATAAATAATGCTGAGATAACTAGCTGGGCATATGCAGAAGATTAAAACTGAACCCCTTCCTTATATGTTATACAAAAATTAACTCAAGATGGATTAAAGATTTAAATGTAAGATTTTGAACTATAAGAATCTCAGAAGAAAACCTAGGAAATAGCATTTTGGACATAGGCCTTGGGAAAGAATTTATGACTAAGTTCTCAGGAGCTATTATAACAAAAACAAAAATTGACAAGTGTGACCTAGTTAAACTAAAGAGCTCCTGCACAGCAAAGGAAACTCTCAACAGAGTAAACAGACAAACTACACAACGGGAGAAAATATTCGCAACCATGCATCCAATAAAGGTCTAATATCCAGAATCTATAAGGAACTTAAACAACTGAACAAGCAAAAAACAACCCCATTAAAAAGTGGGCAAAAGACATGAACAGACACTTCTCAAAAGAAGACATATAGGTGGCCAACAAACATGCAAAAATGTTCCACATTATTAATTACTGGAGAAATGCAAATCAAAACCACAATGAGATACCATCCCACAACAGTCAGGATGTCTATTATTCAAAAGTCAAAACATAAAAGATGCTGGCAAAACTTCAGAGAAAAGGGAATGGTTATACACTATTGATGGAAATGTAAATCAGTTCAGCCACTGTGGCAAACAGTTTGAAGATGTCTCAAAGAACTGAAAACAGAACTACCATTCAACACAGGAATCTCATTACTGGGTGTATATCCAGAAGAACATAAATCATTCTACCAAAATGACACATACACTCATATGTTCATCACAGCACTATTCACAATTGCAAAGATATGGAATCCACCTACATGCCCGTGAATGGTGGATTGAATAAAGAAAATATGGTACATATACACCACGGAATATTATGCAGCCATGAAAAAGAACCAAATCATGTCCTTTGAAGCAACATGGATGCAGCTGGAGGCCCTTATCCTGTGTAAATTAACCCAGGAACAAAAAGTCAAATACTGCATATTATCATTTGTAAGCAGGAGCTAAACATTGAGTACATATGGACATAAAGATGGGAAAAATAGACTCTAGGACTACTAGAGGGGATGAGAGGGAGGGCTAAAAAACTATTGGCCGGGTGCGGTGGCTCATGTCTGTAATCCCAGCACTTTGGGAGGCTGAGGTGGGCAGATCACTTGAGTTCAGGAGTTTGAGACCAGCCTGGCCAACATGGTGAAACCCGGTCTCTACCAAAAATACAAAAAATCAGCTGGGAGTAGTGGCATGTTCCTGTAATCTCAGCTACTCGGGAGACTGAGGCAGGAAAATCAGCTTGAACCTGTGAGGCGGAGGTTGCAGTGAGCTGAGACTGCGCAACTGTACTCCAGCTTGGGTGACAGAGCAAGACTCTGTCTCAAAAAAACCAAAAAGCCAAAAAACAAAAACCCAAAAAAACTAACTCTTGGGTACTATACTCACTAGCTGGAATCAATTATACCTCAAACCTGAGCATCACACAATATAACTATGTAACAAACCTGCAGATGTGCCACCTGAATCTAAAATAAAAGTTGAAATTATTCAAAATAAAACTACTTCTTTGGGAAGAAAGGAGTCACTGCCAAGACCCATAAGCACTGTCCATGGTCTTACCCTGCATCTACTGGTTACCTGTAATCACCATCCACGTGAGTTTCCAACCACTCCCTGTACTGGGCCCCACAGGTGCACAGCCAGCCCTAGTTATCTGAGGGCAGTACCCTCTCTGTCTTATATTCTTGAACAGGTTATTTGCACCTTAGAACCATCAACTCCAGCAGAATTAGGGTTTCTCAACTTCTATCTCACCCTTTCTTACTCCTGGGCCACTGTGGTTCCCTCAGATTTCAGTAGAGACATGATTGAGAGTGAAAATAGGACCAAACATTTCTATAGATCAAATGGGATTTTTGAGAAACCTGATTTTCAAGTAAGAGATGTTCATTGTATAGAACTTGGAAAGTACATAAAAGCATAAAGCATTAGGAAAAAGTAATCATAATTTCACCATCTTGAGTCAATCACTGTGAACATTCTTGTACATGTCTTTCTAGTCTTTTCTGTAATTTTTACATAATTAAGATCATAGAATATGTACAATTTAAACCTTGCTCTTTAAATTTATTTTGTACAAATCATTTCTCATATTGTTAAAAATTCTCCAAAAATGTAATTTTTAACATTTGCATAAAATTCCTCAACCTCATATTGATTGCAATTTATAGGTATGATCCACAGGCTGACTTTCCCTTATTCCTCCGGCTCTGTCCTATTTTCTTTGTTCCCTGTAGAATTGCAGAATTCAGCATTTCTTTGTGTCCCGTAAGAAGAATTAGTTCACTCCAAAGCATTGAGGGTAATACAGACTTGTACTGAAGATCCCACAGGGAAGATGTGAGAAAGATTTTACCTGGTATATCCTATGCAAACAAATTTAGTAAATACATCTCTTAACCACTTCTGATTTATATTAAATCAGAAGCCTCTACGTGGCTAGAGGCGTTTTCCCCCCATTTCTTCTTTCCTTCTTCCTAGATACCACCTCCACCCCTTCATATTTTTTAACTGCTCTTATAAGGAAGGGCTCCTAGTTTCACACACTTACCTTTGTCTTGAGACCGACGAAAACAGAAAAGGTCTGACCACCTAGACCCACCTACCTTTCTAAAAAGGCAATAGAGGCCAGGTGCGGTGGCTCACGCCTGTAATCCCAGCACTTTGGGAAGCCGAGGAGGGTGGATCACGAGGTCAGGATATCGAGACCATTCTGGCTAACGTGGCAAAACCCCGTCGCTACTAAAAATACAAAAAAAGTCAGGCGTGGTGGTGGGCGCCTGTAGTTCCAGCTACTCGGGAGGCTGAGGCAGGAAAATGGCGTGAACCTGGGAGGCAGAGCTTGCAGTGAGCCGAGATGGCGCCACTGCACTCCAGCCTGGGCGACAGAGCGAGACTCCGTCTCAAAAAAAAAAAAAAAAAAAAAGTGGGCAATAGAGTGACAGTCATCTGATATATGAATAGGCCTTCGAAACCCACCCTCATTCCAATTGATCTCACTTATCATCATCAAAATGTTTCTTCCAGGACATAAAATGCTTTCCTAAGAGTAAATGGCTTTCTCAATTTTATTACATTGATGTGTAATAAAATCTCCTTGATTTGTTTTTCATGGAATCAATTCTTTTTAATTTAGGTCTGAATAGAAAATTTTTGTTTTAAAAAAGAAATAGAAAACTGTTCATGAAATTTGGAACCTGTATAAATGAATTCCATAGATACCCCAAAAACAGTTGTACCCATCAACTCTAACCAAAGGAATTTGATTAGAAGAGGGGGAAGAGAGATTACTTACATAAAACAACTCCAGTCCATAGACACTTGGAGAAAGAAGAAGTTGTACCTCACTGGCTGGTAGTCTAAAGAAATTCAGGTTACATTAGCAAATACAATCACATTTCAAAATATTGTAATGTGATTTTTATTTTAAGAGTGCATTATACAAATTGCTTTCATGTACATATTTTGCAAAGCTTACAACTCTACAAGGTAGGCAGGATCTCTATTTTTCAGGAAGCGAAGATTGTGAAGGGAAGAAAATAGGCATCAAATAGCATGGCCAAGGCCATATAGCCAGAAAACAGCAGAGCCAGTATTCAAACCCAAGTATTTAAAAAATAATAATAATAACTTTAAGTTTAGTGGTACGTGTGCAGGTTTGTTTTATAGGTAAACTCATGTCACGGCAGTTTGTGGTACAGATTATTTTATCACCCAGGCATTAAACCTAGTACCCATTAATTATTTTTTCTGATCCTTTCCCTCTTCCTACCTTTCATCCTCCAATAGGACCCAGCGTATGTCATTCCCCATGTGTTCTCATCATTTATCTCCCAATTATAAGTGAGAACATACAATATTTGTTTTTCTGTTCCTGAGTTTGTTTGTGAAGGATAATGGCCTCCAGCTCCATCCATGTTCTTGCAAATGACATGATCTTGTTCTTTTTTTATGGCTGCATAATATTCCATGGTGTATATGTATCACATTTTCTTTATCCAGTCTACCATTAATGGGCATTTAGGTTGATTCCATGTCTTTGCTATTGTCAATAGTGCTGCAATAAATGCATGTGCCTTTATAATAGAATGATTTCTATTCCTTTGGTTATATACCCAGTAATGGAATTGCTGGGTTGAATGGTGTTTCTGTTTTTAGGTCTTTGAGGAGTCACCACATTATCTTCCTCAATGGTTGAAATAATTTACATCCCCACCAATAGTGTATAAGCATTCTTTTTTCTTTGCAACCTTGCCAGCATCTGTTATTATTTGACTTTTTAATAATAGCCTTTCTGACTGTTGTGAGTTGGTATATTATTATGGTTTTGATTTGTATTTTTCTAACGATCAGTGATGTTGAACTTTTTTCATGTGATTGTTGGCCACATGTATGTCTTCTTTTGAGAAGTATCTGTTCATGTTCTTTGCCCACTTTTTAATGGTGTTGTTTGGTTTTTCTCTTGTAAATTTGTTTAAGTTCCTTATAGATGCTAGATATTAGACCTTTGTCAGATGCGTAGTTTGCAAAAGTTTTCGCCCATTCTGTTCACTCTATTGATAGTTTCCTTTGCTGTGCAGAAGCTCTTCAGTTTAATTAGATCCCATTTGTCAATTTTTGCTTTCGCTGCAATTGCTTTTGGTGTCTTTGTTATGAAATCTTTGCGAGTTCCCATGTCCGGAATGGTGTTGCCTAGGTTGTCTTCCAGAATTTTTATGGTTTTTGTTTTTACATTTAAGTCTTTAATCTATCCTGAGTTAATTTTTTGTGTATGGTGTAAGGAAGGGGTCCAGTTTCAATCTTCTGCATATGGCTAGCCAGTTATCCCAGCACCATTTCTTGAATAGAAAATCCTTTCTTCATTGCTTGTTTTTGTTAGATCTGTCGAAGATCAGATAGTTGTAAGTGTGTGACCTTATTTCTGTGTTCTCTATTCTGTTCCATTGGTCTATGTGTCTGCTTTTATACAAGTTCCATGATGTTTTGCTTACTGTAGCCCTGTAGTATAGTTTCATGTCAGGTAGCATGATGCCTCCAGTTTTGTTCTTTTTGCTTAAGATTGTCTTGGCTAGTCGCAAACCCAAGTCTTCAGACTGCTTTATTCTGTTCTTTCTACCATGCAGGTTCCCATGGCAAATCCATTAAATTGCCCAAACACAGTGGTGATCAGGAGGCAAGGAAAACCAAGATGGAACAAGGTAAGCATCAATCCCTCCAACCCTCTGCTGTCCCCCAGATGCCTCATTGTCTTTGGGCAGTGAGTCATCAAGCATTGCTCTCCCACTTCTTAAATCCCTGCTTGGTGCCCTACAATCCCTCTTCAAAATGGATTGCGGAAGCTGGAATTTGTGGATGCCTCCCCTGGGGGCTGGGAGGGTGGGGTGAAGAAGGTTGCTGGTAGCTGTCCTCCTTCATCGTCCCTCTCTGAGATCATCCACCCAGCAGTTGACTTTAGGCACTAAATCCTCCAAAACACAACTCAGAGGGCAGCTTCCATGACTCCACTTCCCTTTGAAGGGCTGATGGCACCCAAGAAAAACTGCTTTCAGGTTGCTAGAGAGAATAGGGATAAAAGCTGTAATGTCTTGACCACTTAGGTGCTGGGCCCCGTGTTGGCACTTTATATGCATTCTCATATTTTATTTTTTCATGCCATTTCTACTAAGTGAGCATGACTATCTTATTTTACGGATGAGGAAGTTAACTTGCCCACTGTCACACAGATGGTAAGAAGCAAAACCCAGACCAGGACCAGAGGTCTTTTCTCTCCATCTGGACACCTTTCAACCACACCATATTGCTTTAGAGGCTCATTTTGCTTACTCTGGATGAAAAGGGCATGGGCGTGTGGGAAATGACGCAATGATAACTGCTCAATAGAATATTCCTGCAGATGAACAAACTCATCTGTTCCCACCTGGTGTGCAGCAGATACACACTGAGGTTGAACTGACTGCTAAAATGTTGTCTGGTTGGTAAATTGCCACCCAGGTGCTTCCTCAGCACCCCAGCCTTCCTGGCCAGTCCCCCAGTACCTCTTTACAATCCAGCAACTAAAGGGCTATCACTTGGGCATTGGGGTTGCAGGGTCCTGCCCAGTGCTATGGTCATTGTTTCCTCTGACTGGTTCTTTGCTGCACCAGTATTACAGGTGTTGGCATCATTCCTACCTGACTGAATAAAAGCTGTGTAATGGGGACTGTTGGAAGTTAAGTAATATCTGACATAAAAAAATCCTGCTTTCAGAGGTAACTTGTGGGTGACAAGGTGTCTCCCCAGAGGGGGGGAAAGTGAGCACCAGTGAAGGTTTGCTCAAGAGGATCTCATGAGTGAGAAAGGATGTGTGCCTGCAAAAGTGACCATAGGGTGAAATTCTTCAAATAAACCCTGTTGTCTTATTGATTCGTATGATAAAAATCAGAATTATGCTTGAATAGTCAGTTTATTATTGAAGAATAGAAGGACACATTTCTGATCAGGCAGGGAATGCGGTGGCCTGTGCCTGAAGCATGCTGGCTTTTGCAATGTAGAATTGCTTTTGCAGAACTTTGCAGACTTGAAACACTTTATTAACCTTAGAGTCTCCTGTCTACTGCAACCTCTCAGCCCTTTTCAGGACATAGGGAGCTCACTAATTTCTGAGGGTATGACTCAGAGCTTCTGGAATTGGGCTCCCTTCTGTCCATTTCTGCCGAGAAATGGTCATAATAACTCTTATTTAATGAACAGCTTAGATCTGCCAGGCACTATGCTAGATGGTTAATATATTTCATCTCTTTTACTACTCATTGCAATTTAGTCATGTAAATTTTATTATATTCACTTTATAGACAAGGAAACTGAAGCTTGGAGACAGTTTTAAAAGTTATCTATGGTAACTGAGCTGGTAAAAAACGAAATTGTCTAACTCAAGTACAGCAGACTTCAAATCCCACATTCCCCCCTCTCTAGTACACCGCTTGGTCTGGGTAGTCAGGGCATCTCGCCGAGCTCTAAGGCCGTGACATGGTCTGGCTGCTGCCTCCCACTGTGACCTCGTCCTGGACTCTACTCTCCCCTTCACTATGCTCCAGCCACACAGACCTTCTTTCTGCTCCTCAAATGCACTCAGTTTGTTTCTGTTACTGTGCTTTCACTCTTGTGACCTGCTGTGCCAGGAATCTAGAACTTGAAATCTAGAATTTCAAGTTTTGAGGGTGTAAAGATATATGAGACAAAGTTCTTGCCTTCAAGAAATCTATAATCTAGTGACGGGAGGCAGATCCACAGATCAATAATTACAGTGTAATGTACTAAATTCGAGAGTAGAGTTTTGTATTAGTCTGTTCTCACACTGCTAATAAAGACATACCTGAGACTAGATAATTTATAAAGGAAAGAGGTTTAATGGATTCAAGTTCCACATGGCTCAGGAGACCTCATAATCATGGTGGAAAGCAAAGGAGAAGCAAAGGCACGTCTCACATGGCAGCAGGCAAGAGTGCGTGTGCAGGGGAACTCCCATTTATAAAACCATCAGACCTCATGGGACTTATTCACTATCACGAGAACAGCACAGGAAAGGCCTGGCCCCATGATTCAATTATCTCCCACCCAGTCTCTCCCATGACACGTGGGAATTATGGGAGCTATAGATTCAAGATGAGATTTGGGTGGGGACACAGTCAAACATATCAAGTTTGCTAAAGACATAACAGAAATATAGAGATAGGAAACTACCCAAAGAACAGCCTGGAAGGCTCTCTGAAGGAGTGATGCTGAGCTGAGTCTTAAAGGGCAAGATGAAGTGTAAGTGAACAAGGCAGAGTGTGAAGGCAGCGGAAGGTCCTCTCACATTCCAGGCAGAGGAGACAATCAGAGGAAAAGTGAAACAATTAGAAACCATGGCATATATGGAAGTGGGTGATTCACAGTTTGGCATTCTGGAACACCCAGTGTTAGGAGATGAAGCTGGAGAGGCAGGCAAGGGTCAAATTGTGGAAGACCCTAGGGCTAGGGAGACCAAATAATTTGCTGTCCAAATCAGGATACTTTGACGTGAGAGAGGATGCTAGTTAGTGGGACCTCAAGACAACAGGGATAAACTGGAACTGTCCTGGAGACGCTGGTATGCACAGTCACTCTCACCTAGAGTCCACGCTAAGGAACTTGGACCTCGGCCTATGCACAATGAGGAGATGCTATAAGGTTGCAATTGAGAGGTGGCAAAATTAGACTTATTTTTTTTAAGGGTCATTTGGGATGAATTGGAGGGATGGGTTTGATAAGCTGGGGACAAGAAGACCACTTACAAGGCCCTTATAACAGCACTAGAGAGAGGTGGAAACGGATTGAGGTGATGGTGGTCATAATAGGATAAAAAAAGAAGGGAATATATCAATACTTAAAGGAATACTAAGGTGGTAAGATTTTGGGGATTTTGTGGTTGATAGGGAGAGGGAAGAAAGAAGAATAATTGGCATGCCCTCCAGGTTTCTTAAGTAGGGAACTGGGTAGATGGCAGTGCCACCTAAAGTAATGGAGAGCAGGCTTTGGAGATGTGTACTGAGTTTGACTTTAGACAGGTTGAGTTTGAGGGGCCTGAGAGATATATGGGGAGAGATGTCCAGTAGACTGTTATGAGTCTGAAATATGGAGAAAAGGCTGGAGACTTACCTGGAGCTCATCAGAATGTAGAAGAATACCAAGAAGTTTAAAAAAAAAGTCTCACAGAAAGTATGTTCGCTGAGAAGAATGGTGGGTTAACACTATTTCTTATTCTGTCTTGGCAATTTTCTTTCAAAAAATAAACTTTATTTCATTAACAGGATATTTAATTAACACTCTAATCACTTGTGAAAATTAATGAGTTTATGATTTTCCCTTGCAAAAACTTGCCTCAGGTTCTCCAAATTTTTAATTATGTTATTATTTTCCACAAACTCTGTTAGTTATGTATGGCATGGTTCAGCATCTACTGTTGGTAAAGGTCAGCATTGTGTTCACTAGGTTGCCACCAGAGCCAGGCAGTGATGACTGGGTTGCGAGAATAAAGCTGGACTGGGCCTTCTGTTCTTTTTGACTCTTTTTTTTTTGAGATGGAGTTTCACTCTTATCGTCCAGGCTGGAGTGCAGTGGTGCGATCTCGGCTCACTGCAACTTCTGCTCCTTGGCTCAAGCAGTTCTCCTGTCTCCTGCCTCAGCCTCCCAAGTAGCTGGGATTATAGGCATGCGCCACCACACCCGGCTAATTTTTGTATTTTTAGTAGAGACAGAGATTTGCCATGTTGGCCAGGCTTGTCTCCAACTCCTGACCTTAGGTGATCCACCTGCCTTGGCCTCCCAAAATGCTGGGATTACAGGTGTGAGCCACCACGCCCAGCCTGATTTCTTTATTTGTTTCTTTTTTAATTTTATTTTTGAGTATGTGATGTGGGCACATGGTTTATAAATTTAATGTATTTAATATAGCAAAAAGTCTCCCTCCCACCCCTAGTCCTCATTCACACAATCTCATCCCTGCCTCAGGTAACCATTGTCATCAATTTCTTTTATAGTCTTCCAGAATTTCCTTAGAATATGTGCAAACATGTAAACATATATTCTATCTCTCCTGCCCCATTTTTACACAAAGGGTTTTAGAGTATACTTACAGTTCTGACCTTATTGTTTTCACCTAATATATCTTGAGTACTTTTCCAGGTTAAAACATAGAGACTAACCATTCTCTGTAAATCACAATTTATTTAGCTAGTCCTCTATTGATGGAAGTTTGGGTTACTTCCGTATACTTAAAAATTATAAACACCACTGCCATAAACCTTGTGCATGTGTTATTTTACATTTGTGCAAATGTGTTCTTTGACATTTGTGTAAATATGTCCATAAGGTATATTTGTAGATATGGAATTGCTGGATTCAACATTTTATCTTGGTAGATAGTGCCAAATTGCCCTTCGTGGTGGTCATACCAACTTCCATTTCTATCATCAATGCGTGAGAGTTACTTTTTCTCTGCAGCCTTGCCTACAGTAGTACCAAACTGATTATATGAAAAATGGTATCTCACGGTAGTTTTAGTTTGCATTTCACTCAGCTTGACTAAATTTGAGCATGTTTTTATTTCCTCCTTTTATGTAACTATTTGTCAATAATTTTTTATAGTTTGAAGGCTTGCGTCCCTCCACATTGCATATATTTGAACTTAGTCACCCATGTGATGGTATTAGGTGGTGGGGCCTTTGGGAGGTGATGAAGTCCTTAGGGTTGAATGGGATCACACCCTTATAAAAGGGACCCCAGAAACATCCCCGCCCTTTCACCATGTGAGGACATAGGGAGAAGGCTCCATCTTTGAACCAAGAAGTGGCCCTTACCAGACACCAGATCTGCTGGTATCTTCGTCTTGGACTTCTGATCCAATTGATAATCTCATCCAGAAACACCCTTATAGAAACACACCAGAAGCAATGTTTAATCTGGGCATCCCACACCCTCCTTAAATTGACACAGAAAATTAACCATCACAAACCATACTGTCTGTCACTGCTGAGGCAGGTAGAATAACACAGTGATTAGAGACTTGGGCTCTGGAGTCATGTGGATGTGGACTTGGTTACATCTCCCCCAGCTGTGTGACTTTGGGTAAGGCATTTAACCTTTCTGGGCCTTAGTTTCTTAGCTGTGAAATGAGGATAATACAACCTCACAGGATTGTTGTGAGCAGTAAATGAGATCATGTAAAAGTAAAGTAAGTAGTTAACAAATGTTAACTATTACCATTATTGGATGACCCAAGGTCACAGGATGGCTCAGAGAAATAAACACCAGGTCCTTGAGAGGGCACAGTTTTGCCTACAGCCCTTTCCCACTCCATTGCTAGGGGCAGTAGAGTAAGCGGTAAAGCAGAGCCTTTAAATCATGGCCACTGCGGTTCCCGGGTGCATTAGCTTTGAAGCTGCTGGTCCCCTCCCGCCCAGTTATGGGGTGGCATCCATCTTGTAGCATCTGAGTAAGGGAGGGGTCCTAGTCGTCACTGGAAAAGGTTAAATACAAGTACATCCTGCCACCCAGTTCAAGATCAGGGTCTCATCTGATGCAGAACTGAGGGAGGCCTGGATTGGGATCAGTGTGTTTCCAAAAGAAAGCAGCTCCTTCTAGATAATCAGGCCACTTTCCCCACCATGACTGCACCGTGGTAGATGGTGTCAGGGAAAACACATTTGTCCCCCTGCCCCTCGCTAGCAATCTAGGACCCTCTATCTGTCTTATTTAGTCAAAGCAGATAGTAGTTTTCCCACAATAAAAGCACAGCCATCCCCGAAGAATTCTGTGAACCCATTTAGGGACAGTTGTAGACGTGTGTATCTAAGCTCATGTCTCGATGTTACTCCCCACAACAGTAACTGTGATTATTTTTGGGTGGTGAGGTTTGGGATGCTTTTCACTCTCTTCACAATGCACGTAAATTATTTTTATACTCAGAGCAAAAAGCCATTTCCATTTTATTTATTTGGTTTTTGAAACAGGGTCTTGCTCTGTCACCCAGGCTGGTGCAGTGGTGTAATTATAGCTCACTGCAGCCTCAAACTCCTGGGCTCAAGCAATCCTCCTGCCTCAGCCTCCTGGGTAGCTGGGACTACGAGTGCACGCCACCATATCTGGCTTTTTTGTTTTATTTATTTTGTCTTGTTTAGATACAGGGTGAGTCTTGCTATGTTGCCTAGGCTGGTCTTGAGCTCCTGGCCTCAAGTGATCATCCTGGCTCAGCCTCCCAAAGTGCTGGGATTACAGGCATAAGCCAGCAGGCCCAGCCTACTTCCATTTAGAAAAGAAAAGCTGCCCATGTATCCCAAGAAATATTGCCCTCTTTAGCCAAATATTCAGCATTTCTGAGTACTCTATCTGCTGCCCCTCAAATTGATGAGCAAAATTTGATTCTCAGAAATATCATCTAACTCCGTCGGCTTCTAAACTAAATATTGGGAAGCATCACTTCATCATTCTTGATGGCTCTTTCTGGGAGTAAGTGGGACCAGCAGATATCAGGTCTGTCCATGGTCTATTTTGTCCGGACCCTGCGTCATCCCTGACTACTCCCCAACACTGAATCTCTCCCCTGCAAGTGCTGGGCCTCCCTGACCTGAACTCAGCTCTCCTCAGTCTAGTTCTTGGCCTGGATTTCAATTCCATTGATTTATCTTTGTTTTTTCCCCCAGTTTTCATGGTGACACATCTCAAAACCAAAGTTGCTTCTTCCGGTTGAATGAAAACATGTGCATGACTTTCTGGGTTTGTATGTAGGACCAAGGATCCCGGATCAGGCAATATTTCACATGATTTTAGTTCTGAGGTTAACTAGGATTCTTAGGATAGCAAACAATGAATGATGCTTCCTAACAACATGTGACCTGGATACAAACTCATTAATTTACTAAAAGTTGCTCTTTCTGATGTGTCTGAAGCCTGTAGTAAAGGAGGGGGTCCTAGCCACCGCTGGAAAAGGTTAAATACAAGTACCCTCTGCCACCCAGGTCAAGGGCAGAGTCTCATCTGATGCAGAACTGAGGGAGGCCTGAACTGGGTTGAGTGTGTGGGGTCCCTTTTATAAGGGCACGATCCCATTCAACCCTAAGGACTTCATCACCTCCCAAAGTCCCCACCACCTAATACCACAGTGCAGTCCCAGGACAGTAGACCAGACTGCAAAGTGCTTTGCAAAGTATGAAAGATACTGAGTTGCCGGAGGCCTGCGAGCAGGAAGCCAGAACTGACGGCAGGCTGTCACTAACTGCTCTCCATAAAAACAGTGAGGAGGACCAGGAGCCATTGCCATACGCCAGGGGATTACTCTCTGGAAAAAACACAAGGTTGGCTGCCCACCAAGACACAAGGTTCCCAAATAGAGCCTGAGTCCTGGAGGGAGAGGAGATCTAGCTAAAAATAGCTATGACGTCCCAAAGTTGATCTTCTTCTCCCCCTCGCCTTTTCATTTTTTTCAGTGAGTTCACCTAAAATAGCCTGGCAATAGATTTTTTGCCCTTTAAGTGGAAAAAGAAAACAGCTAGAGAGGTCAAGAGCTGAAGTTAAGCTTCTAAGAAGCCTGAAGTTTCCGCCCAAAAGACGAGGGGGTGATGGCCCTGTCCCGGGTGAAGGTTGCCTCCCTGAAGAGAAAGGCCAAGGCCTGGGGCTTTTCAGGGAATGGCATGAGCTCCCGTGGCCCAGTGGACACATATGGGGGTGACCAGAGGCTGGACAGGCATCCAGGTCACTGAAGGGCAAATTGGCCTTCAGCTTGAGGGAGGATGCCAGGCTCTGAGGTCCAGCCCCGAGGCTGGCATTTCAGGAAACCTGAGGATAATTTGTGTTTGGGAGGCAGCATCTCAGGCTGTCTTACTCAACCGGTAACCCCGGTGGGTGGGTCAGAGTCAAGATGTCTCATTATCATCCACAGAAAGAGCTCCAACATGACGAAGTAGGGTTTACCTAGAGATAAAGCCAGGTGAGGGAGATAGCCCCCACCCCAGGGGCAGCCAACTACTTAGAAATACCTAGAGAATTCCCTTCCGGGAGGGTTTTCCATTTTTCCACCCTTGCCTCTCAAGGAGAATGAATGTCCCCTTCCTCTTTGCCTCCCCGCCTCTGGCCTGCGGTCCTCACCTCCTTGGGGTAGCCTGACTCAGACTCTTCCTGGAGTTGAGACAGAGCCACTACCTTAGGGACTCCTTTGAAAGACAAATCCCAAGTCGGGGCTCAAAGCAGAAGGAAAAAGAGACAATGCTGTTCCTTTAAAACCAAAGCAATCACAACAGCAACTTGAGGCTGTAAAATTATAATCCCTTAAATACCAGCAATGCTTTGTATTATGTAAAGTGTTGCCATCTACACTATTTGATTTCTTTAACAACTGCAAAAGGGGTGAGGTAGAGGATTCATTCATTCATTGAGCAAATGTTGCCACCTCTATTTTACAGCTAAATAAACTGAGGCTCAAGAAGCTGACTGACTTGTGGCTCAAAGCTACACAACCAGTAAAGCTACACAGTCAACCAATTTTAGACAGAAAGGTCAAATCCAGGTTCCTGTCTCCCAGTCCACCGCCTCTTCACTACCTTGCAAAATATTTTAGTGGGGGAGGCACACACTCCGGAGGGGGTGTCCCCAGGTGAAATTCACTACAGACAGTGAGGAGAAACATGACAGATGTTTGAAGGTCCGGGTGTGTCCCACGGCCAGCATTCAAATGCTGGCACTTAACAGTGTGTGAACTTAGGCAGGAACTTCACCCCTCTGATGGGATCACCACACATGGTGGTCAGGATTAAGTCAGAGAGTATATGTTAAGTCTGTAATACAATGACTGGCATAGAATAAACTCTCAATTTCAGCAGTTTTATTACCATTATTTTCATAATGTTCATGGTACAGAGCCTAGTATCAATTTGGCAGACTCAGAAGCCTAGTTTTGCCAAAATGCTGAGAATGAATTAGTCTCCAAGATCGATATTTCAAGCTGGAAAGATGTGCACTTTCCAAGGCGCTGTGTTCCCTACAGAGAGAAATCTGTGTTCTGCCCAATGCAGGCTTCTCTCCCTTAGTCAGGTGGATTGAAAGGGTCTTGTAAGCTTGGTAGCTGAGCAGGTGCTTGTCAGAACCCAAAGGTTAATGACATTGGGCTAAGTCTGACTCTACCATCTTCACCATACGGGTAACGGCCACCTTTTGCCCACCCACTGAGGCACTCATTCATTCAACAAGTGTCTTTTGAGCTCCTGCTGTGTGCTAGGTACTGCGCTGGCACACGACAGATGGTGGGAAATAGAACAGCTCCTGTCCTCATGGACATTCTAGGACCAAACACTGCAGGTCCTTCTCCCTGTCCCCCATTGATGGCACTGGGAGTGGGCAGGTCTGACATTTGCTTCCTCTGCTCCTCTTACCCTCTTTTGTCTACTCTGAGCAGCCCTCCTTTTGATGACACAGATGTTTCTTGGGATATGTTAATGTCATATGTCCCTGAGGATGAAATGCAGACCCCAGCATATCATCTTTCTTCCTGGCTGCTGGCAGTACTACCTCGCTCCGGGCCAGACACAGGAAGACAACCCCTACAGCCCAGTGTTGTGGGAGCACACGTCCTGCACCTGCTCCCCAACTCTCTTCACCTGCCCACACTGCCCTGCTCTGGCCCCTCCTCAGTGCTCAGCCTGTGCTTTTTCTGGCCTTGGCTGTCCTGCAGCTCTCTCCTGGCTCCCCGTACTTGCAGCCCACACTCTCTCAGTGCCCAGGGTTCTCTCCCCAGACGGGCCTTTAGGACCCCTCTTTGTCTTCCTCTGCACCCTCCCAGCTGGCTTTCCCTCCCAGTGAGAGTTCTTCTTTCTCTCCAGGCTGCCCTCTGCCCCTCACCTGTTCTCTCCACCTGCTGCAGGCCCTCCAAACTTCTGGTCTTTTGGACCCCTGCCCTCTCACTCTTGGGGGCATCACTTTCTTTCTGGGTCCAGGATCTTTCTTAATTTTCATACACATATTTTCCCTTTTGTGCAAGAGCTTCCTTTTCAATATTTTTTAAAAAATTAAAAAGTATATGTGTAGGGGGGCATCCATTTAATGAGAAATGTTAAGCCATTAATGGTATAGGGGGAAGGCAGATATTTCAAGATTTGAGAAAATGGGACAAGGACAGAAGCTTGGAGAGCAGAGAACTCATACACCCAATTAGGTTCTGGTCAAATCTGCCAGACCTGGGCTGTCTCTTTGGGGTGGATTTTCCTGCCACTCCTGAGATCATCTATCATGAGCTGGTTTTAGGGTGACCACTCGGAGGACCCTCTTATTTGCCTTATTTCAGGTTCTTGAGACACACCTCACATTGCACCCAGGTACCAACATGTATATCTTCTCTGCCTGTGTGGATAGTTTCTCCTTAAGCCTGACTTTAATCTCCAAGTGAGCTTGTAATTAAACTGGAGCTCATTTTCCTATAGAAACACACAAATACATGGTAACTAAATTCCAGCCAAGTACATACACTGGATACCATATCACTCATAAAGTAGTTGCCAAGAATCCGAATGGTTGTGTAAGGCCCTTGGGTCCCATGAGTACTGCCTGTGCGTTCTGACCGCCATCCCAGGCTTGCTGGCAGGACACAGAGAACTGAGGCTCAGAGGTGGCATTAGAGAGGAGTTTGTCCAAGTGTCTGATCTGTGTGTGAGCCACGTTCCTCAAGATCATGGAAAAGGCTTGTTTAAAACATAGGTATCTGGACCTCACACACAACTTGATCAGTTAGAACCTGGGGAAAGGGGAGCCCTGGAAATCTGTTTTATAACAAGGTCCTCAGGTAATTTTTATGTTTGTTGAGGATGGGAGAATGTCTTTCAAAACTGATAAATATGTAAATCAACCATTATGCAGCATTTGAACGAAAGAAAGCCCCAAAAGTTAGTTAAGGTGACACCAGCTCCAGTAAGAAATAAACAGGCCGGGCACAGTGGCTCAAGCCTATAATTCCAGCACTTTAGGAGGCTGAGGCAGGCAGATCACGAGGTCAGGAGATCGAGACGATCCTGGCCAGCATGGTGAAACCCTGTGTCTACTAAAATACAAAAAATTAGCCAGGCGTGGTGGCATGTGCCTGTAGCCCCAGCTATTCAGGAGGATGAGGCAGGGGAATCGCTTGAACCCGGGAGGTGGAGGTTGCAGTGAGCCGATATCGCGCAACTACACTCCAGCCTGGAGACAGAGAGAGACCCTGTCAAAGAAAAAATAATAATAAAATAAGTAAATAAATAAATAAACAAACAGATAAATTCAGAGGCTTAACACAATAAAATTTTACTTCTCTCTCACATAACAATTCAATATTGGGTGGGGTGGGTGGGAACTGTTCTGCACAGTCATCTATGACCCAGGCTGCTAGGGGTGCTGCCATCTTCAACATGTGGCCCCAAGGTTGCTTTGGGCAAGCTGATGTGGACCGAGTGCACATGGGAGGTTTTTATGAGCAGGCCTGGGGGTGACCCTTACCACTTCACTCATTGTAATTTTCTATTAGCGAGAACTCAGTCTTATGATCACACCTAACTGAAAGGGATGTTGGGAAATGTTCATTAGCAGTATGCACAAGTAAAAGTCATAACAGTCTGGTTAACAGCAACTTGGAGTTTTCCCATAGATTCTTAGTTCAAAGTTGGGGAGAAATCTGAGGAGGCTTCTTGGAGGAGACGACCCTGGCATGAAACAGTCTGGCACACTGGTTCAGAACAGCAGCTCTCTAGTTAGATAGAGCTGGGTTTTGCTAGCTGTGTGACTGTGAATAAATTACTTAACTTCTTGGAACCTTGTTTTTCTCATCTGTAAAATGGGTATAAATAAGATTTTATAGGCTGTTGTGAGAATTAATAGATACAATGAGGTAAAATGGAGTTACATAGATAATCTGGCTCATAGTAGGTTCTCAATAAATGTTAGATAAATGTGAACTCAAGTTGGACAAAGAAGAGGGAAAAGTGAGTTCTAGGCCAAGAGAATAGCAAGGAGGGGAGGAGTGGCCCTGAGATGTTAAGGATGAGGAAGCCAAAGGGCCAGACCATGGGAGTGGGCTAGGGGAAGGGCTCTGGTGTTGAGCTGATGCCCACATCTATGTCCTGCTTCTGCAAAACTTCTATCAGACCCATGACCACATTTCCCCAGACTTGGAGGAAGGATGGGATGGGGCACCTGGGAGACTCCTGGCCTCTGCAATAACCCTTATGTAGCCCAGGAGGCAGAGAAACAGCAGTCCCACCAGGCTTCCCAGGCCTGAGGAACAAAGAGGGCTGGGACAGCGAGCATCTCAGTAGGAACTGAGACGAACGGTGGCTTGAAGGGCAGGGAGGCCTCCCTGCAAATTTTTCTGTGGTGGAGAAGACAGAGAGGCCTTTGCTGTCTTTCCTGGAGCTGAGGTTTGGACAGCCAGGAGAAGCTCCAAAAGAAACTGAGAGTGGGCCGGGCGCGGTGGCTCACGCCTGTAATCCCGGCACTTTGGGAGGCCAAGGCAGGCGGATCACGAGGTCAGGAGATCGAGACCATCCTGGCTAACACGGTGAAATCCCGTCTCTACTAAAAATACAAAAAAATTAGCCAGGCGTGGTGGCGGGCGCCTGTAGTCCCAGCTGCTCGGGAGGCTGAGGCATGAAAATGGAGTGAACCCGGAAGGCGGAGCTTGCAGTAAGCCGAGATCCCGCCACTGCACTCCAGCCTGGACGACAGAGTGAAACTCCGTCTCAAAAAAAAAAAAAAAAAAAAAAAGAGAAAAGAAACTGAGAGTGAATTACTGTACCCATCAGAATCAAGTCTCCAAGTAAGATTTAACTTAATTTAGAAGAAAGGTAATCTTATTTTCCCAGTATTATGGACTGAGCTTAGTACTGTGTACATATGTATAGAAAAATACTAGGTACTTGTATTAATCATGCCTTTTACTTTCTGCACTCTGATGCTTTGGCATCTGGGGCCTTGCTGACTCTGGAGGGACTGCCCCTCCCTGGATGAGTCAACTTCTAGAGACAACCAACGACTTGTCCATGAGTATGTCTTGGAAATGCCAACCAATCAATCCAGAGCCCAAGCTCCAGCCACCTCCATGATAAGGCTCTGGGTCACTATTCACCTGCCCTAATCACCCCAGGGCCAGGACCAGACAACAGAGACGGCCCCTATGCACCAGAGCCACTGGAATTATTTAAACCAGTCAATCTGAAGCCTGCTTACCCCGCCTGACCTGTTCCTTCCCACAAAACCATAATAAGAGCTCTTGCCCACAGTTTACCCCTCCTTCTGCTTCCTAGTGTTTCCCCGTGGCCCCCTCCATGCATGGTATGGCATGACCCCTCCTTTTGGGAACTGTAATAAACTATCTCTTAATGGCAATTGTCAACTGGTCTGTTTGCCTTACTGTACCTCAAGTGTAGTGGCACAATCTCGGTTCACTACAACCTCTGCCGCCTGGGCTCCAGTGATTCTCCTGCCTCAGCCTCCCAAACAGCTGGGATTACAGATGTACACCACCATACCTGGCTAATTTTTATATTTTTATTACAGACAGGGTTTCACCACGTTGGCCAGGCTGGTCTCAAACTCCTGACCTCTGGTGATCCCCCTGCCTTGGCCTCCCAAAGCGCTGGGATTACAGGCATAAGCCTCCGTGCCATGCCCGGCCAATACACTATATCTTAAAATAATGCCATTTATTGTTTACCCTGTGCCAGGCAAGAGAACAGCTGACTTAGACACATAGTCTCATTGCATCCTCACAATCACCCTATCAGGAAGGTTCTATTGTTAACCCTGTTCTAAAGATGAAGAAACATACTCCTAGAGAAGTTGGGTCACCTGCAAGTGGCATAAGGCAGGTTGTGAACCCAGGTCTGCCTGATTCCAAAAACCACATGCTCTTCACCACTGTATTCTATTACCATGCATGGAGCGCCTGCTGGGTGCCAAAATATAGCATAAGACAGAAGCAGCCAAGGCCATTCCTAGGGACTCCAGACCCCAGGGGAAATGCCTTCCTTCCCCCCAGCCCCTGGAGAGATGTCCTTGGCTGCCTCCTTCTCACTGTGCTCTTGAACTTGGCTACTCTTGGGCAGTACCCAAAAGACCCGGGGAACACACTTCCCCTATTCCATGTCTCTCAGGACAAATGAGGAATTACAAATAAACCATATTAATTCATCTGTGGAACTCTGAGCCTCTGGCACAGTACCCGGCAATATTTTACATGGTATATAGAACCTAACAGGCTATATTCAAAAAATATCAGAGGATAGACAGGTGGATACGGTCACCATGCCAGGCAGGGAATGTTCCCAGGGAGAAGAACTATAGCTGCAGGGAATGGGGCTTACCCTGACTGCCCTGTGAGATCGTTAATTTAGAGCACATCAGTGTGACAGTACATTTCTTTTGAAATGCAACTCAAAATCCACTTCCTCCAGGAGGAATGCCAAGTGGCGTCCCGGAACAGGACAAGTTGTACTTCACAGGAGATGGGAAGCTAGAGGGTGGAAACGCCATCATTAATCCACCAAGCGGCAGGGGGTGGGGGCGCTTGCTTCCAATAGGCATGGCTGGAAAAATCAGCAGCTCCGGGTTGTGCTCCTGCCTGTGTCCCTGCCATGACTGTGAAGGGCTAAGAACACAGCAGAAAAGGTTCCAGTTCATTTACAAGCCTGGGCTATTCTTAGTTCATCGATCCCTGGGGGCGGTGTGTGTGTGTGTGTGTGTGTGTGTGTGTGTGTGTGTGTGTGCGCGCGGGTGGGGGCGGGGGCTAGCAGAGCTCACGGTTTGAGGCGAAAGCTGGGCAAAGCTTTAGAATTCTTTTCTTAGAACAGGTACTCTGTTCACTACGCACCATCCAGCCTCTGGAGACCTAACCGCTTTTCTTGGAGCAGGAAGAAGGAGCAGTGTCAGGGGAGGGAGGAGACTGAAATGAGAAAGGGAACGAGGCAAGAGGCGGTGATGCCCTTGTGCCAATGACCAAATTGGGTCAGAAAGAACAACCTTTTGAATGCAAGTCAGGAAATGTGAATCGCTGCCTCAGCAGGGCCAGGTGCATGCCTAGTGGGTGCGGGCCCAGCCTGGCCAGGGAACCGTAAGCGACTGTGCCTCCTGCCGCTCTAGAGAACCAGACTGATGACAATCTAGAAGTGCACTGGTCTTTCTTCCTTGCCCTGTGCCCTGTGGCCAGTTCAGTTCCTATTATCAACCCCTCCTAAAAGCTGTCAGGGAAAAGGAAGGAGAAGTTCAAATTTAAAGATGGAGCTAAATGATGAAAAAGGTGAAAACCATTGCCTTAAAAGAGATCACCTGTGGATTTTGTGAGTTATTAATTCGATGATCCCTACCCTGTCGATTCTGATTGGCTATATATTAATATAAAACCGGCTCTTTTTTGGTATTACCTTTACAGTCCCTGCAAGTAAGAAAAATCATTACCCGGCTTTTCTCCTTCTAAGTGTAGGCTGCTTGATTTAAGACATTTTGCAAAATTGTCTTTGTTCCAAGGATTTTTAAGCAAAAAAGGTGAGTCATAGTAGTAACTCAATAGATGTTGAGCTGATTTGTGTTACTAAGAAGTTGTGGGTAAATTGCAGTTTTGAATTTTTGGAAACGGAATCATATTGTAAATGTCCTGGACAGTTCAGTAGTTACCGGACTGCTCTGGCTAGTCCTACGCAGAAACCTCCTCTTACTTGAGTCGCTCAGCAGCATTCGATGCAGTCCTACCCGTGGCTTTCTTCTTGAAACAGGTGTGATTCCTTGACCCTCACAGTCATCTGGCTTGCCTCCCAGATTGCTGACTGTTCCTTCTCAGGCTCCTCTGCTGTCCTCCCTGCCTCTACCAGACCTCAGTGTACTGGAAGGACCTGCGTTCTACCTTTGTTCCTCCTGGCTTCGTTTCCTCCTTCCTAGAGAAATCTGGAGGATGCCCATCCTGGCACTCTGATGACTCTCACATTTCTGCCTTTCTTTCTTTCTCTTTCTTTCTCTCTCTCTCTTTTCTTTCTTTCTTTCTTTCTTTCTTTCTTTCTTTCTTTCTTTCTTTCTTTCTTTCTTTCTTTCTTTCTTTCTTTCTTTCTTTCTTTCTTTCTCTCTCTCGCCCTCCCTCCCTCCCTGCCTCTCTTTCTTTCTTTCTTTGCTTGCTTTCTTTGCTTGCTTTTTGTTTTTTTGATAGAGTCTTGCTCTGTCACTCAGGCTGGAGTGCAGTGTCATGATCTCGGCTCACTGTAGCCTTTGCCTCCCGGGTTCAAGCAATTCTAGTGCCTCAGCCTCCTGAGTAGCTGGGATTACAGGTGCCAGCCACTACTCCTGGCTAATTGTTTTGTATTTTTAGTAGAGATGGAGTTTCACTATGTTGGCCAGGCTTGTCTTAAACTCCTGACCTCAGGTGATCTGCCTACGTCAGCCTCCCAAAGTGCTGGGATTACAGGCTTGAGCCACCACACCTGGCCGACGCCCAAATTTCTCTCTCTAGCTGGATCTCTCACTGAGTTCTAGATGTGCAAACACCACTGCCTGCTGGACATCATCGCCTGCCTGTCTGTTAGGCAGATCAAACTTAGCAAGGACAAAATTGATAGATTGCTTTTTATTCCTGAAAATATACCTCTCCCCTAGTGTTCCCCATTTCAGTATATGTGGCGTCATCAACCCAGCTGCTAGAGCCAAAAAACCAGCAATCATTCTTGATTCCTCTCTTTTGTTCATCCCCCACACTCAATTCATTTGTAATCCTGCTGGTTCCAATGCAGTGTCTAATCAGGATCTGGTCACTTCTCAGCACCTCTGCTGTTCTGATTTTGCACTACTGCCATCCCTCACTGGACTATTTCACCAGCCTCCTTCCCAGGTCCTTGCTTCCGCCCTTGCCTTCCAGTCCATCTTCCATAGAACAGAGCAATCCTTTTAAAAATATAAGTCAGACTCTATCACTCCTCTGCTTAATACCCACACTGAGAATAACATCCAGATTCCTCATCGAGGCCTTCACCCGTCTAAATCAAAGGTTAACAAACTATGGCCCTTTGTTTCTCTCTCCCACCGGTTTTTGTAAATAAAGTTTTATTGGAGCATACACACCCCCATCACCCCCATCTATAGATGAATTATCTATGGCTGCATCTAAAGATGAATTATCTATGGCTAATTTGGTACCACAAGGGCAGAGTTGAGTAGCTATGACACAGTCGGTGTGACAAAGCCTAAAATACGCACTATCTGGCCCTTTACAGAGAGTGTTTGCCATCCTCTGTCCTACATGGTCTGGCTCCCGCCTCTTCAGTCATGGCTCCCTTCATTCCCCGCCTGGCTTGTAAGGTTCTAATCACACCACTGCATTTTCCTTCTCACCCGTGCTAAGCTTGTTCTAGCTGGAGCATCTTTGCACTTGGAGTTTCTGCTCGCTTTGTCCTCCCCACGGATCTCCACACAGCTGCCTTCTCATTACTTAGGTCTGAGCTCAGACGTTACCTCCACAATTACTATTCTAGCTAACCATCCCACGCCAGTTATTCTCTACCAGAGTATCCCACTTTATCTTCTTCGCAGTGCCTATCGCCAAGGGAAAAAATGTCCATGTCTATGTCAGCAACTATCCCTATGTCTTCATACCTCAATATGTGTAACTGCAAGTATGAAAGTCTGAGTTAATTATCTGTCTTCCCCACTAAAAGATGAGGTGCTTGAGAGCAGAGATTGCTTTACGCACCTCTAAGTACCCAAGATCTTCTACTGTGCCCGGCACGTAGTAGAAACTCAGTGCATATTTGTTGACTAACTGATTGAATCTTTGTAAAGCAAATTATTCTAGATGGTATGACCAATCAGATCTTACTTTGTTATGCAAAGTCAGATATTCATGTATCAAATTATCTTGATGTGGTTTGTACCTACATATTTCACTGCTGGCCAAATATTAATTTCAAAAGGTCTGTGTTGTTATTTTTATTGTTTTAGAATTAACATCTACCATTTATTGAGTGCTCAGCACTGACTAGATACTTTACATATACAATCCTGTTTTAGTTCTTATGACAACCCTGTGAGGGAGGCGTTACTATCACCATTTATAGGTGAGGAAACTAGGGCATGAAGCTGCTAAGTAACTTGCCCTGGGTCACACAGCTAGAAACTGACAGAGCCAGAATTTGAACCCACGGCTGTGTGACTCGGAATCCCATGTTGTTACTGTTACTCCAGGCTGTGGGTGTGTCCTTCTTCAGTGCTTCCTCCATAATCAACAAATCTTTAATGCACTGGTGAATTCACTTATACCATCCTGTCAGGCTCTAGGGAACATTCAGACATCCCTGTATCACACACCAAAGGCCCAGGGTGTTCCTGTTTCCTTCGGATTCCTACTTCACCAGAGAGTTGACAGAGTAGAGCCATCTCTCCACTCTCGTATTCTGCCATTAGTCACCAATGACTAATTTGGGGAGTGTGAAGATGATTTGCTCTTAAGAGTTTATTGCAAAAGGCAAACAGCCTTGGGAAGGGTAGCGCTTTATCAGAGATGAGTTGGCAGCTGTCTGAGCCTGGAGTCCTGGGGAGGAGGACCCAGACAGACAGAGAAGAGAGGAAGAGCTGAAGGCAACATTCATTCATCTTGTCCATTTAGTGACAGAGAAAGATGTTCTCTCTATAATTAGGCAAATAACAGTGGACTATAGCATGGTGTGTACAGTATGATCCATTTTCCATATACACAGGAAGAAGATCGGAAGATTCCATACCTATTAACAATGTTAAGTCTGAGCAGTAGAGTTATGAGTGATTTTTTTCTTCCATTTTTGCTTTTGTTCTTTTTTTCCACTGGAAAAGACATCTCTCTCAGTAGTGCTCTCTTTTCCTCCCCAGGCCACCTCTGTGGTCATTCTAGCACCGGACTGTGCTGGTGGCTGCCAAAGGATCTCCTCCCTCAAAGCCCTCTTGTCTCCAAGATGTCCTGCATGCAGCTGCCAGGTTAAAACATAGCTCAGACCATAGAACCGCTCAAGACAGCCCCTTCCCAAGCAGTCACGCTTAAGGGTCACAAGTCTAGGCACACTTCTCAGGTGGGAGAGGTCAGGAATTGTGAAGAGCAGGTGTGTGAGTGCCAGCTGGTTTCCATGGTCACTGAGTCGTAGCTGGGACAGAGCGAGCTGGCTCTTAGGACTCAGGGAATCTGTAGCCTGGGTTATCCTTACCAGATGGCAGCTTTATGAATTGCTCCTTTTGGCCTGCAGTCAACTGAGCCAAGCAGATAACCTCAAGGCCGCAGAAGTGAGTTATGGGTCTAGGTGAGAGCAGCCCTCTGAGTAAGTAATGACAGTGAGCTTCCCCAGATGGTTCCCAAATGCCTTGAACCCTTTCAGCACCTCGGTTTCCACAGAAGCAAAGCAGCAACAGCAGAGGTGAGGCAGAGGCCGCAGAGAGGAAAGATCACCCCCCAATCCCACCACCATATGTGTAGAAACAAGCCTCTGGGGAGTTGGATGGCACTCTGGGAAAACACCAGGGGCATTTATCTTAATTACCCATTTTTCCTGCATTAGCCTAGAAAACTTTCACTGGAAAAAGACAGTCTGCTTAACATGCAGGCTACTTATCAAATCAGGCTGCAGCAGTAAACATTAGTCTCTCCCATCCGGGTTCATTTTCAGGGGTGCAGACAGAGAGGAATCTGGGATAATGAAATATCATTAAATGGAAACAGCTTGTTATGAAGTAGGATGAGTCCAGGTTTGTAAAAGAATGTGAAAAATATGGATATATATGCATTTAAAAAAAGAGTGGGACTCATGCAGCAAATAGTTAAAAGATATATTTATTTGTAGATATGTATGTTTACATGAACTTTTCAGTATTTTCAAATATTTTTCTGTGACCAGCGTATATTATTTTTGAAAATATATAAGAATATTTATGCTTTTAGAAATGAAGAATAATACAAGGCACCAAAAACAGCGAGGTGCTGTGGTGGTGGCATGTGGCTGTAGCCTCAGCTACTCGGGAGGCTAAGGCAGGAGGATCGCTTGAGCCCAGGAGCCTGAGGCCAGCCTGGGCAATATAGCAAGACTCCAACTCTAAAAAAAAAAGGGTGAGGGATCACAAAACCTGTGAACTTGCAGTGCTAGTGAATTCATTATATAATTTTCTTTTCATGTAAACGTTAACATTTTCATGTTGCTTATTTTCCTACCCCTATATTAACATCAATTCATACTATATTCAAAAAGCTTCCTAGACAAATATGGGATATCTGTACCTTTGCTACACTTTTTGTTCACAACCAGTAGCAGTAGCTTTAACAGGTTTGTCTTTGTAAGCCAAGCACTGTGTTTGGCATGAAATTGTTTTAGGGTCTTGTACACTCAAAGTATACATGTTTTTTAAAGTTGTATATTCTTGGTAAAGATTATATTATCTGGCCTTATCCAAACCATAGACATGTTCCGGGTGTTAACTATTTAACAGCTATTTGAATAATCATAAATGTGGAATGCAATGAAGGTTCTGGCCAAGGTCTGAGGATAGGTGGTCAGGTGGGGTGTGGAGGGGCATCCACTCAGTTCTGGTGTTCCGATTTTAATAACACTTAAATGAATTTCTCAAAATTTAGGAACCTAGAAACACCAAAAACACTTTAAAAAGCGATCCAAGACACTTTATTTTAGAAAGGCTGGTATTCAAATGTTTTTAATTAATCAAAGGAGAAAAAAACACTTTTTTAAAAAGTCAGGTTTGTTGAATATAATTATATGGAGTAAAATGTACCTTTCTAGTGTACAGTACTATAGATTTTGACAAATGCATACAGTTATGTAACTGCTACAACAATCAAGACACATAATACTTTTATCACCCCCCAAAATACCTTTGTGTCTCTTTGTGGTAAGCCCCTCCCCAATTCCCAGTCCTTGTCAACTCCCGATCAGTTTTCTCTGTTATGTTTTGCCTTTTCCTTAATGCCATATATAATCCACTGTGTAGCCTTTTGGATCTGCATGCTTTCGCTCACCATAATTTAACTCGAGATTCATCTACTTTGTTGTGTGTGTCAATACTTTTTTAAACGTTTCTGATTAGTATTGTATTGCGTGGATGAACTAGAGTTTGTTTATCCATTCACTGGTTGAAGAACATTGTTTCCAGTTTTTGGAGATTATGAATAAAGCTACTATAAACATCCTATTCCAGGTTACTGTAAAAACATAAATTTCCTTTCTCTTTCTTGATGCTTATGAGTAGGATTGCTGCATCGTGTGGTAAGTGTATATTGAACTTTGTAAAACTGTCAAATGGTTTTCAAAAGTGGCTATACCATTTTGCATTCCCACCAGGAACGGATGAGAGTCACAGTTGCTCAACATCTTTACCAGCATTTATTGTTGTTTTTAGTCATTCTAATAGACCTACACACTAGGCTCATGGTTTTTCAAATGCATTTCACTTGCATTGCCCTCATAACTGATGATGTTTACATATTTTCATGTACTTACTTCCCACCAACATATCTTCTTTTCTGAAGAGTCTCCTGAAATTGGCCAATTTGAAAAATTGGATTGTTAGCTTTATTATTATTGTTTGGAGAGTTCTTTGTATTAAGGACTTACCAGATACGTGTTTTATGATATTTTCCTCTATTGTGCACTTGTCTTTTGTTGTTTTGTTGTTGTTTTGGTTGTTGTCGTCGTTGTTTGTGTGTTTGTGTTGAGATGAAGTCTCACTCTGTTGCCCAGTCTGGAGTGCAGTGGCCCCATCTTGGCTCACTGCAAACTCTGCTTCCCAGGTTCAAACAATTCTCCAGCCTCCTGAGCAGCTGGGACTATAGGTGCCCACCACCATGCCTGGCTAATTTTTGTATTTTTAGTAGAGACGGGGTTTTTCACCACATTGGCCAGGCTGGTCTCAAACTCCTGACCTCAAATGATCTGCCCGCCTCAGCCCGAAGTGCTGGGATTATAGGCATGAGCCACCGCGCCTGACCTTGTTTTTTCATTCTCTTGACAGTATCTTTTGAAGAGCAGATGTTTTAATTTTGAAAAGGTTTATTATTTTTTCTATACTTTTGGTGTTATAGCTAAGAAGTCTTCATCTCACCTACAGACATAAAGATTTTCTCCTATGTTTTCTTTTACAAGTTTTGTTGTTTTAAGTTTTACACTTAGATCTGATTCATTTTGAGTTAAGTTTTGTATATAATACCAGGCATGGATCACATTTCTCTTTTTTACATTTGGATGTCAGTTGCCAAAACCATTTGAATGACCTGTACTTGTGTTTACCGGACAGTTAAAAGGACGTATAGTTCATTACAATGAGGTTACCAATATGTCCCTGGTGGGTCTTTCAATCATTCAGTTATTCAAAGATTTCCCAAGTACCTGCTACAATCTAAGATACTAATCATGAAGAATCACTGCCTTAAGGTGTTTACTGTCTAGTGCAGGAGAAACATATGTCAATAGTATGTAACTATAATATGATGCGGAGAGTAACAAGCTGCATATGTTCTGCCCAAGAATAAAATCTGAATCATTTCATGATTCATGTCAAGAACCTACTAGGGTATTTAGGAAGAAGCTATATGGCAGGCTAAAAATGGAGGTAACTGAGTAACTGGCCCATCCCTTTGGACAACTGGCCTCTGAGGGATTTGGCAGAAATGCCAAGTCAGAATGTTTGAATACTTGCTTATAAATGACAGGCACCTGAAAATCTAAATGGTCACATTGAAATGCTGAAGAGTTGGTGAGAAACTTGGTCTGGAGACAACTCATCTGCAGCTTCAATCAAGTCACTTCAGCATTCTGGGCCTCAGTTTTCACATCTATAAAGTGAGAAGCTTGGACCAGGTAATCTATGTGTTTCTTTCAGGAAAAAAAAAATGCAAAAATTTGGAAGTTTGGTGCTATGCTACTGAAACAGAAGGTTACAGTCATGTTAGGTAAATTGATGGATGCTAGACAGAAAGATATAATTATTGAGTTCTTAGGCAAATCTATGGGTGAAAGGCATGAAAGGATATTGCTCATAAGTTAAAATTAAAGCCAGACTTACACACCGTATATATACATATACTTGAGACAGGGTTTTGCTCTGTCACCCAGGCTGGAGTGTAATGGTGCGTTCACAGCTCACTGCAGCCTGGACCTCCTGGGCTCAAGTAATCCTCCCACCTCAGCCTCCCGGGTAGCTAGAACCACAGGTGCACCACCACACCTGGCAAACTTTTTGTATTTTTTTGTAGAGAAAAGGTTTCAACATGTTGTCCAGGCTGGTCACGAACTCCTGAGCTCAAGTGATCCACTTGCCTTGGCTTCCCAAAGTGCTGGGATTACAGGCATGAGCCACCATGCCTGGCCCACACCATATTTTTTTGAGGGGTAAGGAGCACTCATGAGAAAATGAATTAGTAGACATTATTGATATTTTCAAAACCCTATAACAAGATCTGTGAAAAGTCTATCACCCTATTTCCCTTACATTAATGATAACTCAATTTTCCTCCATTATGGCCAGGGACATGCCTAAGAGACAGAAAATAAAAGGCATGAAAATAAAAGGGTAATTTTTCTCAATGAGGAGCTAAAAAGAACAGAGATTGGCCTCAGAATATTTTGTCATGCAGAAACAAATAAAACTGATATTAAGTATCTCTAGTTTGTGAATGTCAATTCAATGGGAACAAGCTCTTGTATAATCTTATAAAGCTGAGTATTTTAGGTAAACCAAATTATATTTATAAGGTGATAGGCAACTAAAGGACCAGTTAAGACAAAGGGCAGTGACTTGAGAGTCACCATATTCACAAAAGATAGTTGCCTCTAGACTCTAGAGAGTGTGAGAGCCGAAAAGAGTAAAACAGGCTGGGCAACATCAATTACCCCTAATGGGATGTGGGTTACTTTGAATGAAATATGAATCAGAAACACTCTCCTCTCATTATAAAAACCATGGGGGCCTCCAGACCAGGAAGCTGTGAGCCAAATCCTGGCTGCTGAATGTTAAGGAAGACACAATTGAGTTAAAAAGTTTATGTCAGAGGGTAGAAATGCTGCCTCATGATGTCAGGGTTTTAAAAATGGGCCTAGTCTAGAAATAAAAAGGCTTGACATGGAATATGATCAGCTATAAAAGTGTTAACCTTCAGAAGAGAACAAACTGATGTTTGCAAAATGCCAGAAAGTAGAGGAAGACCCAGTGAAGCTGAAAAATACATGCACAATAGATTCTACAGCTATGAATTTCATTACCTCAAGAAGAGACCAAGAATGATAATTTGGACAATTTTCTATAAGAATTAGCTAATAACCTTTTGGGTTCGATTATTCACTGACTGAAAGGATTCAAATGTTTTCAGGGTAATATCATGGGAGGGCTGTTTTTTCATCTTGGTCTTGAAACCAATAGCCAGACAAATTTTCTTTCACATTCAACAGATCATAAAAGGTAATAAGTTTTATGGTGACTTCTGAGGAATCTCATACTGTTGGAGCAGCTATCTAATGTCAAGTTTAGAATTCACATTCAGAGGAAACAACTTCCTGCAGATTTTCTTTTCCCATACCAACCACCTGACAAAAGGAGCAATCAGCTCCCAAGGTGGTGCCTCCCCTTCCAAGAGTGGTTCTGACTGTCTGTCCAGAGAAAGGAAATCCTAAGTGTCTGGTGCATCAGCTGGACATTACTGTGCCAATCAGCCTTTTTACCCTCTTGAAATACTTAGATAGTTACAACAAGCATATAAGTGAATCGTTACAATCTCACTCAGAATCTAAAATACTATCCTACGTCAGGCAACTAACAATAAAACTAAAATTAGACTGATGTGACCACACGAACAACAGAAGACACTGGATGCAAAGTTTGGTGGCATAATCACTTGAAACGTACAACAGAGGTAACCCAGTGCATATTTAGGCTCTTGTGAGGTAACAGTGATTAGTGTAAAGAGGCTTACGGAATGATTGATCAAAAACCAAGTGTTAAAATGAGTTCTTTTGGGAATCCCTTTAAGAAAGCTCTGAGGGTCCCAGACGGGCATAAAGATCAGGTGGCTGGGCAGTGCTTGGTCAGTGGCGGCCATGGCTGCACGAGAGGAGGCAGAGCTCAGTCTTAGGTGGGTCACGCCTCTGTGGTTCTGCTTGGCTGGTTTTCTGTAGTGCTATACTTGAATATACAGCTACAGCTGTCTTGAGAGCTGTCTCTATCTACTTTTTTTCCTCTGAAAAATGAAGTTACTGAAAGCAAAGTGTGTTTCTTGAGTGTGTCTTTATCCTTGACGAGTGTTAAGGATATGGAGTACATACAAAATAACAAACCCAGGTCTGCTATTATTGTCTATTTTAAGCTTCAGCAGACTTCTTGAACTCCTAGAAAAGAGAAGGAAGAGATAGTGGGGGCATGATACAACCAGGTACAACCTGGGTTCAACTAAAGAAGACACAAGGAGGGTAGGCATGACTTTTAGGGCGAACTTCAGAGAGAAGAGAATGGCTGCTCTCAATCTCTTTGAAGGAAAAACTTATGCAAGACTCCCAACTTGCTCACAATCTGCATAAATGCATCCAAGAAATTGAGTAAATTACCTTTGTCCTCACTTGAGGGATATCTAATAATAATCCCAAGCTTTATTCTTTGGTGGGGCAATACACACAGCCAACACACACAGGCAAAACTGCCCCAGTTGTTAAAAATGATGAAGTATTTCTGTATTCCTTGGAAAAGAACTGCTCTCTAAACCACCAGAATGCTATCAGCTATCCCATCTGCCCCAGCTCCTCAAATGGGACTCCCCAGACCTCTGCCCACTCCAGCCAGGGGGAATGCCTGGCCCCGAAGATCACTGCTGCAGCTCTAGAGTGTTCATGCTGACTGACTGGTGTCTGGACTACACTGATTGTGAAGTTATCCTATCTGTTCTCAGGCAATGGTCAGAAGTGACACTGCTGGCTAAGCCAGAGAGTTATTAAAGTAACCTAGTGCAGGATGACAAGGAAGGTGGGTAGAGATGGAAGAAGAGACTAGCCCAAGGTTGCCTGGGGATGGGGAGTGAGGGGCTGTTAGTGCTGAAGCCTTCTGAGCTCACTATATGAAGGATTCTCCTTGGTCCTGAGTGGCATGGCAATACCCATTTACCGCCTCTAGGAGAAGCTGGGAGGAACACATCACAGCTAAGAAGCAACAGGAACCCCGGAGGGGAAAAGTCTTACATAAATATGCAAGAGGATTAAAAACAGAAAAAGAGAATATTAATCCAAACCACAAGTGTATTTTCAGACTGCCAAGGTCCTGAACTTCTGCGTCTTACGCACCTCGGTGTGAATGGTGCTTTTACCAAACTAAGAGAGAATTTAACTCAACTGAGGGACTTATAAGGGAGGTTAAGGGAAAAGTTCCAGATGGGGTAGTATAAAAATGCAGAAAGAGCATATAATTCCTTTAAAGAGTAAATGTCACCAAAGGCCCCAATTTAGCACATGCCTGTGTATCCTCAGAACTCACTGCACTTATAAAATATCCCTTCGGGGCATGGCATGAAATTTGACTATGCAGTAAGATTTCCCTTCATTTAGCATATGTTTATTGTGTTTACATATTTGGTCTCAGAGCCAAAAATACACACAGAGAGGCCCCAGGGCAAACTTTTAAGCAGATGAAAAATTTTTGTGACTACTTCTTCCATCTTCTTTTCACCTCCTGTTGCTCTCCGGTGGTCAATCTAACCCCCTCTGAGGGATGAGTGCTTTCAGCTCAAGTGGTAATTCCTTTTGGAGAGGAATTATGAAGGGCACATTCCATTCAGGTCCTGGAGTGAATCTCTACGAGTAGGCTTATCACGAGGGGTGAGAGAACGCCTTTTGGGGGCCGGTTCACAGTAATTCACCTTTTTCTGGGCTTGGAAGGAAGAGTTCCTCAAACAGTAGGCACTTTGCATATCAGGTGCCTGGTTGCAGTTGTCCATGCCACCAGGGAGGTCTCTGTTTCTTATAGTCAAGCTCCAGCACAAAGGACGGGATAGAAGTGATTGAGCTGAGGAATGTCTTAGCTTCCCAGCAGGAAAGCCACTGAAGCAGCAGGTACACAGGGAGGGGACCATAGAGGAGTATTGATCACTGACAAAGGAACTGCTGCCCCATGATAGGAGGAAAGAGTAAGTCAGCTTTAAGTCAGTTTCATTATTGATTTTAAATTCTCTAGGCCTGGTGCGGTGGCTCACGCCTGTAACCCCAGCACTTTGGGAGGCCGAAGTGGATGGATCATTTGAGGTCAGGAGTTCGAGGCCAGCCTGCCCAGCATGGTGAAACCCCGTCTCTACTAAAAATACAACGATTAACCCAGCATGGTGGCGGGCGCCTGTAGTCCCAGCTACTCGGGAGGCTGAGGCAGGAGAATTGCTTGAACCAGGGAGGCAGAGGTTGCAGTGAACCGAGATGGCACCACTGCCCTCCAGCCTAGGAATTAGGGTGAGACTCCATCTAAAACAAAACAAAACAAAACAAAAATTTCTGTAGAGACTATGTATGCTTTTATTTACTGCACTGGGAGTAGGCCACTTCTACCACCAGCTCTGCCTACAGCCTGCCCAGCACGCAGCTGCCCCAGAGGGTGTTTCTCAGCCCACACAGTTTTCCCTGGGAGCTAAAGTCTGAGAAGTTATCTCAGCACAAACTGACAACGGCAAAGTTAGGAACAAAGGCAGAGGTGAGGCGAGGAACTTGGGTCTGTGTGTACTATGAGAGCACCCTTCTGCCAGGCGAAAGAGAAGCAGACTGTGGTTCGTGGCGTGGCAGCCATACTCTCCCAGCGCCCTTCTGCTCCATCTCTGGTGACTGCAGCATCACAGGAGGCTTCGCCTGTGTCCTCCAGTTGCTAGGGTGATTTAAAAATAGCTTCTGCAGCTGGGGAAGGGAGCAGGGAAAGAATGAAGATAAGTGGCCTTTTGCAGGAAAACCAAAGTCAATGAATCCTCAAAGGCAAAGACCCTCCCTTGCACGAAGGTGTCCTATGTTTACCCTGCTTCTTACCTGAAAGACAATCTTTTTGTCCTGAGTCTGCTTGGACTCTTTCTGGTAAGGACCCAGCTGCCTCTGGAGAAGGCCCCGTTCACTCTGTGGACCAGCAGCCAGGAGGACACCAGCAGTCTCTGCACAGAAACAAACGGTGTTCAGGTTCAGGTTCAGAATGATTGTTCTGTCAATACCAATATGAGGCTTTGCAAAGCAGGCCTGTCAACAGGAGTTCTATTGGGAGGGGCCGTGTGCAAGGGAAGAGTGGCTGGGACCATGCTGGGCACAGGGACAGCAACATCCTCTTCACTTTTTGCTTTAAGAATTCCCATCTTTTAGTGTCAGTGTCAATGGGCCGGTGCGCTGTGTTGGGTAATGGCAGCCAGAGTCCCAGCCACGTCACCCTAACTTTAGGCTATTTTCTTTGTTCAGTGTGAGTGTTTCAGGACAAGTATCCCAGTGAGAGGACCAAATGATTTTTGAAAATTACTTAGTGAGTGTCCCAGGAAGCTACTGTGACTTAAATCTGTGTCCATCGCTCCCCTCTCCACTTCAGAGACTCTGCCTCACCATGACCACGCTTTGGGAGATATCAAAAGCAGTTATTTATGTTTTTTTTTTTCAGGAAAAGATTCAAGACTCTAGCATTAAATTTTATGAGAAACTCCCTGGCTAAGCAGTTTTTGATCCCCTCAAAGGAACCACCAAAATAAAGTCTGATATTCAAAGTCGTGGGATACTGTAAAGCTATAAAAAAAAAAGAATAATAATTAAAATGTATAAAAATATTCACAGTAAAGTGGAAAACAGATTACCAAAGGGTATAAATATAATCTTAAGTTTTAAAATTATAAAGTATAGGTATATAAATATTATATCTTGCCGCATGTTTTATATATATATATAATTGTATATGTACCTCAAATACAAATATGGACCAGGTGTGCTGGCTAACGCCTGTAATCCCAGCACTTTGGGAGGCCGAGGCAAAGGGATCCCCTGAGGTCAGGAGTTCGAGACCAGCCTGGCCAACATGGTAAAACCTTGTCTCTACTAAAAATACAAAAATTAACCAGGCATGGTAGTGGGCCCCTGTAATCCCAGCTACTCAGGAGGCTGAGGCAGGAGAATTGCTTGAACCCAGGAGGTGGAGGTTGCAGTGAGCAGAGATTGCGCCATTGTACTCCAGCCTGGACGACAAGAGCGAGACTCCATCTCAAAAAATAAAAATAAATAAATATGATACCAGATTGTTTCTGGATTATTCAATTATGGTTATTTTTCCTTCTATATGCTTTTATTTATATTTCAGATTTTTCTACGTGGAGTATTTCATTACTTTACAACTTCCTAATGGAATTTTAAAAATATATCCACATTACGAAGTTGAAAGTTGTTCTTCTCTTAGGTATGGCCAAAGACAGACTAGTGGTCTGGTGGCAGAAGTGGCCTTTTCTTGCCTTCAGAAACTCCCAGAGGATGGAAAGCAAAGATAAGTCTCCTTGGAGGTGGAGGGATGGACAAGATGACCTCCCTAGCTCTTAAATCACTGCTGAATGCTAATTTGCTCAAAAATCTTCTGGAGGGAGCTATTCAGACCCTTCATAACCCTCTCTCTGGTCTGGTCTCATTTTGTCACGAATGAAAATGTTATCCTCACATTTAACCCAACCCCCTCCCCAGCCCCCCACAGGACTGTAAAACATTTCTAGTGGGCTTGGGGGCAAACAAGGTTCTCAGGGCCAGGGCGCTCACCTAGAAACAGCCAACAGCCCAGGCACAAAAGCTGCATTCCAGGAGCCTGAGGCGTGGCCTCACTAGCATGTGGCAAGAAAGACAGTGACTTTAGCCAGTAACTGCCTTACTTGTTTTCCAAATATATACGGTGGCTCTCAGCAGGCTGACAAAAACCTCACCTTAAGCAGGGCCTTAGTTGCCATTTTTACTGCCTCTGGACTTCAGTTTCCTCTTTTGTAAAATGAGAAAGTTAAGCTTAAAAGTTAAACTTGAACTCTAAGTTTCCCCCTGGCTCTGGGATTTGACAAGAGTTCTTTGGAGGTAAATAATTGCGATGCAATTTTATGGATGTGCCAAAACCCAATTTCCCCCCTGAAATCTTTGGAGTGTGTGAACTACAAATCTAGGATCCAGGTGCTTGCAGGAAACCCAAGGACTGAGTCCAGCCCACAGAGATGTCTTGTTTGGCTCACAAAGTTAGAAGGGCACAGAATTTGGAAAACATAGTCACTTATCTATCTTTAAAAACAGGGCGATTTTGGCTGCGCGAGGTGGCTCACACCTGTAATCCCAGCACCTTCAGAGGCCAAGGTGGGAGGATGACTTGAAGCCAGTAGTTCGAGACGAGCCTGGCTAACATGGTGAAACCCCATTTCTACTAAAAATACAAAAAATTAGCCAGGCCTTGTGGCATGTGCCTGTAGTCCCAGCTACTCAGGAGGCTGAGGCAGGAGAATCACTCGAACCCGGGAGGCGGAGGCTGCAGTGAGCTGAGATGGCACCACTGCACTCCAGCCTGGGTGACAGAGCGAGACTCTGTCTCAAAAAAAAAGGGGGGGGGGACTATTTTGAATAAAAACCTTTATTTCTGGATTTTCTTCGCAAATCGTAACGTCTAGAAATATTGGGCCTTCATGGAAATAACCTTCTGGAGCTGAATGGTGGCTGCACCTTTGAAAAGAGACGTGGGGTCTCCAGGTGCCCCAGCTGCTTCAGTCTCTGCTGTCTCCTGGACTCTGAGGCTGAATGGTAGTGGCTTTCTTATATCCAGTCTCTTCACTCAGTCATGTTACCTCTCTGGTTCTTACAAGCATCTGAGTTTGCAATTTCTGATTTCTTGGGAACAGAGGTCACCTTTGTATCCTCCACAAAGCTTAGCTCGGTAAGAATGTATAAAGGTACTCAATTTATACTGTTTCTCACTACCCAAAATGAAGGGTTTGGTAGACAAAGTGAATCAATCCTTGTGTTCAGAGTTTTACAGTGTTTTTAGGTGAATCGCTTTCCTTCCCCATGAAGGTAAAGGATTTGCTCCTGAGTAAGCCTCTGGCTACCACAGGTCCTCCTCTCAGGCAGCCTTATTTCTGGCCCTGGTATTTCCTTGGAGTGTGCCTAGGGAGGGTTGGCTTAAGTTTGGCTTCTCACTTAGGAAAGGACTTGGCAGATACCTCCGTGGAGACAGAAAAGGGATTCCGGGCTCCCCTCATATATCACTTTTGACACTCACTGTAAAACACAAGAGCATATTTTTCATTTGCCAGCCATCCAAAGACGGAATCCTCATCCTGTTTATTGACACTGTGGGTTTGGATAAGCTGCCAGTAATACAGAGATGGCAGTTTCTAGAGATATGCTGAGGAATAAGAAGTTGGTTTCTACTTCTCTCCTTATCTCTGCTCTCAGCAGTACCTGTTTTATTGTTGAGACGTCTATGACCTTAATATTTCTATTCCCCTGATGATTTTATTTTTTGTCAAAGTGAAAACATGCTGTAGAGTAAAATAGGTGGTTCAAATGGTAAGTGAAGAGCAGTCAATTAGCTTAAACAACTTGAGGAAGATCATATACATATTTTATTTTAAAATAAAGTAGCCATATAAGTTATTAATTTATTTTTTTGAGGCAGGATCTCACTGTGTTGCCCAGGCTTGTCTCAAACTCCTGGCCTCAAATGATCCTCCTCGCACCATAGCCTCTTGAATAGCTGTGGTTATAGGCATGAGCCACCACACACAGCAGCAAAAGCTGTTGTAGTGGGGAGAAAGGTGGCAAGTTGTGAGCAGGAAATTTCCAAGTGACTACAGGAAGTCCATAAATTTTATTGTTGTACATTTATCTGTCCATTTGAAGCTTTGTAAAAATTGTCTCTATCTTAGCTCTCACCATTTTTGTGCCCTCATTTTGAACTCTCTGTCCCTAAGTGATATCAAACAGGTTTAAGCAGCCAAAGTATCTGAGATGCTAGTACTTGGCAGTATCTTAAAGGGAAGGTGGCAGCAGGTTGGAGAGAAGGAGGAGCTCTCCTGAAAACTGTAATCACAATTATGTGAGCGCCTATTATGTGCTAGACCCTATTCAAAGGCAGAGGAAACTGACCCACAGGATGGATATGCCATAAAGAATACCAACACCAGCCCTGCAAGGTAAGTTAATAGTTATGCTAATTGCTGTAACAAATCCAAAGTCTCAGTGACTTCACAACATTTAATTATTGTTCATGTCACAGTCCATTGAGTCAAGCAGCTCTCCTGAGCAGCTGTGGTCCAGGCAGTAACCCAGGGATCCAGGCTCCTTCTATCACATGGCTCTGCCATCTCAGAAGCTTTCATTTCCAGCCATGGCCTCAGGGAGAGAAAGAACATGATTGGTTAAACTGAGGTTTTACGACCAAGTCTGAAACTGTTATTTGTCACATCACTTGATTATATTAGCCGTAATTAATCATATGGCCCCAAACTAACCGTAAGAGAGACTGGGAAATGTGGCTTTTTTTGATGCCAGGAAGAGATTAGTGAGCCTCTGGCCAGTATCTGCCGGTATTGCTGTAGTCACGACTTTACTGATAAAGAAATGGAGGCTCAGAGGATGGCAACTTAACTAAGGGTCAAGCAGCTGAAGTGGCAGCACTGGGATTTAACTTAGGTAGGCTTGGCCCTAAAGCCCATGTTCTTTCCATTACATATCTACCTCTGCAATCAGCTCATAGGCATCCCCCATAAGCCATACAAAAGGGAAGAACATGTCAGCCTAAGCTCACTGACGAAGCTTTGTCTGCATACTTCTTCTGGTTTATAACTGACTGACTGTAGTTCAGATTTGACCATTTAAGCAGGCCCCATTGAGGCCAGGACACTGCCAAAGAACCAGGCTCCCCCTCCTCCTGTGGGGGTTCTCTCATTTATGCAGGTTTTCTTTAATGTCTCCCAATAGTGTTTTGTGGTTTTCTGGGTATGGATACTGCACATCTTTTGTCAGATTTATTCCTAAGTGCTTCACATACTTTGAAACCTTGTAAATAGTATTTTTAAATTTTAATTTCTATAATATAGAAATAAAGTAGATTTGCATATATTAATTTTGTATTGTGCAACACTGTTAAACTCATGTATTAGTTATATATAGCAGCTTTTTGTAGATTCCATTCTTTCTACATGAATGATCATGTCACCTGCAAATAAGAACAGTTTTATTTCTCCTTTTCCAATATGGATAACCTTATTTCTCTGTCTTGCCTGATTGCCCCAGATAAAACCTCCCATATGCTGTTGAATACGGACGGGGAGAGCCAACATCCTTGTTTAGTCCCTGGTACTAGGGGAAAAGCATTTAATACGATGTTAGCTTTAGGTATTTTGTACTCAGCCTCTGTCAGGTGGAGGAAGTTCCTTTCTATTCCTAGTTTTCTAAGAACTTTTTTTTTTAATCAGGAGGGTGTTTAGATTTTGTCAAATGGCTTTTCTGCATCCGTTGAGATGATCATATATTGCTGTTGCTGTTAATCTGTTAATATGGCAAATTACATTGTTGATTTTGGAGTGTTCAACCAACCCAGTACTGTTTAACTTGTGTAAATCCCATTTGGTCATAATGTATTGTCCTTTCTATATATTGTTGGTTGTTTGGTAAAATTTTGTTTCAAATTTTGCATCAATTTTCGTGAAGGATATTGGTCTATCGTTTTCTTACAGTGTCTTTGTTTAGTTTTGGTTTCAGGGTGATGCTGGCCTTAATGAGAATGAGTGGGGGACTATTTTCCTCTCCTCAATATTGTAGAAGAATTAATGTAGAATTGGCATTATTTCTATATTAAATGTTTAGTAGAGTCCCATCTTGAGTGCTCTTCTGTATATTCTGTGGGGTCTGAAACTTGGGGCAATACACGTCTGCTGGGGCTTTGCCTGTCTTTCTCTTTGAAGGCAGAATGCTGTTTCCATCCTTCAGCCTTGGAAGGAAAAAGGAAATGTGGAGAAGGTGAAAGATGAGGGACAGGAGTGGAGGCATGATATCTCAATGCATACTTTAAAAAAAAGTGAAATTCATGTAGCATACAATTAACCATTTTAAAGTGTTTAATTCAGTGGCATTTATTACATTCACAATGTTATACAAGCATTACCACTATTTAGTTGTAAACATTTTCATTATCCCAGAAGAAAATCTCATACTCACTACGCAGTCATTCCCTATTCTCTCTTCCCCCTAGCTCCTGGCAACTCCTAATCTGCTTTCTGTCTCTATGGCTTTACCCATTCTGGATATTTCATATCACTAGAATCATACAATATGTGACCTTTTCTGTCGGCTTTTTTCACTTAGCATAATATTTTAAAATTTCACATATAATGTAGCATGTATCAGTACTTCATTCTTTTCTATGGCTGAGTAATATTACATGGTACTTAGATACCACGTTTTGCTTATCCATTCATCACTTGATGAACATTTGCATTGTATCCACCTTTCGGCTATTAAGAAGGGTACTGCTATGAACACTCACGTCTAAGTATGTGTTTCAGCACGTGCTTGCAGCTCTTTGGGGTACATAACTAGCAGTGGGATTTCTGGATTGCATGGCAATTCTGTTTAACTTTTTGAGGAATCACCAAACTGTCGTCCACAGTGGATGCACCATTTGATATTCCCATCAGTAATGTGTGAGGGTTCCAATTTCTCCATATTCTTGCCAAGACTTTTTTTAAAAATTAAAATTTTTTATTGTGACTATCCTAGTGGGTGTTAGGTGGTATCTCATTGTGGTTTTGAATTGCATTTCCCTACAGATTAATGATGTTGACTGTCTTTTCATGTGCATGTTGCCCATTGGTATATCTTCTTGGAAGAAATGTCAATTTAAGTCATTTCCCCATTTTCAAAACTGGGTTTTTAAATATTTTTGTTGTTGAGTTTTATGCATTCTTTGTATATTCTAGATATTAGGCCCTTATCAGATATGTAATTTGCAAGTATTTTCTCCCATTCTATAGGTTGACTTTTCACTTTCGTTTTTAACTTTCAGCATGCCTTAATTTTTTTAATCAACAAATTTTTAAAAATGTTATATATTTAGGGTGTACAGCATACTTTTGACATATATACACATTGTGAAATGGCTAAATCCAGCTGTTTAACATATGTATTACCTTCCATACTTATCATTTTTTTGTGGAGAAAAATTTTAAAATGTACTCTCTCAGCAATTTTCAGATATATAATATATTGTTATTAATTGTGGTTAATAACAAATTAACTGTGGAACAAATCTCTTGAATTTATTCCTCCTGTTTAACTGAAATTTTTTTCTTTCACCAGTATCTTTTCACTTTCTCAATAATGTTTTGTGATACATAAAAGTTTAAATTTTTTTTTTTTTTTGGAGATGGATTCTCACTCTGTAGCCCAGGCTGGAGTGCAGTGGTGTGATCTCGGCTCACTACAACCTCCACCTCCTGGGTTCTGGTAATTCTCTCACTTCAGCCTCCTGAGTAGCTGGGATTACAGGCACTTGCCACCACACCCAGCCAGTTTTTGTATTTTTAGTAGAGACGGAGTTTCACCACGTTGGCCAGGCTGGTCTTGAACTCCTGGCTTCAAGTGATCCTCCTGCCTCGGCCTCCCAAAGTTCAATTTATCTGTGCTTTTTATTGTTGTTGCTCTTTCTTTGGATGGTGTATCTAAGAATCCATTGCCAAATCCAAGGTGATAAGATTTGCCCATGTTTTCTTATAAGAGCTTTATAGTTTGAGCTCTTACATTTAGTTTGTTAGCCCATTTGGAGTTAAGTTTTGTATATGGTGTGAGGTGGGGGTGTCCAATTTTATTCCTTTGCATGTGGATACCCAGTTGTCTCAGCACTTGATGCATATTTTTATATCATTTTGCTTTTTGTTTAAGCTATAGGAATATATTAACTATCAAAATTTAAAAATATATTTTTAAATGGGAAAGAAATAATTCTTGTAAAAAGAGGAGCAAATTGATAGTGTGGCTAAGATGATGAACTGTAGAGCAGGACTGCCTGGATTGGAAGCCTGGCTTCTCCACATACAAGCTGATTGATCTTGGGCATGTTATTTAATCTTTCTGTGCCTCAGTTTCCTCACATATGAAATTAAATAACAGTAGTACATGCTTCACAAAGTTATTATGGGAATTAAGTGAATGAACACATTTAAAGTATATAGTTGTTCGTAAGCACTATATAAGTATTTTTTAAATAATTGAATAAATAAAATTTGAAACTTCTAATACTCCAACCATTGTGTCCATTGGTTAGGCATCAACTTTTCTGGAGAAGCAGGGCCTGAGTGTAAGGAACCAGAAAAAAAAAAAAAAACAAAAAAAACTAAAAGTGGTCAGCAGCGTGCTGGGATGAAAATCCCAGTCTTCTTTTTTTTTTTTTTTTTGAGACGGAGTCTCACGCTGTTGCCCAGGCTGGAGTGCAGTGGCGCGATCTCGGCTCACTGCAAGCTCCGCCTCCTGGGTTCACGCCATTCTCCTGCCTCAGCCTCCTGAGTAGCTAGGACTACAGGCGCCCGCCACCGCGCCCGGCTAATTTTTTGTATTTTTAGTAGAGACGGGGTTTCACTGTGGTCTCGATCTCCTGACCTTGTGATCCGCCCGCCTCGGCCTCCCAAAGTGCTGGGATTACAGGCTTGAGCCACCGCGCCCGGCCGAAAATCCCAGTCTTCTATCCCAATTCCCTAACACAGAGATGCCATTGGTCCTTGCAAGAAGGGTTTCCACCCTGAGCCTGTGCTTTAGTGGGCTCCACGTAAACACAAACACACAACAAAACATATTTATAAAGAAACACATGGCTGCCTCTGTTACTGGTGCAGTATAACCCATAACCTTAACATCCACCCAACAACTCATGTAGGGAAGTGTGTCTTCACAACTCTTGCCCCGTGTTCTTGAAACAAAAGGACACCGTGTTCAGATGATGAGAAGGTGTGTGGGTTGTGCTACTGCTATCATTGAGTCTTATCTTATGATAAGACTCACTGCTTTGATATGTGGAGAACATTTTTAATGACAGAAGTGCCCATATAAGAGAAAAGACACATTGATTAACTTGTGAAATCCCTCCGTTTGAGCATTTTGTATAATGAAGTATCAATTTCCAGTAGTGCTAAGTATCCATTTTCTTTCTTCTTTTTGTGTGCCAATTCATGGTTTCAAAGATTCTCACAAATTAATGCACTATTCAAAACAATTGCACAAGATGCCTGGGGAACATTTTGCAATATTAAACATTTCACATCACTATTAAATGTGTGTGTGTATATATGTCTACCTATAATACATGGAAGTTTGATAATGGTTCTTTACATTGTCAAGTAGATGGACATTGAACATTAAAATTGTGAATAGCTTTAATTGTATAAAAATCTGATATTTAATTAAAATTTAAAAATTAAAAGATTTTTCAGCTTTATTTAAATATTTTATTAAAATACTGATATTCATTCACTACCATTTAGATTGTGTCTTTAAATTTAAATAATCAATTTAAATATTTTTAAAAAACTTATGGAAAAAATATATAAAAATAATTTTAGTTTTTTATCTTTTATATTTACTGCAATTATATTTTTATTAAGTATACTCAATTCGGGATAATTTCAATGCAATTATATTTTAATTTTTAATCCTTTAGATCAGTGCAATTTAATACAGTTATATGTTGCTTTACAACAGATATGTCCTAAGAAATGCATTGTTAGGCAATTTCATCATTGCGCAAACATCATGGAGTGTACTTACATAAACCTTGAGTGTAGCCTACTACACACCTGGGCAATATGGTATAGTGTATTGCTCCTAGGCTGCCAATCTGCACAGCATGTTACTGTACTGAACAATGTAGGCAATGTAACACAATGATATTTGTGTATCTAAACGTACCTAAATGCAGAAATGCTACAGTAAATATACAATATAAAAGATTTTTTTAAAGTACACCTGTATAAGGCATTTACCATGAATTGAGCTTGCAGGCTTGGAAATATCTGTGGGTGAGTCAGTGCCTGAGTGGTGAGTGAGCGTGAAGGTCTAGGATGTTACTGTATTCTACTTTACACTTTATAAATACTGTCCATTAGACGACACTAAATTTATTTTAAAATACTTTTATTTCTTCCGTAACAAATTAACCTTAACTTACTTTGTTTTACTTTATAAACTTTTAAATTTTTAAAAATTTTTGACTCTTTAGTAATGACACTTGGCTTAAAACACAAACATTGTATAGTGGTACAAAAATATTTTGTTTCTTTATATACTATTTTATAAGCTTTTTCTATTTTTGAAATTTTTAATTTTTCTTCTTCGACTTTTTTGTTAAAAACGAAGACACAAATACACACATTAGCCTAGGCCTACACAGGGTCAGAATAATCGGTATCACTGTCTTCTGCCTCCCCTCCTGTCCCACCGGAAGGTTTTCAGGGGCAATAACAAGCACGGAGCTGTCATCTCCTCTGAAAACAATACCTTCTTCTCGAATCCTTCCTGGAGGACCTGCCTGAGGATATCTTCCAGATAACTTTTTTTTTTTTTTTTCCTTTTTGAGACGGAGTCTCGCTCTGTCGCCCAGGCTGGAGTGCAGTGGCGCGATCTCAGCTCACCGCAAGCTCCGCCTCCTGGGTTTACGCCATTCTCCTGCCTCAGCCTCTCGAGTAGCTGGGACTACAGGCGCCCGCCACCTCGCCCGGCCTTTTTTTTGCTGTTGTTTTAGTCTACTCTTTCAACTTTTTTTTTTTATAAGTAGAAAGAGTAGACTAAAACAACAGCAAAAAGGATAGTAGATACATAAACCAGTACCATAGTCATTTATTATCAAGTGTTATGTACTATGCATAACTGGATGTGCTATACTTTTATTATACAACTGGCAGCGCAATTTGTTTACACCAGCATAACCACATACATGTAAGTCATGCATTGCACTATGATGATACCATTGCTGCACTATCACTAGGTAATAGGAATTTTTCAGCTCCGTTAGAATCCGATGGGACCACCGTTGTCTCTATGGTCTGTCATTGACTGAAACATCATTATTTGGTGCATGACTGTAGAACTTTAAGCAATGATGAAAATGCTCTATATCTACACTGTCCTATACAGTAACCACTAGCCACTTGTGACTACTGAGTATCTGAAAGGTGACTGGTACAACTGGGGAACGAAATTTTAAATTTTCTATAATTTAAATTGAAACAGCCACATTTATTTCATGGCTATCATATCATATCCTATATCATATCATATTTATATATCATATCATATATAGTATGATTATATCATATTATATATGTATATCATATTGTAAATGCAGCTTGAGACCATTACCTTCCCTAGAACACAAATTCATGAAAATTGTATCATAACGTAGTTACTGATTTTGCCAGAATAAAGGAAAAAGTAAATTTTATAAAAAAGCATATAATTTATGAATTGTTAATATCTTAATTGATTATTCATCCAAACACCACAGGTCCATCAACAGAACTCCCAGCACATGGGATAATAATTTTGTTCAGTCATCTTTGATGTTTTGCCAGCTTTCAGTCAATTAGAAACTTTGGACTTTACATGTATTTTTCTATCTAATCATTATGAACATATATTTGTCAAGGAAGGAGGATAGAAAACATGCTGTTCAACTCTTTGTGATTTAAAACTGTTAAATGTAAGCATATGATACGCAGGTTCTGCTTGAATTCTTGCCCTGGCTCTTGGCGAAGGGTCGGCCTGCCTGGATCTGAGTCATCCACCTATAAGAGGGACACCACCACACATTGGTCACTGCTCTCAAGCCCCTGGAATACCACCCCACTTGGCTTCTCCTAGTAACAGTGGCTGCCTTTGCTTGCCCATCTCCAACTCCTCCCAAGAGCACTGTTGACTATGAGCTGTACCTTTGAATCTGCAGGGGCCCTTCCCATCTGCCTAAAATTTGCTATCAGTGAAACAGAGAAACCCTTGGGGCACTGTCAGGGAGCATTCTGGTCCGTAAAATGCCTACCAGCCACCATGCCGTTCTCATTCTTGCCATTAGCGACCTTCTCATTCTCTACATCATCAGAGAGTCCTATGTGCGCTCATTCTAGAGGGCTGATAATTCTCACGGATCACCAGTGTGGACTCAAATTATTTGTATTATAATCTCACAGTACAAGTAAAAAAGTATATGCCTATGGTTTTTGTTCAGTTATAAAGTTCAAATAAACTTTCTAGATTAAATACAAACAAACTACAACACTGATCAAAATAAAAGCGGCAACATTAACTTAATGTGGCAATGTCTTGTGGAAAGCAAATTGCCAGTGTTGAAACAGTAGAAAGTTCTTAATGTTAGTTTTTTACTGATTGTATTTCCACATTTTAAATTTAGTAACACTTATACAGAGAATGCTGTATGTAAAATTATATATATATATAAAATCATAGTCCACTGCAGCCTTGAACTCCTGAGCTCAAGTGATCCTCCTGCCTCAGCCTCCGGAGTAACTGGGACAACACGCACCACCATGCTCAGCTAATTTTTAAAACTTTTTTGTAGAGATGGGCTCTCACTATAGCCCTGGTCTGGAACTCCTGGGCTCAAGCCATCCTCCCACTTTGGCCTCCCAAAATGCTGGGATTACAGGCGTGAACCACCACATCTAGCCTAAAATTATATTGTCAAAAGACTTTGTTCCTCAGTTTGGGATAACCAGAACTCATAGTTCTGATCTCAACTACCAGTTTTAATGAGGTGCTTCTTTCTAACTCCATCAGCTGTTTCGCTATTTGCAGGTAAGGACTCTTACAACATTATCTAAATTTGGCATCTAATTACCTAATTTATCTAAATTACTTAAAATATCTAAAATGGGCACATAAAATGGGCATCTAATTCCATTAGATTTCTGGTCTTAGAAGTGGAAAAATTTTTAATTGAATATTTTCAAATATCCCTACTGCTAATAAGTTGGGAGCCATGCAATAAGCTCCTCTTCCATGAGTGTGGTCTGGTTTGCCACAGCCCAGTTTCTTATCAGTTCAGTCTCCTTGTATTTCCACGCACTTTCCTATTTGCACTGCTTCCAAATGTGATACCCACAGAGCCAGACACCATGTCATGTGGGCCTTTAGGCATGTGGCACTGTTCAAACTGGGAGGTGGCCTACAGTGTGTTTGTACACATATATTTTAGTTTATCATAAAGATGATTACACAAAATTTATAAATTCTCAGGAAACCTCAAACTGTCCTTATGTAAGTGATTCTCAAAGTGTGGTCTGTGGATCCCTTGGGGTTCCTGAGTCCTGTTACTAGGGTCTACGTGGTTTGCAGTAAAACCAAGATGTTATTTGCCTTTTGCATTCTGTTGACATTTGCACTGAGGGTGCAAAAGCAATACTGGGTGTTTTTGTTTGTTCAGGTTGCTATAACAAAATACCGTAGATTGAGTACTTTATAAACAACAAAAATTTATGGCTCACAGATCTGCTTGCAGTTAATCTGAAGTACAAGATGAAGGCTCTAGCAGAGTTGATGTCTGCTGAGGGCGCATTCCCCAAGGACAGAAACTTTGAGCTGTACCCTCCCACGGCCCCCATGGCAGAAGGAGCAAAGCAGCTCTCTTCAACCTTTTTTATAAGGGTGTGAATTCTAATCATGAAGTGGGCAGTTCTTATGGCTTACTGATTTCCTGAAGTCCTCAACTCTTAATACTATCACATGGGGTATTAGGTTTCAACATATGAATTTTGGGGGGACACCAATGTTCAGACCATAGCAATGGGTGAAACTGCTGGAATCTGAACATGACTCCAAACTGTTACAGAAGGCATTATGTTATTCATCATCATGCATTTTCTGCAAAGAAGAAAAAAAAAAGCCATCTCAGCACTTTGGGAGGCTGAGGCAGAAGGATCACGAGGTCAGGAGTTCAAGACCAGCCTGACCAACACGGTGAAACCCTGCCTCTATTAAAAATACAAAAATTAGCTGGGCGTAGTGGCACCCACCTGTAATCCCAGCTACTAGGGAGGCTGAGGCAGGAGAATCACTTGAACCTGGGAGGTGGAGGTTACAGTGAGCTGAGATCACCCCACTGTACTCCAGCCTGGGTGACAGGTCAAGACTCCGTCTCAAAAAAAAAAAAAAAAAAAAGGAAAAGTAAAAAGCCAATTTCATTTAATGTCCATGATGAAGCAGTAAAAATATACAACTTTATAATATTCTAAGCGACAAAATGGGAATTACATGCAAACCACTTCTGCTGCATACTAAAGTTCAGATACTGTCTTGAGGACAATCACTTGTGAAATTGAGTTACGGAGCTAAAGCAGCTGCTTTTTTTCATTGAATACCATATTTACTCTTAAGAACGACTAACACACACGATGGTTGCCCAGACTTAGGTGTTTGGCACACAGCTTTCCCAGAGATGCGTTAAGTGAGCCCAATAGTTTAGGGAAAACAACTCGCAATATTTTTAGCAAATGATAAAATGCAAGTTTTCAAGTAAAAATTAGAAAACTTATACCCATAAGTTTAATAGTTTCTAAATATTTAAAAACGTTTCTGATAAGATGGTAGGGATATTAATGAATTTATCTTTTTATACACTATAAGGAAATGTGTCACTATTTGGAAGATTTGTGTAACTCAGTAAACCAATATTTTCCTATTGACCAACGCATATTGTTACAAAATCATGCATAGTAAAAGATCTATTCAAAGTGCAGGATAGATAAATGGATTGTAATGTAACGGAGTATGAAAAGTTTATTGGCATGGTTTCGGACTCTACTGTAATTAACTTTTAAGAAACTATCACTTGTCAAATTTTGAAGAAGTGTTAAGAAATATCCACAATTATCTGAAAAGGCTTTTAAAACACTCATATTTTTACCCTATTACATATCTATGTGAGGCCAGATATTCCTCGTATATTTCAACTAAGCAACATATTTCACAGATTGAATGCAGAAGCAAATATGAGAATCCAGGTGTGTTTGATTCAAGCCACACATTAACGAGATTTGTAAGAATATAAAACACTGTCATTCTTACCAAGTTTTTGATTTAGTAAAAATGCAGGGATTTTTTGGTAAAATATGTTATTTATTGTAACATATAATGGGCTTTTATTATTATTAAATTATTCATCCATTATTTGATAACCTCAGCAGATATCAAATAATAATATATATTTAATAAATCAATTAATAAATTAAATAAATTACTAAATATTAATTAATTTAATTAATAAATATGTTAATTTCCCTTAGCTTTAATTGCTAATATAAGAATATCAATAGATACAACTTAAATGGAAGCTGAATTCCTAGACACACCAAGAGTCTACAGTCAATGTCATGGCCCTAATTGGCATAAACAAAGATTGTGCAAACTAGAGTGATATCTGGGAAGGCCTGGATGAGCCTATGTTTAGAAGATCCCCAACACAGCTGGAGTTACTTCAGATAACTCCTCGCCATAATATTATTATCATTTGATAGCTGCAGAAGATATCAGATTAATTTATTAAATACATGATATTATTATTTGATATCTGCTGAGGGCCCTTTTCCCAAGGACAATTATCATTTACTAAATGAATTAATAAATATTTTAATTTTTTCTAGATACCACCCACATAAACAAAAACTTTTTGGGAGTCCTCCAGAATTTTTAAGAGTTATCTAAACTATTGCCTTTAACAACTGGGAACTCCGATTTGAGAAGTGTTACCCTACGTTAAGCCAACAGCAGCCTGGCTCCTTCGTGCTGTGCAGTGTGGGACAGAGCTGGGTCCTTGTTGTCATCAGCCAGACAAACACATATTAAAGCCCACCTTAGCCATTGGCGTTAGAGCTTTAAAATCAGCTCCATCCTACCATGCTGTCAGTCAATCAGGTGATCTTAATGACCAGATCTACATATCCTCCCTCCATGCCCCCACCCCCACCACCCGCCAACAAATCCGGTCGTCTATCTCTGTCAACAGTCCTGCAATGAATTCTGAATGTAGTTTTTCTCTTCCCTGGCCCGGCGTTTACATAGTACCCTGGATGAATCTATACTTACATCCAGTGGAAATGAGAGGGATGGTGCGGAGTTATCCGAAGTAACTCCAGCTATGTTGTGGATCTTCTAATCATGGGCTCATCTAAGCCTTCCCAGGTATCACTCCAGTTTTTACAATCTTTGTTTATGACAATTAGGGCTATAACATTGGCTGTAGATATTTGTTGTGTCTAGGAACTCAGCTTCCACTTAAGTTCTGAAGTTAATCAGTTTGTGATCTTGTTCTACAACTCTCCGCAAGAAGAAAAATCACCGGGAAATAGTACATTCCGAAAGTTGTCAAAGTTTCCTTATCCAGCTGGAGCAGTGCAGTCTCAGACCAGAGTCAATTCCTTGCCCAACAGAAGTTACTTTGAGCCATGAGAAGCAGCCTACTTACCCTTACCTGGACACTTCTCCATAACCTGTGAAATGGCCTCTGTCACTGGCTCAAAGCCTTATTCTTGGTGGGCAACTCACCTGGATCCTGAGACCAAAATATGAGAACTTAATGAACTGCTCCTCTGCGGTAAACCTACTATCCTTTCACAGTAAGATGTGGATATTCTCACCTTGCTCTACCCAGTGACATGTTAATCTAGTTCTTACTTCCCCTGAGAGCCTCTTGCAACTTCACTGTTAATAGGAATCACTCTTTTATGCTTGCAAAGAACCCCTTTGGTGTAAGGAATTTATACAAAGATTTACAGGATTGGTAGGGTAACAAGAAAAGCCATCTCCCTAGCTGCCTGCTTAATCTGGATCCAACTGCTGCTAAGACAAAAAAATACAACAAATTTAATAGGAAACCAGAACAAAACCCTAAGAACGAACGCTCAGGGTTGTTTAGGTTACAACCTTAGCTTGAGAGATCTGCCCCTGGCATTTATACTTCCTAAAATAGAGAATTTGACTGAGTCAGGTGGCCACCATCCAAATGAAGTGCTTCAATTGGGAAAAGATTCATGCCAACCTGCTAGGGCGTGGCGTTTAGCCTTTCTTATATTTAGTCAATTCATGGGCTCATCATTTTGGGTGAGGTCATCAGGATGGTGCCACTCAGTTCACTTGGCAAGAGTCACAGCAGCTGATGTAGGAAGAAGCCTGTTGGAGTTTATTTTGCTAAAGGGCACCTGGGGGCCAAGGATGCATGGAGCCTTCTTGAATTATTGAATGAACCCCCTCAACTGGCTCAGTACAATTATTCTCAGGGGACATCTTTATACACTCTTACGGTTAAAGTCTTGGTGGGGCTAGCTTTTCAAAATAATGACTCCAATTTTGAGGCAGTTCAGATAATTTAGTGAATTGATTTTTCAATATCTCTGTCTGTTACTGATTAATTTGTTGAGAGCGAATGTAGGCATCAGCTCTAATTTCCTTGAAGAGCTTTTATAAGTGACTTACACGTATAAAGGGCATCCTCCAAAACCATTTTAATTTTTAAAGATGCCAAACAATTTGCTAATTAAGTGTCTGTAAATGTGGACTAGTATTTCCCAAACTGTGCCCTCTAGGAAATGCTTCTAGGAGATGTTAATAGATACACAACAAAAATAAGTGAATGAAAGAAAAAATTTCAATCCATTGTCAGAAAACTTTGGGAAGAATTTGTTTACTAGAGGGGATTCTTCTTGGAGATTTACTCTCCAATCAGTATATTTAAAGACCTGAGAAGTTCCATTGTAAAGAAATTTACTTTTAATTAACCAAGCGTTTCCCAAATTTACCTTAACACAGACATTTTAAAATTTTTCCTTATGCTTCCCCAGATCCTAATTTTAGGACATATTGATCTATGTAAATTTTAAGTCAAATATGTAATTTTGAAGCATGTGTGGAACTTAAATGGAATAGGTTAGGGAATAGGACTTACTTTAAATCAAGTCCTCAGGAAAATAATTCGAGATAAAAAATTTGTGTGGGGAAGTTTACTGGGTGGTGTTCTCAGGTTCAATTCCCGCAAGGAAGTAAAGACATAGCACTGGGCTGAGGGAGAGTTTGAACTGTGTTCTAGCCACAACAAAGGTCTCATTCTGTCACAGGGTATCACTGAAGCTGGAATGGTCTTTTCAAGTTGTCCTGCCTTGAGGCAATGGGGCTGGGCATTCATAATCCTCCTTACCAGGTTGCTTCCAGGAAGAGGTCATGATCCTGGGCTGGATCAAGAACTGCTATCTTGAGTTGAGGGTAATTCTTGAAGAAGGATTCAGCCAGAGTCCCCATTTCTTAGAGAGGCCATCAACAATTCGGATATTTAGTGCCTCATCCCTGGAGAAGGCCCTGGAGGAGCACCATGGCAGCTCTACTTGGTGCCACTTGGATCCATTTGCTTCGTAGATTAAGTTCTGAGAACATTTCCTCCAGAATCTCGGTTGGTCATTTCTCTTGGAGAAACTTATAAGAAAAAGGAAGGGGAGGAACTACAGCCTCACCACTGCAGCTCATATAGAGGTTGCAACTGACATTCATCAGCTCCTCCTCAAGTACTATTCCAGATCCCCTTGTCCACGGGTGGTAACTTTGTTGGTCCAGGTGGCTGACCTGATGTGGTGACCAGACTTTGATCTCTGAGGGGCCTGAGCTTCATAGCCATGACTACTGCACTTCCATTCATTACCAAAATTGCTCCCATTGGGTAACAGCAGCTCTATCTCCTCCTTATGATAGAGCCAGGATGCTGGCTCCTCTCCTTGCTTACTGTTGGCACACGGAGTCAAACGTGACCCACTGATAGCCATAGCTAACATTTAATGGGAGCCTTCCTGGGTCTCCTGGTGGAAGCATTTTTTTTTTTGTCTGAAAACCAGAACCTCTAAACCCATAAAGTTGAGAGTTATAGAAGTAGGAAATACAAATTTCACAAGTGGGTTGGTGGTACTGATGGAAGCGGGGCAACTCCTAATCGCCTCCCTTGGTTTCTGGATTTACCTATTGAGAACACAGAACCATGTAAAGGCAGTTGATTTAGAGCAGCAGCTTTCAAATTTTTGGTCTCAGGACCCCCTTACACTGCTAAAATTATTTTAAACAGAAGCCCAAAGCTCATTGTGGGTGATAACTACCAATACTTACTGAATTTGAAATTAAAACTGAGGAAACTTTGAAACACTTCAATTCATTTGAAGATAGTGTGGAACACACTGCATGTTAACAGAAATAGCATCTTCATATAATTATTATGAAGTTAGTTTTGACCTCATGGAACCCTGGGATCTCTCCTAAAGTGTCAGATTGTCCCAAAATATGAAGGAGCATAGTAAAGGACACTAGGCAGCTGAATTTTACTTGCCTTGGTTTGTATACTTGATTCTTAAAGGAAGCTATGAAATGTGTTGACATTTTAGTGAAGTCTGGTCTACTTTAGTGGAAGTGCTTCCTTGATTTACTCATTAATTTCTTTGCCAACAAAATGAAATGTTATTCCTCACTTTCTGTAAAATCTGCCTAATAGCAAAGCTTCTTTATGTTAGCTTTGTTACATCCTTGATTATTCAAGAAAAAAGTATCAAGTTATAAAAGAACTTATATATTCTTTACAATCATGTTACTTTCTACGTTTAAAAAAATGCTATTTTGATTAAATAGATAACTAAATATCATTTTCAGGCACCCATAATCATATGTTAATCAAATGTCCAAATCTCTTCTGGTAACTTTTTTATTTTTACCTTCTCAAAACCAAATCCAAATATAGAAACACATAAGGTAAAAAAAGAATATTTCAGGATATCTTTTACATCAAAATCCATTTTGAGATTTCCCAGAGGGTCCCTGGAAAATTGCAAAGATTTGTTTTTTCACTTTATAAGAAGAGAGGTGCTAGAGATAATTAGCGTTTTTTTTTTGTTTTTTTTTTTTTTTTGAGACGGAGTCTTACCCTGTTGCCCAGGCTGGAGTGCAGTGGCGCGATCTCGGCTCACTGCAAGCTCCGCCTCCTGGGTTCACGCCATTCTCCTGCCTCAGCCTCCTGAGTAGCTGGGACTACAGGCGCCCGCCACCGCGCCCGGCTAATTTTTTGTATTTTTAGTAGAGACGGGGTTTCACTAATTAGCGTTTTTGATATGTTACTATTATAAAGTTTCATGGAAAAAGTTGTCAAATCAGAAGAGACATTCAGTTAAATTTGTGTAGTTAAAATATTTTATTAACATAATGATTTCAGAAATTATATGGTTCTGGAAAGTCCCTGGAGATTTGTCAGTGCCCTTGCATTCTATGTTTTAACTTCAGAGGAAACGTTGAGCTAAACTCTGTGGATTTTTTCCATATTCACCAGAATCTTTGTGTTACTTTGCCTGATGATACTAAACAACAACTGTATGCTATTAGTCATAATTTCCATTAATATTTAAAATATGAACTTCATCACAGACTTAATTCTTTAATTTGAATTTAACATATTCTATGCCACTGATTTTCTTTTTTACTTTTTTTTTTTTTTTTTTTTTTGAGACGGAGTCTCGCTGTGTCGCCCAGGCTGGAGTGCAGTGGGGTGATCTTGGCTCACTGCAAGCTCCGCCTCCCAGGTTCAAGAGATTCTCCTACCTCAGCCTCCCTAGTAGCTGGGATTACAGCCTGGTGCCACCACACCCGGCTAATTTTTGTATTTTTAATAGAGATGGGGTTTCACCATGTTGGCCAGGCTGGTCTCAAACTCCTGACCTCAAGTGATCAGCCTCCCAAAGTGCTGGGATTACAGGAGTGAGTCACCGCGCCCGGCCTGATTTTCAACTGGGGATGCACCTCAAACTTACTTATGGAGTTATTTAAAACTACAGACTTCTAGGACCTATGCCAAAATTACTGAATCTCTTTTTATTCTTGATGTTTTCTTAGTGTATGCTTGCTGTAATCTTAGTATATTGTTATATTATATCTCAGTTATTATATCTCAAGGTTTTTTCCTCTCTAAAATTATGTTCTCCTATTCTACAAATCAGATGTAACATTCACTGACTTCTCTAAAAACAGGCCTAATCATTATTCTTAGAGACATATTGTCTGAAAGTTTATCTCAGAATGGCTTTATCATCTTGTTATGTGTGCCACAGAAGCACTCAAATTTCTCTGTCAGTTACATTATTCTTAGTATTAATTCTCATTAGATCTTTACTTTAGAAAATTATTTTAATAAATTACCCATAGACACTTTCCATTTTCTCTATCATTTAAGATAGGTTTGTGGTTTTTTTGTTTTTGTTTTTGTTTGTTGTTTTTACTATTTACTCTGATGCTTGCCTGAAGATTCTGCTCTCAGCTACAGGTCTGAGTTTGTGTCTCCAACAAAGAAGAACCACCTCAAAGCCCCACAGAAATGGACTGCACCATATACTTCAAACTATTGACACCTCAGAGAATAGAGTTTGGGTGCAGGCTTCTGATGCATTCTGAGACACTCTCAGACCATACCAGTGGGCTGGGTCAGAATTTACAGAACTATTTTCATTCCAAGAGCATATGGGCTCGTGAGATTGCTAACTCAAAATCTGGTGAAACAGGAATACTTATACTGGACTGAATAAACTGATGAGGAAAATCTTATTGCATTTATTGATAGAGAATACTATTGATGTTTAAATGTTCTCTTTTCCATATTTAAAAGCAAACAAGCACTTTCTTTATCTTCTTAACCTCTCTGTAATCCGTAATGATTTAGTAGACTCTGCTCTTTCTTTTTGTTTTTGTTTTTGTTTTTGTTTTGTTTTGTTTTTTGAGACAGAGTTTCGCTCTGTTGCCCGGCTGGAGTGTAGTGGTGGGCTCTTGGCTCACTGCAACCTCTGCCTCCCGGGTTCAAGCAATTCTTCTGCCTCAGCCTCCTGAGTAGCTGGGACTAGAGGCACCTGCCACCACGCTTGGCTAATTTTTGTATTTTTAGTAGAGGCAAGATTTCACTCTCTTGGTCAGGCTGGTCTCAAACTCCTGACCTCAAGCAATCCACCTGCCTCGGCCTCCCAAAGTGCTGGGATTACAAGCGTGAGCCGCAGTGCCCTGCCCGACTCTGCTCTTTTATACTGAAATGTAACATTTTAAAATGATACCTGATTCTCATCGATTCCTCTGAAATTAGAAATTTTTAAGTGTCCTCTCTTTTCACGTCAATATGCTTGTTTGTATATGTTCAGTAAAAAGCTGTCTTTTAAAAAAACCAGAATATAATTGGGAAAATCAAATATACAAGCAAGGCCTTGCCTGAAATGTCACATTTGTGAATAATCTCATTTAATGGAACTTAGTGGGGCCAATATTTATAAGGTCTTCCCCCCCAAAAAATGGCCTGGTGCCTCACTCACACAGTCCCAGCCTTACAGGAGTGAAGGCTTGACTGAGGCTGAAAGCTTCACGGCAAGATGGCTTACTTCTGCCTGTTGGCCAGAGACCACAGGGCCTCTTCGTGGGCAGCCTGGGTCTGCTCATGACACGGCAGCTGGAATCGCCTACATCCACTCATCAAGGGAGGGAAAGCAAGGAGGAAGTCGCCATCCTTTTTATGACCTAGTCTAAAAGTCACACTGTCTCTTCTGCCTTATTCTATTTGTTAGAAATGAATCACTAAGGCCAGGCGCACGGTAGCTCATGCCTGTAATCCTAGCACTTTGGGAGGCCAAGGCGGGTGGATCACCTGAGGTCAGGAGTTCGATACCAGCCTGGCCAACATGTGGCAACCCCTTCTCTACTAAAAATACAAAAATTAGCCAGGTGTGGTTGTAGGTGCCTGTAATCCCATCTACTCAGGAGACTGAGGAAGGAGAATAGCTCGAACCCAGGAGGCAGAGGTTGCAGTGAGCTGAGATCATGCCACTGCACTCCAGCCTGGGTGACAGAGCAAGATTCCGTCTCAGAAACAAACAAACAAACATGAGTCACTAAGTCCAGTGCACACTCAAATTGGCGTAGGAGAGAATTAAGCTCTACATCTTGAAGGAAGGCATATAAAATAATTTGTGAAGACATTTTTAAACCCCCAACAACCACCTTCCAAAGCTCTAGCCCTTTCCATCATTCTAGGCTCCATCCTCACCTTTGGGTAATTTTACGATTTACTGGATGAAGCAGCGTTATAAACAAATAGCGATAAAACAAAGCAGATTATAATTGTGTACTATTGTAGAGGTACAAAAAGTTCTGGAAAGGAGGTTAAATCCAACTGGAATAATCCAAGGGAAGTTCATGAAGGAAGTGGCATTTGACATGAGAAAATGAGAGGACTTTGAGGGTCTAAGATTAGAAGCAAGAAGGAGGGACTGGCCAGGTGATGGGGCAAGGTGGACGTTGGTATGGAGGCAGGAGAAAGCATATGTCGGGGCTGGGGAACTGAGGACAAAATAGTGTCACTGAAAACAGTGAAAATATAGTTGTGGAAGTTTAAAGAGGAGAATAGCGTGGGAAGCCTCACATGTAAGGACCAGGACATTAGAAATCCAGGAAAGGTTTCTGAATGGGAGACTGGCATGATTAGACCTATGCTTTAGAAAGAACAGCCTAGTGATCCCGTGAAGATCGAGTCAGAGGGAGACAGGCATTTAATGTATTAAATTATCTTAATAAATTAACCACAGGCATTTGGCAGTAAGAAGGCCCAATGGGAAGCCATCCTAATTGGTTGAACAAGTGCTCTGTTCACTCCACGGGGCAGCTCAGAGGTGCTCCACTGTGGCTGCACATTGGAGTCACCTGGGTGCTTCCAAAACACACCAACGCTCAGTCTCCCCACCAGGGTTCTAATTTAACTGTGCAGAGGTGGGTTTAGGCACCCCGGCTGATTCTCATTTGCAGCCCAGTTTGAGAACAGCATGACTGAGAAAGGGAAGTCAGGCTGATGTCTTCTCAGCTCCAGGCAAATTTGTGGATTACTACTCACTCTTGCCTCATTTTCTGAATTTCTCTTCTACCTTCTTCCTTGGGTCTTTGTCCTTTACTTCTGTGTATTTTTATGACTTTTAGGTTTCCCATGGTAGCACCGCTATTTTGTCTGACTATTCTAACCCCAAACGTGTTTCAAGGTCTCACTAAAATGGAAGGAATCTGATCAGACTGATTCACAGTAAGATATAAATGACTGATGACCCAAAACCCCACCTAAGGGTGTTTGATTTAAATTTTTTTTTCAACCTTAAAAAAAGAATAATTTCACACTTATGGAAAAGTTACAAAAGAGATTTTCTAGATACTCTCTTCTAAAATATATCAGTGTTATTCTCTCTTCACATATACACACTCATATGTACACACGCATATTTATTATTCGGAACCATTCAGAACTAAGTTGCAAGCATATCCCCAAATACTTCAGTGTGCATCTCTGCTGTTGTTTGAATGTGCCTCCCACCCCCCAATTCATATGTTGAAATTTAGTTGCTGTTGTGATGGTATTAAGAGGGTAGGAAATCCAATTAAAATTCATATGTTGATTGGAAGTGGAGTCTAGGTAATTAGGATTAGATAAAGTCATCAGGGCTGGGCCCCCTTGATGGGACTGGTAGCTTTATAAAGACAGGAAGACAGACTTGTGCTGACACGCATGTACTTGCCTCCATGCCATGTGATGCCCCGCACCACTTCCGGACTCTGCAGAGAGTCCCCACCAGCAAGAAGGCCCTCACCACATGTGGTCCCTACACCTTGAAATTCCCAACCTCCAGGACTATGAGAAATACATTTCTTTTCTTTATGAATTACCCAGTCTCTGGCATTCAGTAACAGCAACTGAAAATGGACTGAGACAATCTCCTAAGAACAAGAACACTCTCTTACATAGCCTCAATACACTTGGCCAAAATCAGTACCTTAATGTTTACACAACACACTTCTCTAATCTACAGCCTCCACTCAACTTTTGCTGATTATCCAGATAATATATTTTATAGAAATACGACGAGAAGGCTGGGCTCAGTGGTTCACGCCTGTAATCCCAGCACTTTGGGAGGCTGAGGTGGGGGGATCACCTGAGGCCAGGAGTTCGAGACCAGCCTAGCCAACATGGTGAAACCCCTGTATACTAAAAATACAAAAATTAGCCGGGCATGGTGGTGCATGCCTGTAGTCCCAGCTACTTGGGAAATTGAGGCAGGAGAATCACTGGAACCTTGGAGGTGGAGGTGGCAGTGAGCTAAATTCACACCACTGCACTCCAGCCTGGGTGACAGAGCAAGACTCTGTCTCTCTATAGAGAAAAGAAAGAAAGAAAGAAAGAACAACAACAATGCCATCTTTTCTTTACCCCCTTTCCTTTCTGGTTTGGGATGCAATACACAACCACACACTGCATTCACTTGTTATGTCTCCTGTCTTGGTCCTGAGACTGGGCTCTTCACATATATCTGGCAGGAAAGCCACGGAAGCAGTGCCATGTCCTCGGTGCATCCTATCGGATGGCACACACTGCCCACTTGACCCAAGCGGTGCTGTTAGCTTCTGTCACTAGGTGAAGATGGTTTTTGCCAGGTTTCTCCTAAAGTTAATAAATATTTTGTCAGTAATTAGTAAGAATTGTACAGGGATACACTGTGAGGCCATATAAATATTCTGACCCTCATTAAACTTTCACTCATTTGTTCCAGCATCCATTGATGATTTTTAGCTGAATCCATGATTACTACGATGGTGACCAAATGGTGATTTTCTAACCTTATTATTTTTTTCTACACCTATTAGATGGATTTCTACTATAAAAGAGAACTTTCCCTTCTCCTCAGCTTATTTACTTATTTATATAAACATAGACTCATGAATTGCTGTTCTATTCAATAGGTTGTAATAAATCAGTAACATTTTTTATTTTGATGCCCAAATTGATACAGGTTTGACCACAGACAATCCCTTCAAGCTGGCTCGGATTTTTGACTTTTAAAAGAGGCCAATTTTTTATTCAAATATGTCTCCACACAGTAGGAGTAAGGTCTTGGGAGAAAATGAAGTGGAAAGTTTCGGCAGCGCGCCTGGTGATGGTGAGCAAAGTGGCCTTTACCATGTCAGCGCTCCCTCAACTGTTCCAGCCTCTCGCAGCTTCTTCCTCCTTCCCTGTCCTAAAATGGAATTAAATGCTGGATCTTGGAGGCACCTTAGAGATTATCAGGTCCCCGATTCCCAAACACTGATTGCCAAGGGCTGTGTGACTGCAACCCCTGGAGAGGTAGTTTCTCAGAATAGGTGCCCCTACCTTCACCCCAAAGATTCGGATTCAAAAGCCCGACCTGGTGGGATGAACCCTTTTTGTGTATATGAAGCCACCCAGATGACTCCCATGCTTAGCCAACACCCACCCTACTCCCATAGACACACACACCCTGCTTTCTTTTGCAGGTGAGAAACCAGTGACTCAGAGAGGGGAATCCGCGTGCTCAGGTCATGCTGTGAATGCCAGAACTGGAAGTTTCTTGCTCCGTTAACACTGGTTTTTTGCCTGCATTGTGCTATCTCATTACAGTTCTTTGAAAGCTCTGAAATTTTTGGTTGCTAACAATTGTTCTTACAGCAGTAAGAATGAGGAATTTACTTGTAGGATGGACAATGTTTAAGTCAGGTGTTTGTAAACCAGGGGCTGTCTCTGCTCATTTACTTGATTCTTATGTGCAATGTAGTTGGTTTATTTTATGCTGATCCCCAGAGTTTCATCATTTAAACTGAAAAGAATACTACTACTTTATATGGCCGTTATGAGCATTAACTTTAGAGATACTGTAAGCCTGGCACTTTTGCTAACTAAATATGCATTTACCACCCCCCCCCACCCCAAATATGCACACACACACACACACATATATGCACTCCCCTAATTTCACTTAAGGAAGCACTTTCTGTTACCATTTATCTCTCTCTTACCTCCTGGCCCCTCACTGACAATAACAGCAGTATGTCCTTTTGCCATTGAGAAAGACAGCTGTAAGATAAACAGACACCATTGCATTGTACATACTGAGACCATTGTCTCAGACCATTGTCAGTACATACTGAGACCAATGGTCCCGCTGAGACCATTCTGCACTGTAGCCACCACCCCATCCCCTGGGCTACAGGAATCTGACTATTAAACAAAACTAACCTTTAAACATGTAAACTGTATCCACCCAATAACAATTCAGCCAAAATTCCTTACAAATCCAGACACGACCCAATATGTTAAAGGCTTTGTGGCACTACAGTGAAGGAAGGGAACATCTTTTCGACATGTTTATAAACACAAATAACAGTGCAGGGTGCTCAAGATCTCAAGTAATCCACTGCTGACTTTTTTCATTAGGTGGTCCTTTGTTGAGCTTCAGCTCCCTTCCAATACCTTCCATTCATTTTCTTCATCAAGGACATCTGCAGTGCACGGCAGCATCAGAGGGCAGGTCTCCCGAGCCGCCAGCAGGATTCCATTTCTCCACTTCCACTGCCATCTGACTGCTGATGCCCAGGCCTCCAGAGGAGGAAGGGCTATCCTAATATTATGAGAACAAATGAAGCTAAGAAGTGGTTTGAGTTGGGAACTGCCAGGCCCTAGAGACAGAGAGAATGGTTAATAAATCTGTATTGTACTGAATTAAATAGAGCATCTTAAGCTACCTACTGGGGATGGAACAATGCAGAGACTCCTGTGTTTTTTAGTAACATTAGCAAAAGAGCTTAGCATCACTGATAATTAAAATCACATCCACGTTTGGCTTCGGAATGCATAAGGCATCACAATAACTCAGCACTGAAGGGGCTTGTGGTTTTAAAATAAATCCACACATTCTTTGCAGTGTGCTCCCTTCAATGCAGCCTCATTCCTCTCCTTTTAAATGTGGGTTATTCTGAGTGACTCACTTATCAGTAGAATGTAGTGAAAATGGTGGAATATGACTTTCAACGATATGTTGTTAAAGACACTGAGCTTCTGTCTTGCTCTCTCTTTTGGATCATGTGCTCTTCAGGGAGCCAGCTGCCATGTCATGCAGACACTCAAGCAGCCCTATGGAGAAGCCACAAGGTGAGGGGCTGAGGCCTCTTTCCCACAGCCATGTGAGTGGGCCATTCCGGAAGCAGATCCTCCAGCCCCAGCCAAGCTGACAGACGACTGCAGCCCCAGCCAACATCTAGCCTGGAGCCTCTTGAGAGACCAACCCAGAGACCCCACCCAGCTAAGCCACTCCAGAATCCCTGACCCCAAACATTGTGACATGATAAAAATGTGTTGTTTAAGCTACTAAATTGTGTGGTATTCTGTTAGGTAGCAATAGATAATTAACACAGCGCTCTTAATCTTTTCCATAGCAACCGTGACAAAAGGTAGTGTGGGTTCAGCTTGCACCTCCCATGACAGAGAGCGTGCTTCTTCGCAGGACAGCCCCTTCTGTTGCTTGGCTGGTCTGTTACCAGTGCTGCTCACTGAGCTGGTTTTGGCCTCTCTGTAACTTCCATCCCTGGTTCAAGATGTGCCTCATAAAGCAAAGGTGAAGCTTCTCCTCTTTTATGTGACTGCCCTTCAGACAGCTGCAACTCGTGATTATGCTGGCCTCCTGTGTGCTCTTGTGCTGGCTAAAGAGAGAAGAAGGGGAGGCAGCACCTTTTGAGGGGCACAGGAAAAGAGACATAGTCTGTGTATAGGAAAAAAAAACTGCTTTATGCTCTCTTTGGTACTCTCACAACAGTTTTGGTCACCAAAATATGTGGGGTTTTCCCCCACACCAAGCAATTCTCTAATTCTCTGTTGATTTAATTGTAATTGAATTACAATTTAATTCAATTCTGACAGTAGCCAGAGTTAGTGCAGACCACACAGGTTAAGATCCCAGTCCCACAAGACCGCTTCTCACTTCAGACACCAATCACGAATACTAGGTCCCCAGGTTACCCGCAACTTCTCTCTGACCTGGCTACACGGAAAGTTCTTGCAGCTGCCTCATTGGGTTTAATCATTGCTAGAATGGCTCACAGAACTCAAGGAAACACTCTACTGACTTGGAAGATGTTCTCCCCGCCTTCACTGTAGGGCCACAAAACCTTTACAATTTTGGAGGGATTCTAGATGTGTAAAGCAGCGCGGCTGAATTGTTGCTGGGTGGAAACTCCACTCATTACAAAGTATACGACTCAGGAAGAGTCAAATGGAAGAGATGCAAAGAGAAAGGTGTGGGGAAGGGGTCCGCTTCCGTGCCCTCTCCGGGTGTGGACCCTCCCAGAACCTCCACAAGCTCAACAACCTGGAAGCTCTCTGAACCCAGTCCTTTTGGGGTTTTATGGAGGCTTATTGTTTACATCAATAGCTATTAGTTATTAACTCAACCTTCAGCCCCCTTTCCCCTCCCTGGGGGTTGGTTGCGGAAGCAGTGGGGCAGGGGAGGGAGTAGTGGGACTGGAAGTTCCAACTCTCTAACCACATGGTGAGTTCCCCTGTCAACCAGTCCTCACCCCAAGGCTGTCCAGGAGCCTCCAGCCCTTGGTCATCTCACTCTCACACAGAGCGACACTTACCACTTATCACAAGGGGTTTATGAGCTATGTGCCAGAAAACGGGGAGGGGTGGAAACAGGACAAATATATATTTTTTATTATATCCCAATGTCATAGCCTGGAATTAGGCCACAGTCCTTCTAGCACCAATCCAAGAGAGGCTGGATTCTGGGAGATTTTGAGAAATGGATAGCAGCACTCCTAAGCCACTAGATAACAATCATAGCAGTAACAGTAATAATTAGTGCTGACGTAGCACTTAAACAGGCTACCAGATCCTCTTCCATGTATTTTGTATGTGCTGTCATTTAATCCCCACAAAAGCTCAGAATTATTGCCCCTTTTCACAGAGGAGGAAACTATAGTGCCAATAGGTTATAACTTGCCCAAGGCCACATAGCCGGTAAGCAACAGAGCAGGATTTAAAGTGAGGCAGCCCAGCTTCAGAATACTCCTCCCTAAAATTCAGTAGTCCCTTCCCTTCTGGATCTAGTTCATCTTAGAGCTGCATTGAAAGCCGTTATAGAAACAAAAATTGCAACCATTTATTGAGCATCTGCTATTTCTCAGTACCTGGGCTGAGTGCTTCATACACACTAGAAAAATTAAGGTTCACGGTCAATGGAACAAATCATTTAACACTTATTTATCAAGCACAGACACTTTGCTGATCCCACTGGGGACACAGTGGTGACTCAGGCTTGGGTCCTGCCCTTACAAATTTTTCAGTTCCAAAGCAATAAATTATGTACAAAAATAGCTATAGTTTGAGGCATAGAGCAAGAGTTGCCCTTTTGGAGAGGAGTAGATAGAGCAATGTTATGTTCTAAATGATCATGTTCTCCCAAAATTCATGTTAAAACCCTAGCTCCCAAGGTGATGGGATTAAGAGGTTAGATCTTTCAGGGGGTTATTAGGTCATGAGACTGGAGGGCTCCTGAATAGGATTAGTGCCCTTATAAAGAGCCTTATAAAGAGACCCAAGGGAGCCCATTTGCCCAGTTCACCATGTGAGAATGCAGCAAAAAAAAAGAGATGCCATCTATGAACGAGAAAGTGGGTCTCACCAGACTCTAAATTTGCTGGTGCCTTGATCTTTGATGCCCTAGCCTCCAGAACTGTGAAAAATAAATTTCTGCTATTTGTATGCCACTCAGTCTATGGTATTTCGTGACAGCAGCCTAAAAGGACTAAGACAAGCATGACACACGGAGAGAGCTGGGGCTATAGGGGTGTTACCTGAGTAGGCTTTATCTGAACTGGTTCTTGAAGGAGGATATGGTTGGGGAAGGTAGAGGTGGGAGAAGGGCACTCTAGGAAAAGAAACAGGACAGGAGTTAAGATGAGAAGAACGAGGCTTCACTCTAACCAAAGACAGAATGATGGGATAGAAAGACGGAAACACCACACTGGGGTGGTTTTTGTTGAATCCTGTGCCTAACATGTGATTTTAGAGAAACCCATGGTCTTGAGGATGCTGTGGATTTGTGATTTCAGCAAATCTATCCCAGGCTGGAAAAGCAGAGGCCCTGTGAGGCCTTCATCTGGAGCAAATGAAAACTGTCAGACCCTCAGAGCCCCCAGGACACTCATTTATTATGGTGAGAAATATTGATATTAATAAACCCTTCTGCCTGATACAATTTCTTGTCATCACCCTCTTCTCCCACCCCCTGCTGCCACCACCACCAGTTTCCATTTGGAGAATCAAACTGGCCGCAGAGCATCTCACTTCTTGCAGACCTGTTGGATACACATTCATAAATACTCACGGCAATCCTTTTATGTCTAATGAATGGGAGGTGAGGGGTAGAGGTCCTGACTGCCCAGTGGGAGATTTGCAAGCTGTTTTGCTGGGATTTCCTCTCCCCTGTGGGAAAGAGGGAAAGACATGACTCTACCAGCTTCTTGCATGTGATGTGCCTGCATGCACTGGGGGCAAAGTCGTGACTCTGATCCCCAGGTCGGGGGGGTGGGGCATGTTTTTGGGAACTTGTGCTTTCTGAGATCTCAGGGAAGAGGCAAATTCTGATTTTTTGAGGCCTGAAAGTTGTACAATTTGGGGACCTTTTATAAGAAAAAGAATATCAAATTATCAATACAAAGTGAGGCTTACAAAATTTTTTTTAGAGTCGAGGTCTTGCTCTGTCACCCAGAGTGGACTGCAATGGTGTTATCATGGCTTTCTGCAACCTTGAGTTCCTGGACCCAAGCAATCCTCCTGCCTCAGCCTCCCAAGTAGCTGGGACTAGCAGGTGCGCTTCACCATACCTAGCTCAAAGTGAGATTTGAAAGTCACTATTTATTTAGAATGATTAAAGAAATCACAACAAATTTTAAACCTTAAAAATGCTGATAAATACCATGAATATCACAAAATTCAGAAAAATGTTTTATTAACTGCCACCTGATACAATGCCTGAAAAAGGTGTATTACAGCCATATAAGTAAAATATTTAGGGATCCAGTAGTTTTGGACATGCAGCGACATCCCCTGAAAATAAACGACAAGTTATTGCATCTCACCTCTTACCATTAAGAAAGAAGCCCCATGCCTGGGAGGCCTCTTCAGGTTCTAGAGGCAGTACTTAGTGATATTGCTCTGACCCATTTACCAGGTAACATGGAAGGCTGTCAGCTCTGAGTCACAGCAGGTATAAGATGCAATGCCGTATTGCTTGGGCCAAATGATTGAGCAGACCCTATTGATATTAGTTATCTGTGGTGGAAGAATTCACCATGTGAAGCTGGTGGCAAGCTCCAATAAGAGAATCATAATGTAGACCCCAGAGTCCTGGAGCAAGGCCATGCCATCTGCAGAGGAGACCTTAACACTACTTGAAAACAGCTCCCGGCATGCCACTTCCCTAATAGAGACGGAGCATCTGACAAGTGACCATGTGGCCAAAGCTACCCAGCACGAGCTAAGTAGTGTCTAACCTTCCAAGCCATAAAGTTGGCAAGCCTAACAGCAATCGTGATAACGGAAACAGTACATCTGGGATTAGCTGTGAGCAGGCCGGAGGGTGAATGTAAGCTGTGCTAATAGATGGCCCAGACCCCATGGCTCTATCACTGCTGTATCAATGTCTCTCCCTTAGACAAAACTTGTGGCCACATGAAGTGTGCCTTACAGCCAAGCTGATGGAGGGAAAAAAGGGCTGAGATTGGTTCAAGGAAGTATAAGCTTGGTTTGGGGGTGCTAGCCAAAACTGGACTGCTGTGGCACTGTAGTCCCATTCAGGGTGGTCCCAAAAAACAATGGTAAAGAGGAATCCTCTCATTAGACTGAACACACGGTCATTCACTTTGTGTGGGAAGAGAAATGGCCTGAAGCAGGAATATATAACTCAAAGCTATGAAAAATGACTAGGCCGGTTGGCCAGGGGCCTGAAAAGAGAAAGAATGTAAGACTGAGGACTGGGACAGAGCATGTAGTTGGACCTACGGGAGCAGGCATATGGAGTCAAGACCTTTGCAATGCATGTTAGTGCCCACTAGGGAGCACCTACCGTGGAAGAGGTACTTCACTCTGTGAAGATAGGGTTCCTTCCTTTAGGATGTGGTTAACACCCTAAATCAAAGACTTTTATATGAGTTGGTATCCCCAGTAGGAAGAATACATGGGCCCAGGAACCAAGGAGTAAGGTTGGGAAAGGTCCTGCATACCAGCATTCCCAGGGTCACACTTGGCAATTAATGCTTGTCATTGCTGCAACATTAGGCTCTGTGGGTCCAAAGGGCCTGCTTCCCAGAGGGAAACACTCACACCGGGGGACATGGTAAGTGTCCCATCAGACTTTAAGCCTTAGCGGCTTCCTAGTCACCTTGGGCTTCTTTTGCCAAAAGACAAGAAGGCAAGGCCCCCATGCTAGCCAGGATGATTGAACCTGATTGTCGGGGGAGGTAGGGCTGCTGTTCCACAGTGAAGGCAGGGTGGAATAAGGTTGACACTCTGGTGATCTGTTGGGGGCTTTTCCTGGTGCTCTCCTGCCTACTTTTGATGGTAAATTGGTGAGTGTAGCAGCCATGGCTTGAGAACAGCAAAATGACCAGAAACTTGGGGATGATGGTTTGGGTCATCCTACCAGGTTAGGCACCTTGACTAGCAAAGGCAACAGTAAGAAGAGTATAAAATGAGTGACCTTGAGGCCAACTACGGCCACGCAGGGAATACACCACCCCTCTAGTCTGGCATAAAAGGCTGAGGATCCTTGCCTCAGTTTGGGACAATTCAGAAGGCCTATCTGAGCTCCAGAACATCCTGGTAGAATTGGCTGAGGCCTCTGTTGCTTCTGCATTGCAGCTCAGCTCTTCTCTCTGCTCATTCCGGCTCCCTCACTCCCTTACAGGTGTTGTTCCCAAGAGCAGGCAAACAAACTTCCCATACACAAACACCTGTCACAGAATCTGTTTCCTAGGGAGCCTGACCCCAGGAGTCCAGAATTTTCTCCAAGCTCTTGACATGAGTTAGGAGTGTTTGCCCCTACATGCAATGGTTCAACTACGGTAGACGAGGGAGGATGAGGTAAAGCAGAGCTCCTACTAACCCTGCATGAGCATAGAGGATAAGCAAGACATCAACCTTGGTGGTTTAAGTCACCTGAGATCTGATGGTTGTTTGTTATTACAGTACAGTCTAACTCTCCTGACTGATACAGAAACACAATGATTCTGCCTTTAACAATTTATAGATTCTGGTCTCCGTTCAGAAGTGGCCAATCTTAATGCATAAAGCAAATGTAGGTCTGCACTTACGGCTGACAAACTAGAGTCAAGCTAGAAAGAGTCAAGTAGAGTCAAAGAGGCTAAGTGCCATCATTGGGGCCTTTTTTTAAGAAAAAATTTAAATTTAATTTTTTTTTGAGACAGTCTCACTCTGTTACCCAGACTGGAGTGCAGTGGCACAATCTCAGCTCACTGCAACCTTCACCTCCTGGGTTCAAGTGATTCAACCGCCTCAGCCTCCCAAGTAGCTGGGATTACAGTCATGTGTCACCATGCCCAGATAAAATTGGGGGTTTTCTCGAGCCGGACTGAGAGTTGCAGGATGGAACTCAAAGTTGCTTGGGGTGCTTGTTGGACAAGTCCGGAACATGGAGATGAATTACCAGACAGCAGGTCCTGGTTAGAATCGGTTGGCTAATTTACAAGTGTTTTCAGGTCACTGCCAAGACTTTTTTGCAGGCAATCCAGATGGGTCTGGACTTAAGTGAGAAGTGAGTCATCAATGCCTGTATCAATGAGAAAAATAAAGATTAGTAATTCAGTGTTGGGTTCCATGTGTTTTTTTAGTGGGAGGCATGAATCCAAGACAAAGGCCTTGGCACTACACAGTGCATTCTTTGACAACAGCTCTTGTTAAGGACCTTTCCACGGAGTTTTAAGCAGTGGTTGTTGCTGATAAAAGTTGATCAGGCAGGGAGCCTTACATTATGGTCCTGTCTGTGTGGGTGAAATGTCTTGAGTCTGTGAATGATTTCTGACGCCCTTGTTAGTGTCCTGCAATACAACACAATGTTATCTGGCTTAGGAATGTGCTACTGGCCTCAGCTGCCGAGGAAGAAACCAGAGTCTCATCTGCTAATAATTCATGAGAGTTAAGTTTTGGGAATTTGTTTGTTGTCTAATTAGAGCCATGGGCAGTACATCTGACCTCTTCAATCCATTTTCTGCACAAGTCTTGGCCGGTTGATTATTTCTAATCCCGTTTTGATATTTTATTACTTCTGCTGACTACAGACAATGTGGGCATTGACAACACTAGATTCTGTAGGTTTTTACAACTTTAAGAACCAACCTATTGAATACATGTCCCTATGATTGTAGAGTATTTTAAACCTAGTAATGAGATTTTCTGGAGGTCTTTTGCTGGTCACCATTGTGTCAGCCTTGGAACATAGATATGCTTCTACCCATTTTGAAGAGACATATAAATTACTAAAACGTTTCCATACCAATAGCATTTTCTTTATCTGGATAAATTTAGCTTGAATATTAATTATAAGTAGCCCCCAAGGAACAGAAGAAACTGCTTTCTTTTTCTTTTTCTTGGCAGTTCTCTCCTTGCTCCCTTCTTGGTTGTGAGCCTGATAAGTAGTTCCGCTCTTATTATACTGTTTGTCCAGACTAGAACATTTTGGAACATACCAGTTAAGTCTTGTGTTTCCTAACATCCCCTCTCTTTTCATGTGGATTTTGTCATGGGCTACATAAGCAAGGTGGAGGAGGCAATTAATTCCTTTCATGCCAATCAAGATATGGATGTAAAAGATACTGCCATCTCCAAAGGTTCTGTGCTGAGTCTGAGACCTTATCCAAAATCTTCTCAGCTGAGTTAGGAAGAAGACAAATGCAGTCTGAGAATAACCAAAAACCTTAGCTGTGCTCTTACTCAAAGCAAACATCTTTTTAGGTAACACATCCCCAGAAATCTTAATTCCTCCAGAAATTCCTCCATTGTGATAAACTGCCCATGGACACAATATGGGTCAGACTCTGAAGAACTAAGTATACTCAGCTCAGGTAAGGGCAGCAAATTTGCTCCCCCAGGAGGCCAAGCACTGGTGCAACCTCCTGTGCAGAACAGATCGCATCCCAGAGATTAGTCCCGTTCTTTTTCTCTCTTACACCAACACTTCCCACAAAGTGTTAGGCACTGTGCTAAGCCTTTCACAACAACCCTGAAGGGAGTATTAGCTCCATGGTACAGATAAGAGAGATCACAGAGGCCAAGAGGCTAAGTGAGTTGCACTGACTGACCCTGGATTTAGGCCCCGGTCCGTCTGCCTCCAAAGCCTTTGCACCTCACCTCTCGGCTATAGCCCTTCCTTACTATGCACAATGGCCCCCTTTCTGCAGTACTAGTATGAGCAGGAGACAGGTTTCCTATCAACCTATGCATCTAGGGATTACAGCAGCAGAAAAAGAAATATTTTATTCTTCTAATTGTTTATTCATTCCCCAATCCATCCATTTAACAAATATTTGTTGAATTGTTACTACGTCCAACACTGAGCTAGATGCTGAGGTAGAGAGGTAAACACTGAGGAAATGAGACACTCAAAAAACAAACACACAAATGAATACATAATTACAAACTGTGATAAATTTGGGTAAAGAAAATTGTCTTCCCAGTGCATTGCCATCTGCAGCCGCAATATTGGAAAAGCAATTTCAGTTGTGTAGTTTGTGAATCAGAACTGAAAGAAACTCTGGTGCAGCACTGTTCAAAAGAAATATAATGCAAACGACATATATCAGGGTAAATTTTCTAGAAGCCACATTAGAGCCAGTGAAAACAAGGAAGTGAAATAATATAACTTATTTAACCCAATGTATCAAAATATCATTTTAACAAGTATCTCACTATTAATGAGGCATTTTGGGTTATTTATTCAGATTAGGTCTTCAAAATTCAGTGTGTGTTTTAGGTTTACAGCACATTTCAGTTCCAACTAGCCTCATCTGAAATGCTCAGTAGCCGCATATTGACAGTGATTGCTGTATTGCATAGCACACCTTTACGGATACAGATAGTGCAACTTTTGCCCATAAGTCAGTGGTTTGCAACCTTTGCTGGCATGGAATTATCTCAATGCCAGTATCGTAGATTTTCATCTAATTGATGTGGGGGTAGAAGAAGGGGATTGCCTAGATATCAGTATATTTTATGTCTTCCCAGGTGATTCTAATGTATAATGAGGGCTGAGAACCACTGCTCTAAGCAGTAGCAATTTTGTACCCAAAGTCTTCAAATTATGCAAGGTAACAAGCCTGAAGCCCCTTTAACCCAGGTAGATAATCTGCGCACCATCTTCTCTCCCCGCTGCAAGCTCAGCTCTTGTCCCAGACTCTAGGCCAACGACCTCAGCCTGGGAAGCTAGGTTGAGGAGCTCCAGGGCAGCCATGTTGCCCCATCATCACTTTGGCTGCCGGTCTCATTCTAACCTTTTTGCTCTGGCTCTGACAAATCTTCTGATACCACCATTATTTTTTTTTTAATTTTATTAACAAGAATGAGCTTGAATGATTCTGCCTTCATCATTGGATTGTGCCCTGTGTCTAAGTCTCTCTTGCCTGCCTTCTGAGAAACTGCGCAGTGTCTCTAGCCTTGTCAGTTCTCTCTCTGGTCCTCTGCTGTCCTATCCACTTGCCTTCTCTAAGACCTACTATGGGACTGTACCCTTTCTGTCACCTATTGGGACACTTACCACCACTTACCAGGTCCTTCCGATGCAGCAAACTCACTGTTCCTCCTTTTCCCCTCTTGCCAGGCCCCATTTCTCCGGATACCAGGTCCCACTGGCCTGACTGTTTTCTTCATCCCCCTCCTGACTTCTCTGAGCACCTGCTCCAGATTCCCTCCATCACTCAATAACCCTGCCCTGTCCAGTCCACATCATAGCATCTTCAGCCCAGGCCCCTTTAGCATCCTGTCATAATGGCTCATGAATCTGTATCTAGGCATTTCAACCTGCCCAGGAAACAGGCAGCTCTGCTTATTTCTATTTTTATCCCTCTCTCTTTTACTCTATTTTTTATTTTACTTTCTTTTTTCAGTCTCCTCTCCAGTTGCTTCTTCTCTGGATCTGCCACCCCCAGAGGAGGGAATAGAAAATCTAATAAATAGTGGCGCAAACACGTTTCCCACACCAAACACAAGAGGTGTTTGTCTCTGAGCTAACTCACTGCCTGTGGCTGCTTCAGGGGCATGAATAGGGCTACAAAGCCAGCTGAGAAAATCCCTCCAGGAAATTTGATTTCAAGCTCACAGTTTTCCCTCACAGCCTCTTTCACAGGGGTCACACAAGTTTTTTTTCTCCAAAAGTCCTGAGTATTGCTATCATCAGCCCTGGCAGTTCTGCTATGAAGGTATAGAGCCCTTGGCTGAAAAGTTAATAATTTCCATGCTATTTTGCAAAAGCTTACAGCTGGTGTCCCCAGAGTCAAACTTGTCAGATAAATAAAATTAAGGCTGTGAGGCTGTTAATCTAAAAATCTGCCATGATTCTATTTCCAACAGAGACTTAGGGGAAGATGAAGATAAAGAGAAGAATAATTTCTAAATCAGTTCATCACACACACGAAGGCCAGGACTTAGGAGGCTCTTTTGTGTGAGGGAGGGCAGGAGGGATGACTGTCTCAGCTCTGGTGAATTCCCACTGCTCCAGGCCACAAGGTGCAATTTCTGGAGCAGCTGGCCACTCTGGCTGTGTCCTTGGCCCTCTCCTAGAACTATTGTGCCATAACTTGGCCTGGCCGTTGGACAAATGTGTGGTTTGTCTCTGGATCACTCAATCCTGTCCATTGACTTGAAATGCTAGAACTTAGCAGCAGCAATGGATGGGGTGAGCATTGCAGAACAGTAACATGAGGCCTGTGGAGTCCTGGGGGATGGATGGATGGATGGATGGATGGATGGGGGCTTACTATGCTGACCATGAATAGAATTTGTACTTCCCTCTTATGTATAGTCAGAGATAATATTTTGAAACATCAATTGATATACTTTTTGTCCCTGATAATATATTTTTATTTTTTGGCTTTTCCACCTAGTATCTTCTTCACAGGATTGCCATGAGAATTAAATGAGATAATCTGGGAAAAGCTGTTTAGCTTTGGTATTAATTTACAGTGAGGGATCATTATATGGCAGCTATTGCCATTATCCTCCCCATTTGACGCTAATAAGTTGGTAGAACCTGCATTAGTCCTGCCCCACTAGAAAGCAACTGCTGGCTTGAATTTCTTCAGACCCTCACTCTTCCCTTTTAGAGGGAGAACAGCACCACTGAGGCTTCCCAGCACCAGTGTAGACCAGCCCTTCCCTCCCTCAAGTGATCACACAGTCTGAGCTGGAAGAAAAATAGAGCTGTGTGTATGTCGGGGTTAGGGTTATAGAAGAGGTCTGCTCTTTTGGTTTTGAAAATTGTAACATATGGGAGAATTCCTCTGTGGTTTCTCAAAAAAATCTTATATGAATGGAAGCTCTCACTGTTCGTTTTAGGAGTCCAAGCCCTGTGACTCTGATGGTCCTTCAGACAGGAAAGAAATGCAGACCCAGGTGGGTACAGAAGAAGAGGCGGCAGTTTATCCTCCCTCAGCTCCTTTCATGGAATTGAGATAAACAGACCTGCAGTGATTTTCTGCAAATGGAGGGGTATCCCTTGCTCCCACCACCCCTGTACTCACTCCAAAGATCATTGTTTGCCCCAAATGTCAAATATAGTTCAAAAGGAAGCAGATCATAGCTGGAATCTGGCTCTTTTGGACACTAGCTGTGTCTTTTGGGCAAATTAATTGTCCCCTCCAAGTCCCTGAGCTGAGGGAGAAGAAAGAGAAAGGGCCATCTTTGAGAAACGGTGTTATTTGAGTTGAGTAGAAAGACGCTGGGGAAATCAGCCTTTTTGGCTAGAGGCACAGTCAGTAACTCCTCCAGGGGTCTTCTAAGTCCAAAGCCCCCAAAGAGGGCTGAGCTGGGAGCAGACAGAGCCCTCTGTGGCTGTGCAGATGGAGACAGCTTGATGAGAGCCAAGCCTTCTTCTCCCCGTGTGCAATCTGCTGCTGATAGAGCAAAGGCTGGAGCTTGGCAGAAAGGTGACTTGTCAAATAGGCGGCCTCCATGCATGCTTAAGACCTAGATTTTTTTTTCAAAAAGTACATATACTAACTCCAAGAGGACTGTCCTTGAAAGCAGAACAGCTGCTGCATTTTCTCTGTGAAGATGTCACCTGTAACTCTCACAACTTCTATTTTTCTGGTGCTAGGCAACAATCATAACAAACCATTTTCACCAGTAAAAACTTGCATCTGCAATCACAGTTAATCTGCATGTTTTTAAAAACTGTATTTCAGAAAGGGTCTCCAGTCCTCCAACATAACATCCAAAACACTCGTTCTCTTGTGAGAGATGTAAACATGTAAGTGAGATAGATAAGGCATGCAGCTGGGATGAGATCCATTTATTATGAACACGTGGAGCAGTGGTGGGAGCAGTGAAATGGCAGAGAAGCCACGTGCCCCTTAAAGAATACCTCAAACATGGAAATTCAGCTTTGGGGAGCAACTAAATTAGTAAAAGTAAGATTTTTTTATATCATAAGATTTTTCTCAGGATTCCCTTTGATAAAGGGTTGTTCCGGATCTCTTACAATATAGTATGATTTTTAAAAAGCCCATCTGTTCGCAACGTGCAATGTTTGCAAAAGCACAGTGGTTGGTTTGTCTACAAGAAAGGAGGATCTACTGTTTATGTGAAAATGGCAAAGGCAATGTCCAGATGACTTGCAGAAGCACTTTTCCTGGAATTCTTAAGTCTATTTTCTAAGGGATTGTCCCAGTGAATCATTACTATGACCAGTACAACCGAGACAATTGTCAGCTTGTGAGTAAAGTGATGAGGAAGGAACAGGGGATATTTTGTCACATCAGCAACAAAGATGATGGAGGATGTCAGAGATGGACCAGGACTAGTGAAGCAAGCTTGTGTTAGAGCAAGACAGGGCTTCGACCTGGAGAGGGGTCATGGGCCCGGAACCAGACGGGTAGTTAAGAACCAAGGAATTCATGGAAGCCAAAGGATAAGGCAAAGCTGTGGTTCAGAATTCAGTAAAGAACCAGGGACTCAAATGTCCTGAGACTTCATGCAGGCAGAAAGCTGAGCTATAGGTAAAATGAAGGCTGGAGGGTTCCTCAGCTCCAGCCAAGGAACCTCAGGCCCTGTAGGCATGGAACAGATGAACCACATTTTAGAGGTATGGGATCACTTGCCTGGAAGGCAGAGCCAGAGGTTGGGCTGGAGACAAGGACTCACATGTAGTGGTTTATCTTTGGAAGCGGTGATGCCATAATGTCCAAAGAACAGGAAATTAAATTTTATTCTCTGCTGCCTCCCTGTCTATTTATACTCCCAAGATTTAATCTTTCTGTAATTCTTGTTACCTGAGTAAGGTACATAGCCAACTTGTCAGGTATCCAATAAGAGAGATAAGGTGCTTTTTCCAAAGCCACATCTACTGCGTATTATTGGACTGCAGGGAGTTCCTCCAGGAAGGAAATTAAATCTCGAGGGCCTCAGCATTTGACTTGCCTTTTTCCTTCCTGCTGCTGCAAAGTTGCAGATGTGGTAACTGGTACCCTAGCTTGGAGAAGACCCAGGTGGTCTCCACCAAGGAGGCACAGGAGACGACAATAGTCTCTTCTGCCTGCCCCATGACCTTGGGATGTTGAAAACACGTAAGGAAATAGGAAGAGAGAGAGTGGCCCAAAGCGCTCCCTGCCTGCATCAAGCATTTTACCCAGAGTTATTCCTGAATACAGGTATCCTGAGCAGAATACCTAATAGGGAAAAGATTATTAAAGATCAAGTTCCTACGAGGAATTGTGCATATTTGGGTTAATGCAAGTGGGAAAGGGGGAGAGAGAAAGGAGAAGAGGCAAAAGGCCCCAGCCAAGGCAAACTACTGCAGATGTTTTGTTTTTCTGTGTCAGGTAGCACTGATTTTTTTTTTTTTACTTATAAAATATAATAGGAATAATAAATAGCAATATATGAATAGCAACATAAATGTACAGATTACAAAATAACTTTTAGAGTCATAGTTATATTATATTATTTATTTATATATTTTTTGAGATGGAGTCTGGCTCTATCTCCCAGGCTGGAGTACAGTGACATGATCTTGGCTCATTGCAACCTCCGCCTCCTGGGTTCAAGATATTCTCCTGCTTCAGCCTCCCGAGTAGCTGGGATTACAGACGTGCGCCATCACGCCCGGCTAGTTTTCGTATTTTTAGTAGAGGCAGGGTTTCACCATGTTGCCCAGGCTGGTCTTGAACTCCTGACCTCAGGTGATCCACCCACCTCAGCCTGCCAAAGTGCTGGGATTACAGGCGTGCACCACCGCGCCTGGCCTAGTGTCATAATTTTGTATAAAACAATAAATAATAATACTTTATTAATATATGACCAATGATTGTTAAGATTTTTCTGGCTTGTTTTTCTGCAAACTCATTTATACTTTTAGCAATTTATTTTCCATTAATATCATTGAAGGCAATGTGAGTTTCTCTTGGCAAATGCAAGACTGGAAGTTGATAATTGATTCTTTTTAATTTTGAGAAGGGTCTGATGATGCAACTGGTACTGAGCTATTAAGAGTTTCTACAGACTATGGCAACAGACAAATTCATCAGATAAATTTCTGGTAAATTACTTTGAAATACATAAATTTTAGTATATCTAGAGCTGGTGATTCTCATGAAACAATTTTTCTAAAAAGATTTCACTCTTCATATAAATCAGTTTCATATAGTCTGAATTTAATTTTAAAGTAATTTTATACAATGGCATTTAAAATTTTCATCTAATACTTTCTGTAACTTGTGAAAGTCCTGCAAGAAACCGAAAGCGGTTTCATGGTTTTATATAATACAGAACACCTGCTTATGCATTCTGTCACCATATCTTCAATTACAAAGGAAATGAGTTATAAAATTGTCCTCGTTATATTAAAAATTGGTTCACCTAACACTTTGTATGAAAATTATGTTCCTTTCCATTGAATGCAATAATCTTTAAATTTAATTTCTCTTCCAAGGCTGTGGATATTTTCTTTGCACTGTTGCAGCAGTTTTCAAAACCAGAGTCTAATCTCATTAAATAACTCCTGGCCGGGTGCAGTGGCTCACACCTGTAATCCCAACACTTTGGGAGGGAGAGGTCAAGAGATTGAGACCAGCCTGGCTAACACGATGAAACCCCGTCTCTACTAAAAGTACAAAAATTATCTGAGTGTGGTGGCACGTGCCTGTAGTCCCAGCTACTCGGGAGGCTGAGGCAGAAGAATTGCTTGAACCCAGGAGGCAGAGGTTGCAGCGAGCCCTTGAACCCAGGAGGCAGAGGTTGCGGTGAGCCGAGATTGTGCCACTGCACTCCAGCCTGGAGATAGAGTGAGACTCGTCTCAACAACAACAACAAAAGAACTCCTTGTGATGCTTTATTGCAATATATATGGTTTTATTAATTTACAGACAAAGTTTACTGTCTGAGCTCTGGCATCAACTGGCTTGGCATTCAGGCCACATTAACATTTGTGCTGATGGTGCAGGGATGGTGCTAGGGTTTGAATATTTGTGTCCCCTTCGAAATGTATGTTAAAATTTAACCCCCAATGCAATGGTATTTAGAGGTGGGGCCTTTAGGAGGTGATTAAGGCATGAGGGCAGATCTCCTGTGAGTGGAATTATCAACATTATAAAAGAGGTTCCAGCGAGCTGTTCGGCCCTTTTGCTCTTCCTCTCTTTCTCCCCATGAGGACACAGTGTTCCTCCCTTTTGTCCTTTTAACCCCCCTGCAATATGTGAGAACAAAGCAAGAAGGCCCTCACTAGACACCAAATGCTAGCCTCTTAATCTTGAACATCCCAGTCTCTGGAACTGTAAGAAATAAATTTCTGTTCTTCATAATTTACCCAGTTTCACCTATTTTGCTGGAACAGCACTACTGAACTAAGACAGAAGGGTTCTGGGGACAGGTAGGCAATGTGGCTGCCACCAGTGGTCCTGCCACCACTCTCGCGCAGAGTCCCCCCTCTCTCTCAGGGCCGTGGCTGTGTGGGCCACCACTGCTGCTCTGCTACTGCTGGACTGTCATCATTTTCCATCTCGGCCTGGGTCCTGCTGCGGGCTGCCAGGCCAACCACTTGGCATGCATGTGCCCCTGCCCACTGTGGCGGGGGACTCAGCCTATCTCATTGCCATCGGGCATCTCCTCTGCTCCCACACACTGTCCTATCTGACTTCATTTACAAAACACAAGAGTCAGATAAAAATGATAAGATAAGCAAATTCACAGCATCAACGGCAGAGTGTTAAAACAAGCACAGGGCCCCTTGTGAGGGTGGGCCTAAGTGATGGCACAGGCTACATTCCCATGAAGCCACCCCTGCTTGTGGGACAGGGTCAGCCATGTGATGGGGGCCCCATGCTGGACTTAACACATCTGGGCATGCATAACTGAGTAGTAGGGTAAATCCTCTACATCAATTTTCTGTTTTTCCTATACAAAAAAGCACAAAGAAGTGTGTGCTTCACAAGGGACTGGGTTGGGAGAATAAGAAGTGCCCATTCCTGGACCCCGGCCCAGTCCTGAGGATGGGCATCTGATTGAACCCTTTGCAGAGTGAGGTTGCAAGCAGAAGCTGAAGGAGCCGTTTCTCTCAAGGGCCCTGTGAATGTGGAGAAGCCTACAGGGATGCTTGGGGGCTCAGGTGACTGCATGGCACAGTCTCCTACAGCTCTGAAGAGCAGTAAGCCAGGCACTGGACCACTAAGAACTCCAGAAAGACCCAGTTGGCCTGGTCCCTCAGGGCAGCAGCTCTGGGAGGCACCACCACAGCTTTTCACTGTGGAGATCAGCAGCAGCAGGTACGGCAGCATCCTGATCTCACAGGCCGTCCTGCCTTGCACGGAGGAGCCAGGTAGGAGAGGAGCAAGACCTGTAGAAGCCCGAGTGATAGAAGACTACTCGTGAGCTGGTGTGAGTCATGCTCAACAAAGGGGGAAGAACAGGTAAAATGGGGTTAGAATCATTTCTGGGACTCTGTTTGTAACCAAGGGTCCTAGGGAAGACTGGTTACAGATGTGATCTTGGTGTTGAGCACTTAAAGGCCCAAGTTGGACAGGCTCTATGAAGGTCGGCTGTGTGAGTAAGTAGCGGGGAGATACCTTTTAACCTCGTGGGAAGAGGAGAAGAGACATTCTGACCGTAAAAGCTGCCCAGCGAAGGCATGGGCTGCTATGAACCAGTTCCAACGCAGATTCTGGGACTCTGGGTTATGAATCGTGGGGAGAAGATGCAGGAAGAGGGTGGGAGTAAGGAGAGGGAATGTTTTTCAAAGTGCTGCTGGAGGGACTACTTGCATTGGCAACATTTTGACAGGAGGGTGTTGAAACGCAGACTCCTGGTCTCCACAGAAATTCTAATTCGGTGGATCTGAATATGGCCTGGGAATTTGCATCATTGACACACACCCCTGACATTTCTAATGTGCACTAAAGTTTGAGAACCACTCTGTGGTCTTTGCAGCTGTAAGACTTGATGCCTCTATATCTCAGCACTTTTCTTTGACACATGCCCCTAGCATTTCTATGTACATTAAAGTTTGAGAACCAGTATACTAAGATCTTTGCAGCTATAAGACTTGATGCCTCTGCGTCTCAGCACTGTTCTCCCTGCCCTTACAATAATGATGGCAGACAGAATCCCCGAGTCTATAACCCACTGAGGTCCCCCATGCCTCCATATGAGATACTACAAAAATGAGCAGGAGACAGAGTGAGTCTCCTACTAATATTTTTTAGCATAAATTAAATTTTATTTTCACGAAACCCGTCAGCAGTTTTTCAGAATCTGACTTTGCGATCCAAACAACCCAAGCACTAAAAGGCACAGGCACTGAAAAAGACTATCTCCTTGACAGTCTGAGCCTTCTTCTCAACTGGGCTCAACCTTCTGTGTGCTTCTTTCCTGAGTCCCTCCTACCGCTGATACACCTGTTGGAATAGTCTTGCATACAGTCTTCTTTGCAGGACTGTATTCAAGTCTGAACAAGCATCAGAATAATTTTTTTCTTTAACAGGTATGGTGTCACGACTCAGACAGGATCAGAGTCATCATTGGATCCCCAGGCCTCTCACCCAGGACCCCAGATGCCCACCTTTGAAGCTTTCATCTTCACTCCTGACTGACTGACTGGGGCTCCACTGGTGAGCCTGACTCCCGATCCAATCCAGGGCTCCAGATGACAGTCTGTTGAAGAATGGGCAGCACAGATTATGATCCTTGAGATTCTGAGTATACTCTCGAAGCTGGGTTAGTGTTCTAGGCTTCTCTGCTTGTAAGAACTGGGCTATAATCCCAGGCAAACAAAAGGCTGGGTTGGAATTTCAGGTTTTTCTGTAAGAAAGAGGCTGAGTTAGATTCCCAGGCTTTTCTGTTTTAAGACGTAGAGCTGGGATTAGAGTGCCAGGCTCCATTGCTTGTGAGGTATCATGAGTTATGAACATGGGAGCTTCTCAGTTGACTGAACCTCACCCCAACCTCCTTCCGAAACCCCTACTGACTATGTGCTCCCCCGTTTAGGCATTAACTCTGTCTGCTTCCCTTCTCATTGATATGATTTTACTAAGGACAGTTTGGGACTTCCCTAAAGTGGCATCTCTAAGACCTCTCTCTTCCTTTTGCTTTCATTCCTCCTTCCATTTTTGATATGTCCTCCTTTAAACTCCCACCTCCTCCATATTTTTGTTCAGCCCTGCCAGACTTTTCCCTTCCCACTCCAGGCTCTCAACTACTTACACTCACTGGAGCCCCATTGGAGACTCTATGGGACTCAAGCGCCTCCAAAAGCAACTACATTATCTTTAAAATGTCCTCCATAATATTAGTAAAAAATATTTTTGCTCTCACATTGGTCAGGTAGCAACTTGTTCCATTCACCAAAAACACAATTTGGATAAAAAAATTAAAGTTCTGTAAAGACGAGAGCCAATCTTTCACATAAACCAGTGAGTTCTGTATTACTGTGTTTACCTGACTCATGGCTACAATTTTGGAATGGAAGCTATAAGGTCTCCATTTGCATCTATCTGTATTTTATATATGAACACATGTATGTTATGTATATGTGATATTTTCCTACCTCCTGATGGCATTACCCAATTAATTTATAAAACCCTATAAAGAAACTCTATTCTGATAGGCTTAGGGACAAATTGCTTATATCAATTAAATATTTATAAAGCTCTCAGAAATATAGGAACTAACCCCCAATTTTTTTTAAGTTCATGTGACTTTGGGAAGTATTTGTTAGATAAAACTGGTTTAAAATTGTTGATTCAATAAAACAGCTGTCTTCTGAGTTATCACATGTATTAAATTCATGTGAGTAGAATAAAAATTTTATAAATGAACTTTTGGACAATAGTTATATTTTATAATAACTGCCTAAAAATGGTTTCTGAAATCTTTTTGGTAACTTGCAACCTTAAAATTATGCTAAGTAATTGATATTCATTAAATATCTAGAGTATTTCTAAGCCAGATAAACCACTGAAAATTTATTGCTAAGAATAGGTTTAATTTTATATATTTTTGGCTTCTTATTTTTATATGGTATAGAGAGGCTAAATATATTTAGGTCTGTTAATAAATATTCTTTTGCCATATTAAAACAATTCTACTATAAGGAAGTACATACCTATAAAAATTGTGAGATGGTATATTCATAAAATTTGCTGATCTGCTATAGAATGTTGGTACATGATGGACAACTCACAATTGTCTATAACCTAGTTTTTTCTGTTACCAAAAAAAGAGGTTACTTATGGGTAAAAATTTTAACCAACATGTGTAAATAAAACTACTAGAACTAATAAAGGTAAAGGGAAATGACTTGCAAGCACAATTTGCAAAATAGGAAGAAAATGTTTATGGGAAAAATAAAAATAACTGTCTTAAAGTGAAATGACTGGCTGTTCCAGAATGAGAAAGAGGAAAACATAGAACAAAATGAAATAGATATAAAAAATTGTAAAGGGAATATTGGGTCAGAGCAATTAGGCAAGACAAACAAACAAAGGGCATCCAAATTGGAAAGAAAGAAGTCAAATTAGCCTTGTTCGCAGATGACATAACCTTAGACCTAGAAAAACTGAAAGACTCCACTAAAACACCGATAAAGCTAATAAACAAATTCATAAAGTTTCAGGACACAAAATCAACATAAAAACTGAATACAGTGGCTCACATCTGTAATTCCAGCACTTTGAGAGGCCAAGGTGGGTGGATTGCTTGAGCCTAGGAGTTTGATACCAGCCTGGGCAATATAGCAAAACCAAGTCTCTACAAAAATATTTAAAAATTAACCATGTGTGGTGGCATGCACCTATAGTCCTGCCTACTTAAGAGGCTGAGTTTGGGAGAGTTGCTTGAGCCCAGGAGATCGAGACTGCAGTGAGCCATGACTGTGCCACTACACTCTAGCCTGGGTGACAGAACGAGACCGTGTCTCAAAAACAACCAAACAAAAACGCGAATACCAAAATCAGTAGCATTTATATACCCAATAACGAACAATTTGAAAAAGAACTCAAGAAAGCCATCCCATTTACAGTAGTTACAAAAAATATAAAATATCTGGGAATCCATTTAACCAAATAAGTGAAAAATCTATATAAGGAAAACTGTAAAACTCTGATGAAAGAAATGGAAGAAGACACCAAAAAAGAAAGATATTTTATATTCATGGATCAGAAAAATTAATATTGTTAGAATGACAATACTCAAAGTAATTTACAGATTCAATGCAATCCCTATCAAAATACCAATGTTATATACCTACTATGTACCCACAAAAATATTTTAAATTTTTAAAAAAAATAAAATAAAACAATATGCTTCACAGAAATAGAAAAAACAATCCTAAAATTTATATGAAACTACAAAATACCTCAAATAGCCAAAGCAGTTCTGAGCAAAAAGAACAAAGCTGGTGGTGTCACAGAACCTGACATCAAAATTTACTACAAAGCCACAGTAACCAAAACAGCATGGTACTGGCATAAAAACAGACACGCAGACCCATGGAACAGAACAGAGAACCCTGATATAAATCCACACATTTAAAATCAAGTCATCTTTGACAAAGGCACCAAGAACATACAATAGGGAAACGACAGTCTTTTCAACAAATGATACGGGGAAAACTGGATAATTATATGCAGAAACATGACCGTAAACTCCTATCTCTCACCACATGAGCAAATCAAAATGAATTAGAGACTTAAATCTAAGACCTGAAACTATGAAACTGCTAGAAGAAAACACAGGGGAAATGCTCCAGGACATTGGTCAGGGCAGAGATTTCCTGTGTAAGACCTCAAAAGCAAAGGGAACTAAAACAAAAATAGGCAACTGCGATTCTATCAAGCTAATAAGCTTCTGCACAACAAAGGAAACAGTCAACAAAGTGAAAGGAAGATACAAAATGGGAGAAAATATTTGCAAACTATCCATCTGCAAGGGATTAGTAACCAGAATATATAAGGAGCTCAAACAACTCAATAGCGAAAAACAAAATATCTGATTAAAGAATGGGCAAAAGATCTGAACAAACATTTTTTTTTTTTTTTTTTTTTTGGGTGAGACAGAGTTGTGCTCTGTTGCCCAAGCTAGAGTGCAGTGGTGTGATCTTTGCTTTGCAGTGAACAGACATTTTTCAAAAGAAGATATACAAGTAGCCAACAGCTATATGAAAATAAATGCTCAATTCAACATCACTAATCATCAGAGAAACGCTAATAAAAATAACAATGAGATATCATCTCACTCCACTCAAAATGGCTTGTATCAAAAAGACAGGCAATTAACAGATGCCAGTGAGGATATTATGAGGAGATGCTCATAATTCCATGGAAAATGGTAACCCTCATACGTTGTTAGTAGGAATACAAATTCCTAGTATAACCACAATGGAGAACAGTATAAAGGCTCCTAAATAAAACTAAAAATAGAATTACTACATGATCCAGCCATCCCACTATCGAGTATATGACCAAAAACAAGGGAATCATTATGTCCAAGAGATATATGTGTACTCTCATGTTTATGGCAGCACTATTCACAATAGCCAGAATATGTAATCAGTCACAGTGTCCATCAGTGGATGAATGGACAAAGAAAATGTGGTATATATACACAGTGAAATATTATTCAACCATAAAAAAGAATAAGATCCTGTCATTTGCAACACAGATGGAACTATAAGCCATTATGTTAGGTGAAATAAGCCAAGCACAGAAAGATAAATATTTCATGTTCTCATTCATATGTAGGAGCTGAAAACATGTATTTCATGAAGATAGGGAGTAGACCAGTGGTTATCAGAGGCTGGGAAGGGGAGGGGGAAGGAGGAGGTGAAAGGCAAAAAAATTATATATATATATATATATATATATATATATATATATATTTAAAAACATATATAAATGTACTTATTACCACTGAACTATACATTTAAGATGGTAAATATAGCAAGTTATATATGTATATTTTACCTCAGTAAAAGTAAATTTTAGAAAGAGATATTGGAAAAGAAATCTTATCTTGTGCAATCAAAACTGGGTAAGAGCAAACAGATTTATGAAGTTTTTAAAAAATGGGCTTCAGTAAAAGAGCTAAGCCTTTTTTTTTTAAAAAAAATAATTGTCTTTCTATGTATATTTACTTTTGAATTCTTTTACTATTGCTTTGGTTAAATTGGTAACTAAGTATTGTTTCACAGTGGCCTAGAGTTCTGTTTAGTTAACTATTCAAACCTCTTGATATTTTTGACAATTTGGCCTTCCCAAAATAAAATCCTAAATGGAATCTTGATCTCGAACTGAACTTGAGATTTCTCAGGGGGCCCCTGCAAAATCTCAAAGAATTTGTTCTTTCACTTTCTAAAAACAGAAAAGTTAAAAAATAATTAGGTTTATTTGGTATATTGAATTGCATGAAAAGCATTGTTACATAAAGAGATGCTTAACCTTCCCTGTGTTATATTTGTGTCGGTCAATGTTATCAATATAAACAGTTCAGAAATTGTATGAAGTTCATAGAAATCTGTCATTGTCCTTGCTGTTCATAATATGTACTGGAAAACTGTTATCAATCATAATTCCATCATTTTAATATTTAAAATGTTGCATGCCACAGAGACAACTGAATTTCCTTGTCATTTGCATATTTTTTATTATGAACTCTCATCAGATCTTTAGCCATGGTCATTTTAAGCCTTTTGTCATTCACAGATATTTTTGTTTTACTCTGATTCTTCTCTGAAAGCATTTGCAACCAGCTACAGGCCAGCATGCTTCATTTTCAGCAATAAGGAATTGTCTCAGAGACAATGGAAAGGACTATGTCAAGTACTCTGGGCTACAGGATTCTGATAGCATTGCTCACATAACTTTAAGACCATAGCACTGGACTAAGTAAGAACTTCCAGAACTCTAGTGGAGAAGCTTATGGGTTCATAAAACTGCTAACCTAAGTGCTGTGGACTGATGTTTGTATCATATCCAAAGTTCATACGTTGAAGTCCTCATCCCCAGCACGGCTGTATTTGGAGATGGGGCCTCTAAGAAAGTAATTCAGGTTAAATGAGTCATAGGATGGGGCCCTGATCAAGTAAGATTAGTGTTCTTATAAAAAAGAAACACTAGAGAGTTCATGCTCGTCGCTCTCTCTCTCTCCACATTTACACAAAGAAGAGGTCATGTGAGCACACAGTGAGAAGGTGGCCATCTGCAGCCCAAGGGGAGAACCCTCATCAGATGCCAATCATGTTGGCACCGTGATCTTGGATTTTCAGTCTCCAAACTGTGAGAAGTTTCCCTTGCTTATACTGCCCAGTCTGTGGCATGTTGTCACGGCAGCCTGAGCAGACCAATACAACTAAGATCAAGCAGAACAAGAATTAATTACATGAAACAGAACAAACTGAAGAAGAATAGTTATGGCTTTTGTTTGAAATACTGTTGCTGGATTTAAGGAAGCCCTTTCTCTATCCTTTGAAGCTGTCTGTAACTCATTAACAGAGTATGCTTTTGTAAACAGAACGAAATATTTACCTTTTATTCCTGCCTAGACTTTCCAGAATTTGGAAAGTCATATTGAGTATTCTTATTTTCATGGTAATATAATTATTTGCAGAGATGCAGTCAGAGTCTGCTCTCCTTGAACAGTTCAGAGGCTCCTCAGAAAACTCAAAATAGAGCTACTATATGATCCAGCAATCCTACTGCTGGGTATATACCCAAAAGAAAGGAAATCAGTCTATCAAAGAGATACCTGCACCCCCGTGTTTGTTGCAGCACTATTCACAATAGCCAAAATTTAGAAGCAACCTAAGTATCCATTAACAGATGATTGGATAAAGGAACTGTGGTACATATACACAATGGAGTATTATTTATCCATTAAAAAGAATGAGACCCTGTCATTTGCAACAACATAGATGGAACTAGAGCTCATTATCATAAGTGAAATATGCCAGGCACGGAAAGACAAACGTCACATGTTCTTACTTATTTGTGGAATCTGAAAATCAAAACAGGCTGGGCACAGTGGCTCATGCCTGTAATCCCAGCACTTTGGGAGGCTGATGCGGGTAGATCAGTTGAGGTCAGGAGTTCAAGACCAGCCTGACCAACATGGTGAAATCCCGTCTCTACTAAAACACAAAAATTAGCCAGGCATGGTGGTGGGCATCTGTAATCTCAGCTACTTAGGAGGCTGAGGCAGGAGAATCACTTCTACCCAGGAGGCAGAGGTAGCGGTTAGCCAAGATCATGCCACTAAACTCCAACCTGAGCAACAGAGTGAGACTCCCTCTCAAAAAAAAAAATAAATAAATAAATAAATAAATAATAAAAACAATTGAACACATGAAGATAGTACAAGGATGGTTATCAGAGGCTGGGAAGGGTGGCACAAGAATGATGGGGGGAGGTGGGGATGGTTAATGGGTGAAAAAAAAAGAATGAATGAATGAATACCTAGTATTTGATAGCACAACAGGGTGACTATAGGCAATAATAATTTGATTGTACACTTAAAAATAACTAAAACAGCGTAACTGGATTGTCTGCGACACAAAGGATAAATGCTTGAGAGGATGGATACTCCATTTTATATGATGTGATCATTATGCATTTCATGCCTGTATCAAAACATCTCATGTACCCCCATAAATATAGATATATATACACACAGTATGGACCCATGAAATAAAAATAAAAAGAATATGTTCTCTTTATAAGATGTAATTGGACACATTGGTTATATAACAAAGGCTTTGACTATAATGTTATATTTGAAAATGATACATAGATTTAGATATGACCAGACAGTTTTAAGAAATCAAGGCTGACTATATGGAGCCTACAAAAACCCTCTTAGGAAAACCTGACTTGGGCCGCGCACAGTGGTTCATGCCTATAATCCCAGCACTTTGGGAGGCCAAGGCAGGCAGATAACCTGAGGTCAGAAGTTTGAGACCACCCTGACCAACATGATGAAACCCTGTCTCTACCAAAAATACAAAATTAATTGGGCGTGGTGGTGCATGGCTGTAATTGCCAGCTACTTGGGAGGCTGAGGCAGGAGAATTGCCTGAACCCGGGAGGTGGAGGTTGCAGTGAGCCGAGATTGTGCCATTGCACTCCAGCCTGGGCAACAAGAGCAAAACTCCATCTAGAAAGAAGAAAGAAAGAGAGAAAGAGAGAAAGAGAGAAAGAGAGGAAAGAGAGAGAGAGAAAGAAAGAAAGGAGGGAGGGAGACTTGTCTTGGTACCTGGCTTACAGTGTTTGCAGCCATAGAGGTGAACAAGGAAGGCCACTTCCCAGCAGACCCAGGAAATTTTGGGGACCTCAAGAAGAGGAATTAACCCAAATCTATAGGTATTGCCAGTAAAATCTGGTAGGGAGTTCCTGGCTTGGCTGTCTGGTCTTGAGAAGCATTTTAAAAGTCTTATCTGAGATTCGTCATAGAGATGTCCAACAAAGAAAACTTCAAAAGGTCTACGTGATCAGTTACCATTCTTATTGCACTTATCTAAATAATCAGGCCAAATCTAATAAGATTTGACTTATTTCTCAAGCAAGAATAATCTTAGTTTGGTTATCTTTAATCAGAAATGGGACTGATCATAGAGAACGTTTTGCGTTTCAGTGAAAAAATAGCACAACCTTGTGGGTTATCAGATTCTGGTCCTGTTTATTGCCTTGAAGGTTTTGTTATCCACCTGTAACTGGATTCTGCTGTCAGGTATGTTTTACACTCTTTCATCCACATCTTTCACCATCTACACAGAGAAATAACCATGACTGTGACCCTCACGTCTATGCCATCACCAAAGACATTCACACTGCAAACAAGGAAACCCGTCAGCTTGCCAGTGCCGTCCTCGCTCCACCATCTAAAGATGTCTCGAGTCCAACATGTAGCAATCTTGGCTGCCCTCTGGACTCAGAAACTGGGTTTATTGTCTGCTCCAACCACTCATCTTTGTACTGCTTTTTATTTTCATAGAAATTTCCTCTTTAGATATTCTCTCCTATCAAATCTCTACACATGCTTCAGATAGTCCTTAATGAATAAAGGCAACAGAACAAGGAACAGACTTACATTGTTCAGAGGAAAGAAAGATGTCCTTTCCTTGCACAAGAGGAAGGATGGACAAAAACTCTCAAAACTCCCTCCTTATTCAGACCTCAGTGAAGTGCCTCTGAGCCCTCTTCTCAACTAGGCCTCAACCTTGGGCCTCAGTTTCTGCAAGAATCATGGTAAAGTGGTTTAGCGACCATCTGGACTCTTTTTTCTGGACCCAACAAGTCAGACTGGAGGGACACCCTTTGCCACTGGCCTCTGGAGATGCCAGGGCAGCAGGTCATTGGAATGAGAGGTAGCCCAGCTCATTAAAACCTGAGTTTCCCTTGAGATTCCATCCCCTGCAGGAGGACCCAGAATAGGGCGGATAAAATCAGATTAACGCAGATCACAGGGCTGTGCCTGCTGTGTGGAATTAAATACTTTCTCCAGATCTGTCGCTCTCATTTGTGGGCTGAGGAGGAATAGCCGTGGGGAGCCCTGGGACTCCTCTTTTCCCAGACTTTGTACTAACCGGTTGTATGACCTACAGGCAGGCCCTTTAGGCACAGAGGTTTGGGACATATGATCTCTTAGATTCCTCCAAATCGTTCTTCCTGGGGCTTTGTCTCCCCACTCCTGCCCTCCTCGCCAGCCTCATCAAAAGTTTGTACCATTTGTTGTTGCTCAGACTCATTCCCAGTGGCTCTCTCCCCTGCTGCTCCAGCTGGGCTCTTGCATGGTGTGAAACCTTTATTAAGGTGCAAAGTTTCTGTAGTCAACCAGTTGGCAGGAGGGAGGCAGTTATTACATTTGTTTCCTCCTTCTCCTGCACTTTGCTCAAAAAGCCTCTTCTAATTTTTTTTTTCTTCCCAGTTTTTCAGATTTTACTTAAAATTTGTTTGATTGTGGCCAGGCACGGTGGCTCACGACTGTAATCCCAGCACTTTGGGAGGCCGAGGCGGGTGGATCACTTGAGGTCAGGAATTTGAGACTGGCCTGGCCAACATGGTGAAACCCCGTCTCTACTAAAAATCCAAAAATTAGTTGGGGCACGGTGGTGGGGGCCTGTAGTCCCAGCTACTTGGGAGGCTGAGGCAGGAGAATCTCTTGAACTTGGGAGGCGGAGGTTGCAGTGGGCCAAGATTGCGCCATTGCACTCCAGCCTGGGTGACAGAGTGAGAGTCCGTCTCAAAAAAAAAAAAAAAAAAAAAAAATTGTTGGATTGCTTTTCCCTGGAATGGCTCTGATTGCTTCCCTCTTTGGTGTGTGAGCAGGCACCTTTTCCGCAACATCTCCAAGGTGCCTGGCTCCTTCCCCTCTCTCTCCCCACTCCTTCCTCCCTGCCAGGCTCGACTCACATTCATAACCTCCCTTCCCTCTGTGGCTACCTTGTGAAGCAGGTATGAAGAGCCATATGTCAGCTATGGACATACTGAAGGAGACTTGGAGTGGCACATGCCCAGGGTTCTGTTGCCTATGGTGGGATGTGGGTTATGGTGGGGTCTGTTTCTAAAGCCTGTGTCCTGAAGCCTTGAGGCACCCCCTGTGGAGGAAGCACTAGAAGGCTGGTTCCCTGAAGGCTGGAACCTTTGTCTGATTAATTCAGTGCCCAGTCCCCAGCACCTAGGGAGATGCCTGGCATGTGCTACACATTCAGTAAATATTTGCTGAATGAGTGAGTGATAAGCGAAGGTCAAGGCCAGGGGTTCTCAGTCCAGGATGCACATTAGAATTCGTTGGGGAGCTCTAAAAAACTGTGAATGCCTAGGCCTTTTGCCTGGAGATTCTGATTTAATTGATCTGGGTTGAGACCCAGGAATCAATCGTTTTTTAAAGTTTGCCAGGTGATTCCAATGCACACCCCAGAGCAGTATTTTTCAACCATAGGCATGAACCAATGAGACAAATTGTTACCACCCACCCAGGACCCTCACCTCCCCAGTTCCTTTCCTTCTTACCTACAGCCTTAAGCAGTTCTCTCCCAAGAGTGTCCTGAGGCTGCATGGCAGTGGGGCCCTGGGCCTGGTCCCCCAAACCATTTGTTCTTCCTAAGTCTCTGGGCCTGTGATGGGAGGAGCTGTCCTCCCCTTTCTTCCTATTCTTCACTCCTGTTATCCACAGAAGAGATTTTGAATTGGAAGCTTTCTAAGCCATAGCATAATTTTAACTGGGAAATATGCAGGAACTGGATTACAGCCTTGGTTACTAGTGAAGAAGGCAAATTGGAAGCTTCCTAGACTGTAGCATACTTTTAACTAGGAAATACATAGGAACTGGATTTATAGCCTTGGTTACTAATGAAGAAGGCAAATTCTGAAAGGCATTAAAGTCATTCAATCCCAAGCTATGAAGCAACTGATTAAGAACTGGCTATGTTCTAGGTACTGTATATGCCTAAAAATGTCCAGAGTTTGCCTTGAGGTTTTGTGAGATATTTTAGAAGTTTGTCTGAGGACATTCCAGGGAAATAGTCTGACCTTGATGTCAGAAGACAAATCACACCAGGACTTACAATGAGGCATTGCCCTTCTGTTTAGAGAAGACCAAAGGGTGATTTTTAATTCAAAGATTTTCCCATGCCACAAAAGACAGCACTTTATTACCCACCATGCTGAACCGATTCCTAATTGTCCCCACGTCTGCATCTTGTGTCTGCAATTTTAAAGCCTTTGAGGGTAAGGTTGTTAAAGTCTATCCATGCATAGCTTTTGGTTCAGAGAAACTGAAGATTTACTTAAAAATAAGTTGGCAAGTTTCTGTAGGTGGCAAGGAGATTTCTAGAAGAAAGGAATCGAGACTCTACTTCCTTTCTTTTGGGAGGTTCAATGTTTCAGAACTCATATAATGGGTTTCAGTTTTAAAAAGCTGATTGACTACAGTTGTTCATTTCTCTGCCCTACCAAAACCTTGCCAAGATGATCGTAAAGAATAAAAATGGGCACAAGGACAAGGAGAACAGGAGGGCAACAGCAGACAAGACATTTAGATGAGTTTTTGGAGGACAAATAGCAAATGAAGAAGTGGTTGCTGACTCAGTGGACAGGAGCAAAGTATAACTTAAGGGTCTGTCATAAAAATATTGGCATGAAGAGGAACCCAGAGAAATCCTGAGAGGCTTGGGATTTGGAGGCTCTGCTGAGAAAAGGGATGAGGCGTTGGTCTGAAAACAAGAGTCACCGGTTGAAGGTCTGCATAGAGTGTGTTGGGATCCTAGGTCCCCTCTTCATCCCACAAAGCCAGGAAGCTGATATTTGAGTTTGTCCCTGTGAAAATGATGGCTCAGGGTTTGAAAACCCTAAAGAAAAGCCAATCAGCTGACAGCTCTATACACACACTGCAGATCTCCCTACAAGACTTTTAGTGCCTCTCTCTTAAATAGCCAAGGATACAACATACAAGGAAAGCTTCCAACATAGGAGAGACAAAATATCCAGAAAAGAAAAAGGAATATGGGGGAAACAGACAATATAGGGAACATTAGAAATGATATTGTGGCCGGGCATGGTGGCTCATGCCTGTAATCTCAGCACTTTGGGAGGCCGAGGTGGGCGGATAACAAGGTCAGGAGTTCAAGACCAGCCTGGCCAATATGGTGAAACGCTGTCTCTACTAAAAATACAAAAAAATTAGCCGGGTGTGGTGGCATGCGCCTGTAGTCCCAGCTACTAGGGAGGCTGAGGCAGGAGAATCACTTGAACCCGGAAGGCAGAGGTTGAGGTTGCAGTGAGTTGAGATCATGCCACTGTAGTCCAGCCTGGGCAACAGAGTGAGACTCTGTCTCAAGAAAGAAAAAAAGGAAAAAATGAAATTATATTGCATCATAAAACAAGAACATGATGCTATGACAAAGAACTTTAAACCAGAAACAGTCTCTGGGGAAAAAATACATCAAAGTGATGTGGTTAAGACTACAGAAAATTCAGTAGATTGGAATAAGTTAGGGATGATGGAGCATTTGGGGGGAAAATAACACTGCAGAAAAGCATGCAAATGTGAAACATAAATTATAAGCCCTGGAAAAACTAAGGGCCATATAAGAATTAAAGCATAATATAGCCCACCTCTTGATTCAACCATAAAAAATATTTGTATAGCCAGAATGAAATATGGATGTCAATTTAACCAAACATTGTGAAATAATTATGTTTGGAAGATGCAAGAGACAAAATGAGAAGGAGCATTAGTATATGAAAACTAAGTCCTCATCTACCATGGTGGGAGGTTAGTAGAAAATGGCTAAAAATGATAGGTTAAACATTAGAAAAAAAAATAGAAGCAAATACTAGAAAAGCTGGCTAAAAGTTTTGTGGATAGTTGCCCTAGGCAACAGAACTGGAGAATGGGGTGGTGGAAGGCGTGAGTAAAGGCCTTGGGGTTTTCAATATGGGCCCTGTAGCGCCATTTGACTTTCAGGTTATGAACATCTGCTACTTGGACTAAAAATTAATTATTGACAAAAAGTACATTGCTAAGGATTGAGACAGGTTGCTTGAAATCAATGAGTAACAATAAAAGATTCCATAGGCTTCCTATGGCACACAGTAAGAACTCAAAAAGTGTCAACAACTATTATTGTCATATAACAATCAGTGGAGAAGCCAACAGACTTTGCAAGATCATTGCCCGTCCATGACTGGCCTTTGTCTATAACTGGCAGGGATTTCTCGAGTGTCAGCTGCAATATTTAGATCTGGTTGGAGAGCTGGGCGCTGAGGCTGAAAGTCAAGAGAAACCCTGAACTTGGGGAAAATAACTTTGTGGCGAAGAACCTTAGCCAAGTGATCAAGGTTAGTGACCCCAGTGATATCATGTGGCTATCTTCTGAAAGTTTAAAATTATTCCAAATTAAAAAGTAAAAAAAGGTAATAGGGAAAGAAAAGGTAAAAGCTTTAAACAGACAATTGACAGAAATACAAAGTGGCCAATAAATATATAAAAATATGCCCAGCACCCCCAATAATCAGAGAAATGCAGCACTTAAAAATTATGAGGTATCACTTTAGCCCCACCAGAATGGCAAAAAGTTGAAGAGAATGAAAACAGCTATTAGTTATGGGGATATTGGGGTGAGGTTCCCCCAAATAACGTCTTTCTTTATAAGTAGAAATGTGATAGTGCCCCTTTTAGAGATCAACTTTGCTCTTCCTTTTAGAATGAAAAAATCGACATACTCTTCCCTTCATGAGTCCCTCTCCTTGGGATCTATCTGATAGGAGCAAGAGTCCATGGGCGTTTAATGGCCATAGATTCAATATTACTCATGGCACCCTGGTTCCAAGTAGCCACCCAAACCCCCAATTAAAATCCAAACAAAAGGAAAACAAACAAAGAAACAAAAACCAGAAAACCACTGGAGACTAAGCTAATTAAAGGGTTAGATCTGTTTCAGAAGAGTTGAAGAAATTTCTAGAATATATTTCTTCTTATTTCTTCCCTGCTTCCCTGGTTTCTAGACAAGGTGGCTCTACACCAGGTGGTTTTCAGGGGTTACCTGAAATGGGAAGGAGAGTTGGTGCAGATAAAGAGGCACGCAGAAGGGAAGCAGGAAAGTAAGATAGCAAAAGATTGCATGTTTAAAAATATCTCCCAAAATAAAAACAATCTCATTTACGTTAAATATGTGTATGTATAAAACTTATGTATATACGAAATATTGTCAACAAGTGGCTGATGGGATCATCTCGGGGTGGTGGGATTTTAAATGGTTTTAAATTTTAATTAATTAATTATTTCATAAAATTCAGCTCCTGTAGGAAGGTGAACTTTTAAGTTATTTCCTACACTTTTATACTGTGTAAATTATTCCAAAGAGCAAGTGTTAATTATATAAACTGAAACAGCAATAAAGCTGTTTACACAGTGAGAGGAAAAAAGAACTTATCAAGGATCACTTATCCATGCACCCACCTGGTGATTTCTTTAAAACAAAATTGTAACCAGCCATGTCCTGGAGCAGACACGGTCCTTTATTTTACTATGTGATAAAGGAGGTAGTGTTTCTTTTGTAAATTCAAGCTCTTGCTCTGAGGAGGGTTCCTTGACATTCTGAGAATTGTTAAATACGCATACATGCCTCGTTGCTAAACCTGAAATCATTTAACAGATTTGGTTATTGTCTGCTCCGTTAATTGTGCTATTCTCCCATTGCAGACCAGTAAGCCAGGGCTGAGGGGATCTAAAGCTCCTCCCAGCATTACACAACTGAGACCTCTCCCAGACACATCCCCTGGGAGCTAGTAGAGAGACTGGAATAAAAATTCTGAGCCTTCTCAGTCTCCCAAGCCAATCTTTTCATCTTGCTATGGCGTAAGCTTCCATGCAAAGCCACCCTCTCCCTCCACTGTTCTCTGGAGCAGAGCAGGTCTACAGGGTCAGGTTGCCAGGTTAGGCTCCTCCGTGAATGCCCCTTGATTAGAGAACCACTATTATTCTCCTCCTCATAGTCCATGGAAAATAAATACAGGAAAGTCAGCAAACTCTCAAGATTGATGATGCTGGCTGTTTTCAGGTCCCAGTCATCCCTGCAGCCTGGCCGTGCCTTCTGTAAGCCTGTTGCATCATAAGCTCTCTGCCAGCAAACTCCTGCAATAGAAAACCATCTGGAGAAGGGCCAGGCAAGGGCCTTGCCATCGGTGTTCTGGGCGCTGGGAGTGATCATACAGAGACCAGAGCAGCGGCAAAACAGGGACCATTTTCTCCAACCTGCCTATAGCTGCTGCCCTCGGGGCTTGCTCTGATACCCTATTTTTAAAAGCAGGCTCTTAGAATAATAAAACCAGAGAATCCTTGAATATAGAACCATTGACTCTTAGAATCATAAGCTATTAAGAGAAGAACCATGAAATTCTAGAATCTTGGCATTGGAAGTTACCTCCCAGGTCAATGGGTCCTGTCTCCCCACCTAAGCAACATGTATTTCTTCTGAGGAAACTGGGTGCAACGACGATGTGGCCACAACACCTTGTAGATATGGGACGATGTCCAAGGTGGCCACAGTAAGAATCCTTTTATATGTGGTCTCTACCTTGAAACAGTGCATGAGGCAAGAAAATGTCCATGCTTGTCATGACAAAAACTACGACTCCCTGGAAGTCTCTCGTACTCTTGAACTCTCTTAAAACTTTATTCTCCCTTGAAGAAGGTTTCAGGAGAAGGAGGAGGCCCTAGAAACTCTTGACAATGCCCTCAGCACTGCTTCCAAGGAGCTCCAGTCTTACAGACAGACCATCCCTGAGAGAAACAAGAGAAAATGGGAAATTCTGACTTCTCTCTACTTCAGAACTATGGACTATTTTAGTTGGCATTTTTGCCCCCTTCCAACTTTTTTTTGGCTTTGCTATCTAAAACAAATAAATAAAAACAGCTGATGCTGTGAACTGTAAAGAATCTGAGCTAATTTGGTCCTCCCCTTTCTCCCATCCATTGCAGACTTCGGCCATGGCGCGTGAGCATTAGAAAACAACTTGTCGCCCACTCAACTCTCTTTCTCATTCTTAAAGGAAAATATTTATATTATGCCACAGAAAGGGTTTCCATGGCAGTGATGACTGTAACACTGTTGCCTTAGCAACCACTTGAGTCCATCTTGAATGATCTGAATCCCCTTCACAGACAAATAAGGAAAATCTGTCAAAAGTGCCATTCCACTGGTGGGAAGTCCTGGAAGACAGTTTTCTCGTGCCCTCATTCTCCCTCCAGGTCCGTCCCCCCAACCCCCCAGTACATATCCCCTAACACTCACTAGGGAACTTTCCATATTTGCTGCTCTTTAAAGAGCTTGCCCTTGCCCTTCTCCTAGTGATTAGACCCTAATCCACCATGGAGACGCTGCCCGGAGCTCTCCAAAGGGTTAAGGACTGGCGGGCAGAGCCATGCCAAAGACAACAGGAGACAGAATAAATACACAGATCATCCTTTTTATAGAGCCTTGCTCTTGCCCCTGGAGACTGGGTGCACTTTTTTCTCTGTCAGTCCCGAGCAACTCTGAGGGGAGAGTTTTATGGGAAAGACCAGTCTTCCTTGAGGTGCAGCTCTCAGTCACAACAGGTGGGCAGGTTGCCTCTTGAGCCTCAGTTTCCTCATCTGTAGGATAAAGGGGTGGAGTGGAGGGTCCTTCTGGCTCTTACACTCTAGGAATTTGGGGGAATCAAGAATGTATCATCTGGCCGAGCATGGTGGCTCACGCCTGTAATCCCAGCACTTTGGGAGGCCGAGGTGGGTGGATCACTTGAGGTCAGGAATTCCAGACTAGCATGGCCAATGTGGTGAAACCCCATCTCTACTAAAAATACAAAAATTAGCAAGGCGTGGTGGTAGGCACCTGTAATCCCAGCTATGTGGGCGGCTAAGGCAGGAGGATCGCTTGAACCCAGGAGGCAGAGGTTGAGAGGTTGCAGTGAGCTAAGATTGAGCCACCACACTCCAGCCTGTGCGACAGAGCGAGACTCTGTCTCAAAAAGAAAAGAAAAGAATGTATCATCTTCTTTCTCCCAAAGTCATCAGATTTCTTGAAGCATGCCTACAGAGAACTCAGATAGGACATCAGGACAAGTGACATCCTGGAGTGACAGGGAGCACACCAGCATTCACAGGGAGGTCCCCCATCACACACATGGGCACAGGGGAAAAGTGCCATCCACATCAGCGGCAGCAGCACTAACAGGACCATAGGCACACACTGCAGACCAGGCCACTCCAACTCAACGTCTTTCACTGGAGAAGGTGCCCCCGCAGGCTGATTAAATCAATAAATGAGCCCTCTCAGGAAAGCAGCGACTTTTCTCCCGGAGGAAATGTTTTCAGTGCAATTCATATCCATCTCTGGAGTTTTCTTTGCCTCTTTCCTTATTGAAAAACAGCTTGAAAAGCTAGAAATGCTGACCTGTTTTCTTTCATTCGTCTTCCTGCTTCTTACTGAAAGGGAGAAAGCTGTTTCGAGAGAGAAGACAGCAGTTTAAATCATTTTTATAATTTTACTAGCCAGCAAGAAAATCACTTTACTGGTTTTGTATGGGGACTAGGAGAAATGGAACAAAACATGGGTGGAGGGGCGGGGAGAAAAGAAAAAGGAGAAGCTGATGCCGCTTTAGGAGGAAGCTGAAATACCTCTTCACCAAACCCCTTCTTGGAAAGTGTAATATCTACAAAAGCCACTTCAGACATTTTCAGACTTCTGACCTAACTGAGGCAGGATGGCGTGCAGCAGTTAAGAGAGTGGGCTTTGGAGTCATACCAAAGTGGGAATGCACTTTGCTCCCACATCCCCTCTTGCCTGCTGGTCACAGTTGATTAGAGCAGGCAGGAGTATATCCCTGACCTTAAGACAAACTAATCACGGCCTGACCTGATCTAACCCAAAAGGATTGGCTAGGTCAGCTGGTTTTCTTTCCTTAGGAGCCTGAATAGGAAGTCAAGAAAGAATTCAGCCTGGCGCGGTGGCTCACGCCTGTAATCCCAGCACTTTGGGAGGCTGAGGTGGGTGGATCACTTGAGCTCAGAGGTTCAAGACCAGCCTGGGCAACATGGTGAAACCCTGTCTCTACAAAAAATACAAAAAAAAATTGGCTAAGCATGGTGGTGCGTGCCCAAGTCCCAGCTACTTGGGAGGCTGAGGTGAGAGTATTCCTTGAGCATGTGAGGTCGAAGCTGCAGTGAGCCAAGATCGTGCCACTGCACTCCAGCCTGGCTGACAATGTGAAACCCTGTCTAAACAAAACAAAACAAAAATAAAGAGAGGGAATTCCCCAGTCAGTGGAGGACAAGTCAGGTCAATAGTGAAAGAACTGAAAAGGCACAACACTGGTAGTCACAGAATAAGACTCATCTCATCCAGACCATATCGTGTTCTGCATTTTTGTGAATCTGTTACCAATCTTTAGACTTCGGGATATTTTGCATAAAAACCCAGCTCTTTGGCTTCTCTTAAAAAGCCAGAAGCTCTGTAACACAGGGTCAGCATGCCCTGGCTGCAGTCAGCTGGAGCTAGGGCCTGCAGCTGCTCGCTTTTCCTGGGCCATATGTTCTCCCATCCACCAGCCTCCACCCTGCCTTGTTACGCTCACACTTAGCTTACCTGCCTGCCACATGTAGGCACTGGTGCATGCCTGTGTAGGTATTGGTATGTGCAACACCTAAATTAGAGGGAGTCCCTAGCAACTGCTTCCTGGAAACTGAAATTGCCTTGAATACAGAGCTGGAATTACTGAGGCAAACTTTAATACAGTTTCTGGTCCCAGATTTCCCAGAGGCTCCCCTTAATCTTATATGTGGAACCTTACCATAAGTCCTCTCTACCAAGCTAGCTTGAATGGGTCTTTATCCCTTGCAATAGAACAAGCCCCACGTATACAGGGGTAATTATTAAATTACCTCCCCTTCTCTTCCCAGCTCTCTCAGAGGCTGCACTTTGTACAATGGGCTGCTGTCTGAGAAGAATTCTAGGGGAGACTGGTTGACGATTGGGAGATGCAGTCCTAAGGATTAGCTGGGCACCAGGAACCAAGGTCAGGCTCACTTTGCCAAGGGAGATACAGGAATGAGAGCTGACTCACAGGCCAACAGCTTGTGAAAAATACCAACGTAACTCCATAGGTACCTACCCGGGATTCTCTGGAGCCAGGTGTAGGCAAGGCATAGATTGGTCCTCTGGACATAGGAAGCCAAGGGTGGTGTCCAGTAGGACTTTGGGGAAGCTTACCCACGTGAGCAATCAGAACCAACCTCAGCCCTAGCCTTTGGAGGCCTCCAGCTGGACTATAGGAGGAGCCCAAGGCAGCAGGAGTTCTCCAAAGAAATTGAGGGGCTCTGGACAGAGGTTATTCATTAACCAGTGTGAAAGTATATAATATGTGAGGCACTGGTATGGTCCCACCTGTGACTGTGGGGCTTTAACTCAAAGAATAATCATTCTTTAAGTAGTCATGATGGATATTGGGTCTCATGGTTACCAGGTTGCTGTGAGTGCAGCATTGGTACCTTAATGGGTTAATGCTGGCACAGCCCTGGGAATCTTCCTTTGTTATGTGCACAGGGATCTCTGGAAGCCTGGCCTTGGCAAGGATTTGGGTTCAGAGATGTGTGTGAGCTCCAGGATATTGCAGTTTCTTTTCACTGACTCTCAGGTACTCTGGACGGACACGAGCCACACATCTCAGCCACACAAAGACAGTGAGGCCTTTATCTTGTCGACTGGATTCATACTGGGGGTACTGTGTGGATCAACACATAAGCAAGATGGAGGAATAGGATTTTCCAGTGCCCATCTATCCACAGAAACATCAATTTGAACAACTCTCCACGCACAGAAATGCCCTCAAAGAGCTAAGGAAACCAAGTGAGAGATTATAGCAAGTGGGTTGTAGCACAGAAGTAAGAGGTGTTTAAGAGGGTAGGAAGGAGAGTTTGACATCACCCAAATCCCCCCTCCTCCAAGTCCAGGCAGCAGAGGGCAGAGAGACACCCTCTATGTCGGGGAGGGAGAGGGAAGTGAACACCTGACTTTGCCTTGGAGCCTAACACTGGGCCTTCTCAGTAAAACTCAGTACCAGGCAGGACTCCACAGCCCAGCCTCCAGGCCAATACCCACGGACTAAGCCTCCAAACCAGCCCTGGTGCCAGGAGGGATCCTGTAGCCCCAGGCTCCAGGCCTGCATGGTGGAAGGTCTCTAGGCCCGTCCCACTGCCAGGCTGACCCCAGTGGCCCCAGACTTTGGGACTACCTAGCACCAGGGCAACCACCACAGACTCAATATCCAGGCCCTGGACTCTGGACCATCCCCAGCACTAGGCTGCCTCTCACAGTCTCAGGCTTCAGGCCTGCCCCAGCACCAGGTTGACCCTAGAGTCCTAGTCATCAGGCCATCACCTATAGATCCAGCCTCGAGACTAGCCTTTGTGTTCATAAGTTCTTATCACTTAGCTCTCACAAGTGAGAAAATTTAGTATTTGGTTTTCTGTTCCTATGTTACTTTGCTAAGGATAATAGCCTCCAGCTCCATCCATGTTCCTGCAAAAGATAGGAACTCATTCTTTTTTTATGGCTGCATAGTATTCCATGGTATATATATACCACATTTTCTTTATCCAGTTTGTCATTGATGGGCATTTAGATTGATTCCATGTCTTTGCCATTGTGAATAGTTCTGCAGTGAATATTCACATGCATGTGTCTTTATTGCCGAATGATTTATATTCCTCTGGGTATATACCCAGTAATGGGATTGCTGGGGAAATGGTAGTTCTGCTTTTAGCTCTTTAAGGAATCACCATACTGCTCTCCACAATAGTTGAACTAAATTACACTGTCACCAATAATATATAAATGTTCCCTTTTCTCTACAACCTCACCAGCATCTGTTATATTTTGAATTTTTAATGATACCCATTCTGACAGCTATAAGATGGTATCTCATTGTGGGTTTGATTTGTGTTTCTCTAATGATGAGTTACATTGAGCTTTTTTCATATGATTTTTGGCTACATGTATGTATTCTTTTGAGAAGTGTCTGTTTATGTCCTTTGCCCACTTTTTAGTGGGGCTGGTTGTTTTCCTCTGGTAAATTTGTTTAAGTTCCTTATCGATGCTGGATATTAGACCTTTGTCAGATGCAAATATTCTCTCCCATTCTGTAGGTTGTCTGTTTACTCTCTTGATACTGTCATTTGCTATGCAGAAGCTCTTAAGTTTAATTAGATCCCACTTGTCAATTTTTGCTTTTGTTGTGATTACTTTTGGTGTCTTTATTATGAAATCTTTGCCTGTTCCTATGTTTAGGATATTATTGCCTAGGTTTTTATAGTTTTGGGTTTTACACTTAAGTCTTTAATCCATCTTGAGTTGATTTTTCTGTATGGTATAAGGAAGTGGTCCAGGTTCAATCTTCTGCATATAGCTAGCCAGTTATCTCAGCACCACTTATCGAATAGAGAGTCTTTTCCCCATTGTTTGTTTCTGTCAGCTTTGTCAAAGATCAGATAGTCATAGATGTGGGGCCTTATTTCTGGGCTTTCTATTCTGTTCCATGGGTCTGTGTGCCTGTTTTTGTGCCAGTACCATGCTGTTTTGGTTACTGTAGACTTGTAGTATAGTTTGAAGTTGGGTAACATGATGCTTCTAGCTTTGTTCTTTTTGCTTAGGATTGCTTTGGCTATTTGGGCTCCTTTTTTGTTCCAAATGAATTTTAAAATAGATTTTTTTTAGTTATGTGAATAATGTCATTGGTAGTCTGATAGGAATAATACAGAATCTGTAAATCAAATAATGTCATTGGTAGGAATAATATGGAATCTGTAAATTGCTTTGGGCAGTATAGCCATTTTAATGATATTGATTCTTCCTATCCATGAGCAGGGGATGTTTTTCCATTTGTTTGTGTCTTCTCTGATTTCTTTGAGCAGTGTTTTATAATTCTTTATTTTTTATTATTATTATTATTATTATTATTATTATTATTATTATTATTTGAGACAGAGTCTTGCTCTGTCACCCAGGTTGGAGTACAGTGGCACAATCTCTGCTCACTGCAATCTCTGGCTCCTGGGTTCAAGCAGTTCTCCTGCCTCAGCCTCCCGAGTAGCTGGGACTACAGGAGTATGGCACCATGCCCGGCTAATTTTTGTATTTTTAGTAGAGATGGGATTTCACCATGTTAGCCAGGCTGGTCTCGAACTCCTGACCTCAGGCAATCTGCCCGCCTCAGCCTCCCAAAGTGCTGGGATTACAGGCATGAGCCACCACACCTGGCCTGTAATTCTCATTGTAGAAATCTTTCACCTCCCTGGTTATCTGTATTCCCAGATATTTTATTCTTTTTGTGGCAATTGTGAATGGGATTGCCTTTCTGATTTGGCTCTAAGTTTGGCTGTTGTTGATGTATAGGAATGCCAGTGATTTTTGTACATTGATTTTGTATCCTACAACTTTGCCGAAGTTGTTTATCAGCTAAAGGAGCTTTTGGGCCGAGACTCTGGGGGTTTTTAGGTATAGAATCACGTCATCTGCAGCAAAGATAATTTGGCTTCCTCTTTTCTGTTTGGACGTGATTTATTTCTTTCTCTTGCCTAACTGCTCTGGCTAGGACTTCCAATACTATGTTGAATAGAAGTGGTGAGACAGGGAATCCTTGTCTTGTGCTGGTTTTCAAGGGGAATGCTTCCAGCTTTTGGCCTTTAAGTAAAATGTTGGCTGTGAGTCTGTCATAGATGGTTCTTATTATTTTGAGGTATGTTCCTTTAATACCTAGTTTATTGAGAGTTTTTTTTTTAAACATGAAGCAGTGTTGAATTTTATCAAAAGACTTTTCTGCGTCTACTGAAATAATCATGTGGTTTTTGTCTTTAGTTCTGTTTATATGATGAATCACATTTATGTTGAACCAACCTTGCATCCTGGGGATGAAGCCTACTTGATCATGATGGATTCGCTTTTTGATGTGCTGCTGAATTCAGTTTGCAAGTATTTTGTTGAGGATTTTTGCATCTATGTTCATCAAGGATATTGGCCTGAGGATTTCTTTTTTTGTCGTGTCTCTGCCGGGTTTTGGTATCAAGATGATGCTGGCCTCATAGAATGAATTCAGGAGGAGTCTCTCCTCCTCTATTTTTTGGAATAGTTTCTGTAGGAATGGTATTAGCTCTTCTTTGTACATCTGGTAGAATTAGCTTGTGATTAGCTTTCTTGGGTTGGTAGCCTATTTATTACCAATTCAATTTTAGAGCTCATCATTGGTCTGTTTACGGAATCAATTTCCTCCTGGCTCAGTTTTGGGAGGGTGTATGTGTCCAGGAATTTATCCATCTCTTCTAGGTTTTCTAGTTTGTGTGCATAGAGGTGTTCATAGTAGTTTCTGATGGTTGTTTGTATTTCTGTGGGGTCAGTAGTAACATTCCCTTTGTCATTTCTAATAGTGTTTATTTCGATCTTTTCTCTTCTTAATTAGCCTAGCTAGTGGCCTGTTTATTTTATGATTTTTTTTTCAAAAAAACAACTCCTGGGTTCAATGATCTTCTGAATGGCTTTTTGTATCTCAATTTCCTTCAGTCCAGCTCTGATTTTTGTTCTTTCTCATCTTCTGCTAGTTTTGGGGTTGATTTGTTCTTGCTTCTCTAATTCTTTCAGTCATGAAGTTAGGTTGCTAATTTGAGATCTTTCTAACTTTTTGATATGGGCAACTTTTAATGGGCATAGGGATTACCTTTTAAAATGTGGATTCCTGAACACTCCCCTGGAGATACTGAGCTGAAACTGACGTGACTTCCTAGGCCAGTGAAAAGCACTAGGGAGGGGACAGACTACTGGGAGAGTCCCTGAAAGACTTGGAATCTGGAGCTTGATGGGTAAACAAATTGTGTGACTTGGACAAATTCCTTCACTTCCCTCTTGTTGTTATATAAGGAAGTTGGACGGGATAACCCCAGTGAACCCTCCAGTTCTGACATCCCGGGGCTGTGCCATTTGACAAGTTCCATATACTCAGAACCCTTGGTTTGGCCGAGAATACAGATGCAAAGTGTCTGGGGGCATTGGCCACACTTACACCCCCCAGCACAAAGTTCACTGGACAATATTCTCTCCTGCAGAAGAGCATGGAGATAAGTCCCTGGCCCAGTCAGAACACCTCATGTCAACTGGTGCCTTTCCAACACGTATGCCCTTCCCAGAGGCTCTGAGAACAGAGTGCAGTCTAGCGGACTGTCTGAATGGCTTGTGCTCTTCACACTGAAGTGCTGTATTTCTTCTTTCTCCCATTGACATGCCTTATTTCTGAGGATGCTCATTTATACACCTGGGAGAGGATCAGCCTATAGATATAAAATACAGGATTTTTCAAGGCATGAGAAAAGACAGGGTCCTGAGGAAATCAGCTCTGGGCTGGAGAGGTGGAGCATTCCTCTCTTTCCCCTTTGAGCCTCAAGGCACCATGGAGAGGAGAAAGGCTTTGGGGTCAGATTGAATTCCAGTCCTGACTCTGCCACTTACTACTTGGGGTAATCCAAGTAACTTAACTGTTCTGAGTCTCTGTGTTTTCACATCTGAAAAAAATGAAGTGGCAATAATCAAGTTTACCTGCAGGGTTGCAGTGAGAATTAAATCTGATTACATACATAAAGGTGCCTGGCACTTAGAAGGGGTAATCCTCAACCCTCACTTTCCCCCTCCAGCTCTTTCTTGCTGCCATCCTCTGTCTGGGGAAGGGTATCTTTACCTAGTCCCTCCAGCCTTGGGAGTCATCAAGATAGAATGGGGTTTGGGGGAGGACTCCTTCCTTCTTTAGTATTATTGATAGATATTCAAAAGAAACATTTACACCAAAAGCGACTCTGAGGAAACAAAGGGAAATGAACAAAGCAAATATAAATCCATGAAATGAAATGCAGATTACAGCTTCTACAAAAGCCTCTGAGAAACTCCCCACAGTGCTTAGAAACAATGGGGCCAACTGGAGCTGGGAGCCTGTTCCCAGCTGAAAATTGAAGCCCTGTCTCTCCAGTGGAGCCTCCTCTGCCTCTGGACTGTTTTCTCAGCCTAAGGAAGGTAGGAGGTGCGGAGAGTTGGAGGCCCAGAGAGCGCTCCAACTTGTCCGTCAGCTTTGCAGCTCCTCTATGGCTCCTGCCCAATGCACACTCCTCCCTTCAGACATCTCTACCCCACTGAGGTCCCCCACAAAGAATAAAACCACAGCCCTGCCTGTGCAGAGCTGCACAAGGCTGCACAGAGACTGTCACGACTCGGGGCTCAGAGGAGACTTGCTCCTGCTTGGGTGGGTGTTGGACAAATAGCAGGAGTTAAGAGGCTAACACTGCTGTCTTTTCTGCATCTGAGCCACGTCCTACAGCATGGGCTGCTGGGGATGTTAAAGTGTTATCAGAAAGGGGTCCTGATCCAGACCCCAAGAAATAGTTCTTGGATCTTGTACAAGAAAGAATTCGGGGTAAGTCCACAGAGTAAAGTGAAAGCAAGGTTATTAGACAAGTAAAGAAACAAAAGAATGGCTACTCCATAGTCAGTGGCTCTTTTTATGGTTATTTCTTGATCATATGTTAAGTAAGGGGTGGATCATTCCTGAGTTTCCCGGGGAAAAGGGAAAGGAGTTCCCAGAACTGAGGATTCCCCTTCCTTTTAGACCATATAAAGTAATTGCTGGACATTGCCATGGCATTTATAAACTGTCATGGCACTGGTGGCAGTGAATCTTAGTATGCTGATGCATTATAATCAGTGTATAATGAGCAGTGAGGATGATCAGAGGTCACTTTTGTCACTATCTTGGTTTTGGTAGCTTTTGGCTGGCTTCTTTACTGTATCCTGCTTTATCAGCAGGGTGTTTGTGACTATAGCTTGTGCCAGCCTCCTGTCTCATCTGTGACTAAGAATGCTTACCCTCCTGGGGATGCAGCCCAGCAGGTCTCAGCCTTATTTTACCCAGCTTCTATTCAAGATGAGTTGCTTTGGTTCGAATGCCTTTGACAAAGGGACAGACAACAAGATTAGTGGGACCCAATTTTGGAATCTCACAGCTCACAGCCTACAACCCATACTCAGCCCTGGGAGAAGTAGGGGGCTTAGAAGGAAAGCCCTGAACAGCTGCCATGTCAAGGGAAGGCCAAATCAAACAATAGCCATTGCTTGAGCTTGGGACAACCAGACTGAGCTCTGACCCCTAGCTCCCTAGGACACGAGGAAGAGTGAGACCCTCAGTTTCCAAAAACTTCCAGACCAGACAAGCAGGAGTAACACCACAGTGCAGGCTGCCTTTACTGACACAGTAAAGGTTAATAAACCCTCCTGGGCTGAGGCCTGAGAAGGGTGGCCAGGATCTGCTCAAGATCTGGAAAAATTGCCAGTTAATGATTTAAGAAGCTGAGGGTGCTTAGTGGGGAAAGAAAAGCTTTAAGGACACCTGGGTTTATATACGTGAGGGTTCATCTGTGGAAAAGGAATTTGCCATAATTAGGGGATGCATTTAGGCAGAGGGTAGAAGTCACAGGAAGAATTTCCGTCACTCAGAGTGGTTAGCAATGGAGCAAGCACGGCATTGAGGTCTTTAGAAGGATAACCTATTTGGATTTGAAACAACAATGCCCCAAGCGAGATATGTTGGTGGGCGTTATACCAGTTATGGAGCCAACAAGGGACCCAGTAAGCCCTCCTCAATATTTTGAGCAGGCTAATGATGCGTAGGGATGGTTTACACACATATGTGTGGGTTTTCCAAACAGAACACAAAAACCATCAGCTTAGCGAGTCACCATGCAGATCCCTCTCCCATGAACAGCACCAGCTCTGGGGTTTCAGAGCTTGCCAGAATGGCTGTAGCTCTCAGCTTGTAGGTATCTCTGGTCAATGCCTGATAATCTGATGCTCACCGGACCTGGGAACATGCTACTGGATCACAAGACGTACAATCATGCCCCAGTCAATGGGGATGCAGGCTGACTCGACCAGAAGGAAGGGATGGTGGGTCCTAACACCATGGCAGACCTTCCTTTTTTTTTTGAGACGGAGTCTCCCTGTGTCACCAGGCTGGAGTGCAGTGGCGCAATCTCGGTTCACTGCAACCTCCACCTCCCAGGTTCAAGCGATTCTTCTGCCTCAGCCTGCCGAGTAGCCGGGACTACAGGCGTGCACCACCACGCGTGGCTAATTTTTGTATTTTTAGTAGCGACAGGGTTTCACCATATTGGCCAGGCTAGTCTCCAGCTCCTGACCCCGTGGTCCACCCGCCTCAGCCTCCCAAAGTGCTGGGGTTACACGCGTGAGCCAGCGCACCCGACTACCTTCCTTTTTTGATCTGGGCCCTGGTTCAGTGGGCCCAGCTGCTTGTCCAACCCACCGTCATCCTGTCTGGATTCATATTGTTTATTGTCCCCTGTTGGGAGGCCTAATAATCTGCAAATAGAAGGGAGTCCCACAAAGCGACCACTCTAAATGGCTGCTACTGCCCACTTCCTCATCACTGCTTTCCCTTGTCTCTTGGCTGGGGCTTGCTCTCTTATCCTTCAGAAAATTAGCCCTGAACTCAACCCCCAGAACTGTCGTATATTTTCATAATCCCAAACGAAAACATCTCCTATCAGGTTGGATTTTAGACCAGATATAAGGAGAAAGATGCTGTTTCTACATCAGAAACAACTAATAGCAAGAACTAACCATTTATCATACTCAGAGGTCTACACCCTCATCTCATTCATCCCTTGCAACAATGCTTTTATGGGATACATTCCCCTGGCCCTTTGTATCAAGCTGTTGTAGCAGGATATGAAACTTCCATTTGCTTTGTAAGACACCTCAATTTGTTTGCACTTTCTCTTTGCTTCACTGAACATTATCATCTGGCTTTCCCCAGGATAAGATCAAACATTTTCTGACCCCTCCAGAGAGGAGAGATAAGATGTCTATCCTCTATGAATAGTAACTCTTCGTGCCTTCAAAGGTGAAAGAGTCTGATGTTTTTATTTTATTTCTTAATTACACATTATTTGAGCTCCCGTTTTTATGGACGGGTTTTGTGTGTGTGTGTGTGTGTGTGTGTGTGTGTGTGTGTGTGTGTGTATTTTCACTTTGGCTATCCAGCATTCTTTCCTTAACTGAAAATATTCTAGGGCTGGATGTGGTGGCTCACACCTGTAATCCCAGCACTCTGGGAGGACGAGGGGGGCGGATCACCTGAGGTCAGGAGTTCAAGACCAGCCTGGCCAACATGGTGAAACCCTGTCTCTACTAAAAATACAAAAAAAAAAAAATTAGCTGGGCATGGTGGCACATGCTTGTAATCCCAGCTACTGGGGGATGCTGAGGCAGGAGAATCACTTGAACCTGGGAGGCGGAGGTTGCAGTGAGCTAAGATTGCACCACTGCACTCCAGCCTGGTCAACAGAAAGACTCCATCTCAAAAAAATATAAATAAATAAATAAATAACATCCTAGTTTCCTTTTAGGAAATCCTCTCCCCCATTGTTTGCAGACTGGTGTATGACAGATTGGTGTGTCTTGCCCCCAAATAACAGAAACAGAAGGGTTACTGTGGGCTCCTTTCACCAGATTCTTTCTCTCTCATCCCAGTACAGCCATGTGTGCATGTGACCTAAGCCCAACTAATAATATTCTCCCCTGGGACTTTGAATGTTGAGCAGAGTAACACAAAGATGCCAAAAGGGGAGAAGCAACACCCTGTCAAGTACATCCTGTCCTGATTCCTTCGTGTTTCCAAGCTGTCTTCCAGACTTCCCAGCACTTCCATGAACTCTCCGATAACTTTCTAATACATTTCCTTTTCTTCATAGATCATGTTTTAGGACTTGGCCAAAACCAAGGACAACTTCTTTCCCTGGCATTCTTTGGATTATTTAGAAATAAGCAACTAGATATAAGTGTGAAGCCACCAAGAGATCAAAAAGTCAAAGGACTTTTCTGCTATCTTCCTTTATTCTCCCTCAAGACTTTGCTGCTTAATGATGGGCTAAGAGAAGAACTTCCTCTATCCTCTATGTACAACATTCAAGTAAGTGCTGAGGAATCAGATCAGACAGCTTGCAATCCATCCTCATTATTCCCATGAGTGGTACCTTCATATTGCTTGCAGTAGCCCTCAGTATGCCTCCTGTGCAGCCTTGAGATGAGACAGAGTTTCACTCCACATACCTGTGATCCACAAGCCTGGGTCATGCTGTGAATCCGTGCTCTCCTCTGCTCTCACTCGGCCTTATCTATGAGGATACACTTATGGGGCTGTCCGAACAACAGGAAGACCAGAAAGAGCATGCACCCCAAGGGGTAGTGTAGAAGCTCTTGTGCTCAGGTTCAGTTGCTGAACTGAACCCCCTGGAGAGGCAAGAGCTGAGCTGGTGGGACCGTGGAGTCCCCTGACTCATAGCTAAGCGCATAAGCATGGGTTGAGGGTCACATGACTCACCATGTTCAACAGAAAATGAGGTTTTAGACAACTCAAGACCCATGGGGTGATGTGACTCCCAATAAGCTCAGTCAATCTGGAGAGTCATTTCAATGATGTTTGGAATATTGGGGACAGCTCTGTGCCCCCACCAAGGCACTTCAACACCAGGAGATAGAGAGAAATCAGAAACAGAGGAAGAGAAGATTCAGGTGGAGAGGAAGAGTCAAGCGGGCAGCTAGCTGAAGCACTAACACATCTAAGAGGCACTAGAATCTTTCTGCATCATAGGGCAAAACTGAAACCGATGGGTAGAAGTTCTAAGGCAGCAGATTTGTATCAGAATAAGGAAAATCTTTTAAACCAAGCAGCATAGCAGCAACGTGGGCTACTTCTTGGGGGCCGACAGAATAGTGGACAAGAGTCTGGTGTTAGGAGGCAGCAACCATGGTCAAGTCCCAGCCCTGTTGCTTAACAGTCATATGACCTTTCTAAGTTACTAAGTCTTTCTGTTCTCATTTGTAAAGGGAAGGAAATAATAGTGCCCACCTCTGTGGGTATTTGTGAGGGTTAATAGTGCTGCACTATGGCACTGACCAATTGCCATAGAAGTATGGAGAAAGAAGATTTTCCAACTGGAGGCGGTCCTAGAAAGGCTCAATATAGCTTCCTTGAATAGTGCCTGATATATGCATATACTGATTATCAAAGTGCTAGATATTAAGGAAGATTATGCTTGTGAAGTGATCAGCACCTCATTGCTGGAAAAGGTTAAACCATGGCTGCAAGACAAATGTCAGAGATGTTAGAGGCCATTCCCATACTGAGTGGGAGATGGGACCACACCATGGCTCAGAGAACAGAGCATAAGCTTTGGTGGTAGACAGCTCTGGTCACATCATGCAGCTACCACTGGCACACTGAGCAAACCACAAGATCTCTAGGCTTCAGTTTTCATATCCATAAATGAGACTGATATGTCTCACTCCACAACACGGCCACAAGGATGAAATAATTATGTATACAGATGTGTTATATTATTTGCACTAGTTTTGTATTTTTAAAACCTCAAAATATAATGATAAAAGACACTTACAGAATGATCACCTGTTTGGTCCCTGGCACCTAAAGGGGTAGCATGTGTATGACGATCATTCTCTGTCCTTTGCCCTGCATGCCCTGCAGGTCCCTGGACACCAGAGCTGGCCCTGGGCTGCCTTCTGGTGGGTCTTTTTGTCCTTTCACAGTGACTGCCCTCTCCTTCCAGGCTGCTTTGTGTGACTCATCGTTCTTTGCAATTAACTGTGATATTCTGCTGGAGGCTTCCATTAGAAATGATGAGAACAGCTACTTTGGCCTAACCAGAGTGTGGTGGGCTTGTTTCACCTCACGATTTATTGCTAAAGAGACAAAAGATGGGCCCCTGGGCAGATCATGGCTGGCCTTAGTCCTTCCCTCTGCACAATTTTGTCCTGTGATCTGGGTCCCCATGGCATATTCAGTCTTGAGGGCCAGGCCTGCACGCTCACACAAGCTCAGTGGCACCTGGCTAGACAGCAGGAGCCAGGAAGCAAGGCTGGTGAGGAGGTTGGCAAGGAGAAAAATACGGTTTCTTCTCTGGGAGTTTGAATCCCATTTAATTCAAGAAGCTTTAATTGAACACCTACTGTGTGCCAGGCACACTGGGGGATCAGATGTGAATTAAAGCAATCCTCACTCCCTAGAAGCTTAGAATTTAACAGAGATAAAGGCAAATCTATGACTCATCCTGAGCCTCTAGTATGGCACTGAGTAATTATCACAGAAATATAGAGAAGGCTGAGACTTTGCAACAAGAGGGGGCGCTAGAAAGGCTTCATACAGCTGCCATTTGTTGAGTACCTACTATGTGCAGTATACTCCCCTTGTTTAATCTACACAACTCTGTGAGGAATGGGATTATTGTCACCCCTATGTTGCAAATGAAGAAACTGAGGTTCTGAAAGGTTAAATAACTTGCTCAGAAGTTACATAGCCAGTTAAGAGGTACAACGAGGACAAGATTCTGAGTCTGAAACATGTGCTTTTTCAAGAAGGCCAGGCTACCTACTTCTTAGAGGAGGCTGAATTCGTCCCAGCCCTGAAATAAGGCTGACATTTTGTCACACGGCTCTGGGTGGGGAGGGCCTTCCTTTTGGTTCTGCTTCTAGGCAGGTACAAACCGCCTGTTCTGAGACACAGCTAATGTCCTTTCATCTTCTTCCCACAGGGAACCAATAAAGCCTGACAGTAGCTTGGGAGGGGCCACATTCCTCCCAGGAGGGGCTAGTTCCCCTCTCCAGCCCCCGCCTGTGATTTAGCCCTAAATATATAACCTAAATACGTAACTGTCAATTCAAATAGTACCTGCCCACTGGAACCAACAACCTGGATTCATTTCACACCTGCTGGGAGCCATTACTGGTACAAACACATTCTTCACATCACCCAAGGCAAGTTTGTTCTCAGTCATAGCAGTTTAGACTACAGTGCTGGAAGGCAATGGAGTGCTTAGAGACAACCAGGTTCAAGTACCTCTTCTCACAGATCCACACTGAGGTTCAGAGAAGGGAAGGGCTGGCCTGAGGGCTTTAAGGAGAGACATGAAAAAGGACACCGTCTTCTCTGTGCTCCACACCTGTTGGGAGGAGCAGGATGAAGATTCACTGAGTGCATCTGCAGGCATTTGTCCTTAGTGTTGTGCTATCTCATTCATCCTCATCACAGCTCTGATTCAAGGTCCCTGCACCCCCTTTCCAGATGGGAAGCCTGATAAGCTGAGGGGTCCTGGGAGGTGTCCCAGGTCACATGAAACACAGCCAAGGTGGGAGTACATACCTGCTGGCTCCAAAATCCCACCATGGAAGGAAAGGAGGCAGTTGTTCCCTGCTCTTTTTGAGCTTGCAAAATGGGGTTGGGTTGGGTTTGGACCCAGGGGGTCTACAACACAGTTTCTCCAGCTCGGAGGGGCCCAACCCTGGACTTTCCCATGGTGGGCGTTCTGAGCTGCATGAAATAATGCCCAGCCCTGGGCAGGCATGGAGTGACATGCAGAGGCTGTGGAAAGTGTACCTACATTTCTTGCTTTGTTCCTAGATGACTCATGCAGCCCACAGAACAAAATTAATGTCTTGTCCAGCACCAGCAAATTGCATTTCTTTCTTTGAAAAATTACAGTCAGGCTGCAAAGGGCCCTGGTTTATTCTGGGGACGTGGAGCCATCCTGTGGCTGCTTCCACTGGACAGGCTGGAAACAGCAGTCAGGTCCCTCGGAAGGGAGGCCTCCCTGAGCTGTGTAAGCCTTGTGCTGTGCTCTGGCCAGGCCCTCTGCTCCTGCCAGTGACATGACCTTACACCCTTGTCTCCTATGAGCTGATGTTCCACATAAGATCAAGTGCTCTCCAAGCCCCCATACCACTCCCCTCACACGGCCCCTCTCCCTGCAGGTGGCAGACTGACTCATTCTCATGCTTCAGCTCCAGGCATTCCCCTGTGTGAGTCTTCTCTGCCCGCTCCCACACCTCAGGTAGCATTGCCCCTGCTTGCTTCGTGCCCTCACTGTCTCCACATATATACACATCTCTCACAATAATATTAAATACCAGCCAACATTTATGTAGTACTTCTTATGTACCAAGTACTGTTGTCTATCTATGTATCTATGTATCTATGTATCTATCTATCTATCTATCTATCTATCTATCTATCTATCCACACACTCATTTTATCCTCACAATGCTATGAGATAGGTATTATTACTGCCCATTTTACAGATGAGGAAACCAGTCTATAATTGGTTTACTGAGATTTACTGAGCGTATCTACAGGTATTTGTCCTTGTTTATAGGAAACCAATCTGTCACTGGTTTCCCTTTCTGTAAAAGAAGTTAAGTAATTTGCTTAAGCTTACTCAGCTAGTGTGTGGTCAAGCCAGAATCTGAGCTTCTCTCTGGCCCAAATTGCTTATTGTAACCACCACATCATATGGCCACTTCAGCACCACTTCACACCTCATTTTACTTGTTGATGTCTCAGCTTTCCCCTCTATTCTGCGGGCTACTTGAGGAGAAGGCTTCTGTCTTATTCCTCTAGGTATCTCTGCACTTGACTCAGTATCTAGACCGTAGGTAGGTGGGTGGGGTTAATCCATACTTGCTGAACACATGTGTCCATGCCCAACATCCCTGTGCATAGTAGCCACTTCTCATTGTTCACACGCATTTTCACGACTCTTGCTTCTTCCATTCACCCATGCCATGTCCCTGGCCCTGTTCTCAGTGCTGAGGATGGAACCCCATTGCTGCTGCTTCCAGCCCTGGCCCTGCCCCTATTTGGAGCTCAGTGCTTCATCCCATGGAGCTCAGGAGGTGCTGTGGGTATTGACAAACTTGTACCCCATTCCTAGTTCAAATTTTTCTTTGCCTTTCGAAGGCACTGGGTGTGTGTTCATACATTCAACTAATCATGTCTGGACACCCACCACACATCAGGCACTGTTCTAGGTGCTGAAAACATAGTGTGGGGACAAGAACAAGGTCCCACCATCGTGGTGTCACATTCTGCTTGGGGAGACAGACAGTAAACCATCAGCAGCTGAGTAGTAATACGGGGCCACGTGGTGGCCAGCACCATGAAAAAGAAAGCCAGGTAATGGCAGAGAGTGAGGGGGTGGTCAGGGAGGGTTGTCTCTGAGGATGTGATATTTCTGCAGAGACCTGATGAAGAGAGTGGGAGAGAGAGGCTGAAATCTGGGGGAAGAGTGTTCCCCGGCAGAGGGAACAGCAAGAGCCAAGGCTCTGCAGTGGCTCATGTGGGGAGAGACTGAGAAACAGTGAAGCCCACTAATGCAGGAGCAGAGTGAGACAGCACAATATGGTAGCAGAGCCTGGAGGTCTTCAGGGGGCATGGAGAGCCTTTGCAATTTTATTCCCAATGTGTTAGAAACACCTCAGAGGGGCTTGTGCAAGGGGCTGGCACAATCTGCGCCATGTTTTAAAAAACTTGAAAACATAAGTGTATGTATGTGCTGTCCCCCTCAGCTATGAGATCAATAGTGGTGTTTTAAGTGATGTTTTCTTAGGACTCCTTTCTGTTGCCATCACTACTTCTCAACACCCACCTCTCTCCAGAGCCCACATTGTTTCTCTCATGGACTCAACTGGCTTCAACTAGAACTTACAGTTTAATAAGAGACACAACCAAGTAAACATTGGAGTGCCAGTGATATGAACTGTGATCGGGGCAGCTTTGGGGACTGTGGAAGCACAGAAAAGGAGCTGCTCAGACACAGAAAGCCAGAGATGGCTTCTGGAGGTCATGACATCTGACATGAGACCTGAAGGGTGAGGTCAGCCAGATGAGAATGTGCTGGGCAGGGGAAGCCAGGCATGTGAACCGAGAAACTGTGACGCTGCTGTCGCAGTGGCCTTGCCTGTGTCCTTGGTTCCCTCACCCCCATGTCCTTCGGTCCCCACCTAGGCAACTCCAGTGCTAGGCAGGCTGAGTAAATCCTCTTCCACTGCTGAACATTGCCATAGAAATTTGCCACCCCTTGTTCCAACACAAACTCACACTCTAATCCCAGTTCGATCTTTGGCCATTCAGTACTCCTTCTTTCCTTGATAATTAACTGCCTGCCACATTCCCAGCAGCACGTAGTCCAGGCTTCTATTTTCCTCCTGCCTACCCCACTCGCTGAGGGTGACCTGACCGCCTATTATGATGTGCCTCCCACTCTTCCTCCCACTCTGATCTCCACCTCAAAGAATGTTTGTCTTCAACCCCATCTCCTTCAAACGATCTCAGAAAGAGATACGATTATGCTTTTTGAGATTAACCCCTTGGAAAAAAAAATTAAGCATTTCTTTTGCCTTGCCTGGATTGCATTGCAGTGTAAGCAAATAGCCCAGGTTGATAAGAGAAAGTTCATTTTCATAGAAGCTTTAAAAATTTGAATAGAGTGCAGAAGTAGAAAGCCATCTTTATGCAATCCCATTTGGTTTAGGCAAAAATCATACGCAGATGAAACAATCAGATGGTGTATTAATGGAGAACTTTCCATGGAGAGATAAAGCTTCCACCAGCTGATCCTGCTGCTCAGTTTTATCACAGTCGCTAACAATGGCATAAACAATGCTATGGATTTGCCGATGAGATGAACTATACAATGGGTGGCACTTTGCCTGCACATTGGAATTGCCTGGGGAGCTTTAACTATTGATGTCTGGGATCCATTTCTACTGATTATAATTTTAAATGCCTGGGATGTAGCCTGGGCATAGAGATGGTTAAAAACTGCCTTCAGCTGATTCCAATGAGAGGCCAAGGTTGAGACCACTGCCAAATGAAGCACAAGGCTTCAGTGTGAACTGTGCTAGCTCCCGCAAGAGTTGATTCTCATCAAGCCTTTCAAGTTCATCTGTAGCTGAAAATATTCTGGGGCACAGAGAAACAAGTGAAGGGACAATGTGAGGAAGACAAACCCAGAGTGTAGCTCATTCTGTCTAGCAATGGACTCGTTGTATTTTTTCAATAATCCAATGCCTTTAAAAAGGGGAGGAGGGACTGTTACAAATTAAAAGATTCAAAGATATAAGAACCAAATGCAGGATATTGGATCTCGAATGGAACCAATCATTTGTATACAACTGGGGAACCTTGATTATGAACTGGATATTAGATGCTTCCAAAGAGTTAGGGCTGATTTATTAGGTAGGTAATGACATCGTAGTCATGTAAGAAGTGTTTTTGAAATCCATGGTTTTTTAGGTGTAAAGGAGCAAAATAATAGGAGGGCTAGGATTTGCTTTAAAACATTTCAACAACAACAAAATGAAGCAAGTGTGACAAAATTTTAGGAATTACTAAATCTGAAAGATGGGCATATGCGTGTTCTTATTTGAGTTTTTCCTTTTTATAATAAAGTAAAACAAGTGAACCCCTCTGCTTTTCCAGTATGAGATATCATTAGTAGTAGTATTATTACCCCGTTCCCTCGCTTCATGATTGCTGCTGTAATCAGCAGCAGCCATAGCACTAGTCAGGTGAGATCGGAACTGTGCTGGTGCTGTAATTCCCCTGCAATCCCGCAGGGTGGGTGTTGTTATCCTTGTACAGACGAGAAAACTGAAGCTCAGAGGGAATAGGTCACTTTCTCAACATTGCCTGGCTAGCAAGGGGCAATCAGGATTAGAAGTCAGATGTAAGAGCCTCTGATCTTCGTCGCTATGCTCTGTTATTGTCTTCCCTCTTTCTCCCTCGCTCATCTCCTGTCTCTCCCTCTCCACCATCTCCTTCCCCCAGGCTCTTTCCTCCTACAAGGACACTCCCCTCCACCCACCCCTTCGGTGGCACAGTCATTTCTTTCTTCTCTTCCCTCCCCCACACTGCTGGGAACAGTCATCTACACTTAACCTGCCTTCTCATCCTCACACCCATTCATTTCTTAGTCTCTCATAGTCTGACTGCAACTACCCCCAAGATCATAAAGACCTCATCAACACAACCTGGAAAACGCCCTCAGCCTCATCTCAACTCTCTACAGCACACGACTCACTTGTCTGCTCCTTCCTTCTTAGCGTCCTATCTCTGGTTGACCTGTCAAAGACGGGATTCTCCTGTTAATGACCCTGACTCCTTCTTTGTCTCCTATAAAGATAATGAACTGACTTTCCAAATGTACTAACTAGTATGATCATCACTGCCTACTGTTGCATTGAACCGCTACTAACCTCGATAGGGAAGGCACCAGGTTCAAGAGGCCAAAGAAGAGACCCAGAGCCAGCAAATGAGACATGGGGTTTTATGAGGGGCTCACATACAGGGGAGAGAGTCCAGTGGCAGTGGGCTGGGCAGGAGAATCACATTACACATGGCCCAGTGGCGGCAGGCTGGACAAAAGATCTGCCTTGCCTACAGTTCAGTGGTGGCGGGCTGGGCAGGAAAACCACGACTGCTTGCAAACATTATGCAGTTTACATGACATTGTCACTTGGCAGCCTCCCCTAACGACCTCCACCTGGCAATCTTCATTTAACCCAAAACTCAGGGCCTCAATCCCCTGTATGGACCATGTTTCGTGGGACAGGCCAGGGGCTCAGATGTTTATCATGGGTAAGGAATGAATCTCCGGGTTGGCCACTCCTGGATTCCCTAGCTAGGAACACACATTCAACTGTATCTGCCATTCTGAGGGTATTCTTCAATTATTGCTGTCAGGTGTGTTAACCTTCTATCTACATAAGTATTTCTCAAACCAAGGCCCGAAGATCAGCATCGTCATCACCTGGGGTATATGTGAAAAATGCAGCTCCTGGACCCACTCCTAACCTTTTGAATCACTCTCAAAGTCAGGTATGCATTTTTAATAAATTCTCCAGGAGATTCTTCTGTCCCTAGAGTAACAGTGCTTTCCCGGTAGCCCAGCCTTTCCAAGGCCTCCACCTGCCACCAGCAGGCTGATGACTCTGAATGCTGCAGATTCATTACAGCCTTCAGGCTTCTTTCTTGAAACCCAGTCTCCTGTTCTACTCCATCCTCCTCATTCCCCACACATGATCCATTGCTCCACCCTGCTAACTTTGTTTCTGAGCCATTCATTGCATCTACTCTCTCTCATTGTCCCACTGGGCCCAGCTGCCCTGGCCTTGGTGAAATTCTCACCCTCCCTCACCTGGTCTGTTGTCTAAGTTTTCTGTCCCCAGACTCCCCCATCTACCAATTGTCCTGCATATCCCTGCAAGCATACCCTAAAGCACTGGTCTAATTATATGGATTTCCCAACCCTGCAACATGCAGTGGTCCCCTATGGCCTGTCCAGGAAAATCCACATTCCTCATGGCCCAACCCCCACCTACCTGCACAATCTTATCTTCCCTTTAGATTTAAAATGATCAAGACTAATACTGTTTTTTATTCTCCATACACACCAGCGCTTTGCTCATGAGGTCTCTCTCTCTCTCTTTTTTTTTTTTTTTTTGAGATAGAGTCTTGTTTTATTGCCCAAGCTGGAGTGCAGTGGCATGATCTCGGCTCACTGCAACCTCTGCCTCCTAAGTTCAAGCGATTTTCCTGCCTTAGCCTCCCGAGTAGCTGGGATTACAGGCACCTGCAGCCATGCCTGGCTTTTTTTTTTATTTTTAGTAGAGACAGGGTTTCGTGATTTTGGCCAGGCTGGTATCAAACTCCTGACCTCAAATGATTCGCCCTCCTTGGCCTCCCAAAGTGCTGGGATTATAGGTGTGAGCCACTGTGTCCAGCCGAGTTCTCTTCTGCTAAGTATGTTTTCTCCTCCTATCTTGGATGTGAAAATCTTTTCCATCGGTGGCAGCTAGGCTCCAACGAGCCTCCCCAGAGAACCCTGTTTCCTGGTCATGATGTGATCATGGAATCCCCTCCCATTTGAATCTGGCCCCACCAATAGCCAGTAGTGGAAGTGATATTGCGTAACTCCCCAGGGTAGATCATAAAAAGACTCACAGCTTCTCCCTTGGCCTCTCAGAGTGCATGCTCCGAGGGAAGTTAACTACTATGCAAGAAGCTTGACTACCCTGAATTTGTCATGCTGTGAGAAAGCCCAGTTAGCCAAGTGGAGGGGGGCTATGTAGAGGGAGATACTCTGCCAGCCAACACTGCTCCAGCCATCCCAGAGGAAGTGCCGGACATGGCAGTGACAAAGCCATTTTGGATGCCCAGCCCAGCTGAGCTTTTGGATGACTCCAGCCCCAGCTGCAACCTGACTGCAACTCTGTGGGAGACCTCAAATGAGAATCACCAGTTATCCCACAGAACTATGGGAGAGTATAATAAATCACTGTTTTAAGCCACCATGTTTGGGAGTGGTTTGTGACACAAGAGTAGATTTCTGGAATTGCTTGTTTCTAAGTACAGGTCAAATACTCCCTCCACAGTGAAGGGATCCCTGAGCCCTTGGGTGGAATGAATTGCTGTCTTCCCTGTGCCTTCATGGCTCTTGATGCCTGGCAGAGACTCACTGGGCTGACTCACAACAGTTGGGAAGGGTGACGATTTTTGTCTTGCTCATCTATGTGACTCTGGTGCCAATCACGGTTCGTGGCACAGAGTAGATGCTCAGACAATGTGTGCTAAATTTAATTGATTTTCTTTCCTTTCTCTGGTCTCTCAAGGCAGATAGGCAGCCTCAAGACCCGACAGAGATAATCAAGGAAACCTCAGAGTGCCTAGAATTGACTAGTGAGGCTGAATGTACCAAATCAGTGCTGGCAAAGCTTTCCATAAGAGAGGAAAGAAAAACCTTTGAGCCAATGTTTAAAAAGCTGAACCAAAGAGGGATGGAGGAGGTTGGAAGTGACCGTCACTCTTTGCTCATCAATAGCAGTTCAGTGTTTGCGGACCTGGTGCCTCCTGGCCAGAAGCATACTTCCCAACTCCCTGGACAGCTCCCATAGGTTCTGGGCTGGAGGATTCTAGTCCATCAGGGTGGCCCAGAGACGTCCGCCACAGGCTGGCTTAGATCGATGCTACAAACATTTAGTTTACCAGACAGTGCCAACCCAAGTCTTTTAATTATTGTTGAGCCTCAGCATCAGAAAGCCACCACAAGTGCCTCTTGTGGACCAGAAATAAATCTTCCATGTCATTATCCCCTCTTTTAAAACACACTCCAGGCCTCCCTCTAATCACCTCCATTCCCTTCTCATTAAACAACCCTCGCATCATTCTCATTCATATTCTGACAAATAATTTTAAGTGTGTTTTACACAATTGCAGCTGTCACACTATACAGATGACAGAAGTCTCTACTTTGTTATAGGACAAGAGTCTAATTAATGTGCCTCTATCCTAAGTGTGACTGTGGCTTGGCTCTTCCTAAGGAGTTGGCCTGTGAGACGAGTCATTCTCCATCCTGGATGCATAATAGGACCCTGCAGAGCTTTGAAAATAATACCTATGCCTGTTCTTAGCCCAGCATGATTAAATCAGAATCCCTGGGCACAGGGTCTAGACATCAATATTTTTTTTAAAACTCCCCAGGTGATTGAAATGTGCGCCAGAGATGAGAACCATTGTTCTGCAGAACATGAATGCTATGATGTCTGTGGTTCCAGGCAAACCCAGTTTCCTGCCCTGTCCTGTTTCTCATCTGGGCTACAAATTAGCTTTTTGTAAAACATGCCTGGCCTTCTAGGACAGGAGGGACACGAGACAGACATGAAGCTGTTGCCAGCCAAGTCTTAACTAAATTCAGGTTCAGTCTTATTACATGGGTTCAATTCTGTTTCTTTAAACATTGATTTGCGGCCCAACAATGGGATATAGTGTTTTGTGACAACTCTGAAAACTGTAGCATGAAAAAATATCAAACTATTAAATGAAATAGCAGAATTTTCTCTCCTCTGTGATTGCAGCTACATAAAAACACACATTTAAAAAGCCTGAAATTGAAAGCACAAAATGATCCTCATTAGGGTATTGGATGATTTTTTTTCTTCTTTCAAAATGTCTTTTGTGTTGATCGTTATACTTTTAAAACGAAACAACAACAACAACAAAAGCAAAATAATGTCTGAATACTTGAATTTATACAGAGAGTGACTTTCACACAGACCAAGAGGAAAACAGGTTACTGTGCAACCTATACAAGCCCCTTCCCCTCTCTGGGCCTCAGTTTCCTGGCCTGCAGGTTGCACCAGAAGAGCTGCAAGGCCTCTTGCAGCCCCACACTCTGATTCCTGGCTCACATGATGCTGCTTTTATGAGACAAGCTATGCAAATGTTATCCAATATGTTTCTCTTGGTGAGGAGTCAGGGCCAAGCAAGCTCTGAGACAAGCTGTCTCACCTCCTCACCTCCCGAGCACAACTCGCCCACAGCTCTGCCCTTGCCTCCACCTACATCATGCCTTCCTGCATGCCAACTTCCCTCTGAGGTTCCCTTCGCCCACTTACAACCGCAGCTTCTTCCGGACCTCCCCTACACGATGAGCAGTTTGCCAGTTAATATACATCAAGCTGCCACCGTCAAACAGCTCGGAAAGCCCCATCTGTTCTCAGTATCATTCCAGCTAGAAAGACCATTCACCACCTGTGGCCACTGAAGAAGGTCCTCCCCTGAGTGTCAGGCAGGGGGGCTCCTGACTCTGAGCCCCAAGTAGCTTAGCTTGGGGGAGCAAAGGGCAGGAGCACTGTTCACCCAGTTGGACTAAGGGCTCCACACTGTGCCTAATAGGAACCTCCTTCTCACAGGTGGCACCTTTGTGAATCAGAGTCTGTCCTGAGCCACCCTCCCCTGGAGAGATCTGAGCACTGAGAACCACACAGCCTGGGACACCCGCACAGGGTTTGAAAAGCTCCACTCCCAGCCAGACGCAGTGGCTCATGCCTATAATCCTAGCACCTTGGGAGACTGAGGTGGGTGGATCACAAGGTCAGGAGTTCGAGACAGGCTGGCCAGCATGGTGAAACCCTGCCTCTACTAAAAATACAAAAAATAGCCGGGCATGGTAGTGGGCACCTATAATCCCAGCTACTCGGGAGGCTGAGGCAGGAGAATTGTTTGAACCTGGGAGGCAGAGGTTGCAGTGAGCCAAGATCGTGCCATTGCACTCCAGCCTGGGTGGCCGAGCAAGACTCTGTCTCAAAAAAATAAGAAAAACGTCATTCCCATGTGTGTCCTGGTTGCTTGTCTCTTTCAAAGTACTGCATACTAATTGCTACCACCCATTGCCCCTTGTGTGCTGAGAGCTGCTTCAGACTTATTATCCCATTGAATGTTTTCAACAACCTAAATGGTAGGTACTATTATTTATAAACATGTTTTCAGATAAGGAAATTGAAGCTTAGACAAGTCAAATAATTTCCCCCAAACACACAGCTAAGTGGTAGGACAGTGTGAAGTATTGGTTCTGAATTCAACCTGTTTGGATTTGAAGTCCGACTCTGTCACTTACAAAGTGTGTGATTTTGAGTGAATTATTAATCTCTCTGAACATTAGCTTGCTCTTCTATTAAATGAAGGTATTTATTTCTATTTATCAGGACGGAGGTGTAAGGATTAAATGACATAATCCATGTGAAAATGCTTGGTGCAATGTTTGGCACAGAAGGTGAGTTCAATAAATACAAACTCTGGTTTTAGCCGGACGCAGATCCCTCTTCCAGGCACTCAAACTTGACTTTGTGTAAGTGTTGACTTCATCTGGATGTGCCTCTTCACATGGGCCTCTGGCATGCTGGGCTCCAGATTTCCCCATTTGTCTTCAAAAGTCCAGGCTTGAAGAAAGGGAATGACCAAACGCATGTACCAAATGCATCTCATTTTAAAGTCCACCAGCCCTGTGGACTTTGACTTCCAGATATATTACCTCCTTTCGTATTATCAGAAACTTGGTTGCCCCATACCAGCTGGGTGAGGTGGAATGTGGGGAGCAAACAGAATATTTGTAAGAGATGAAATGAGATCACCTACCTAGAGACACACCCCAGAGGAGAGTAGGATAGTTCTAGAGTTTTGTGGATCAAACAGGTACTCTTTAATCCCTTCTGACACCTCCTTCTACCCCATGCTACCCAGTCCCTTGCTCCAGTCAAAGAGAGATGGGAAACATTTTTTGCACAGCCAAAACAAAGCCACTCAGGATGTAAATAAAATAGTCTGAACACCCAGCTGATCCCTCTGCTTTTGAGACTGGAATCATCTAGATGGTGGATAAATACTTTCCCTGCTCCAGCACTCAGGGAGAAATAAGGGAGCAATAAGGGAGCAATGGCTGCTGGGAGCGTTCTGAACTCTGTGAACAATATGGAGACTGCTCAGTAGATTATGGAGGGGTAAGGGCTGAAGTGTGTGTGTGCATATGTGTGTGTGTGTGTGAGAGAGAGAGAGAGAGAGAAAGAGAGAGAATGTTTGTGTGTGTGACATTAGTGATGTTAATGATTTCAGAATCCAGGCCACTGATAAACCAGTTGAGGTATGGGTGACATGCAGAAGGGCCCGACGTGTACTGCCCATCACATCCTTCTCCAGGGCACTACTTGCTGGGCTCATGTCTTTATCACTCAGCACTGCTGTGCCCACAGTCTGTGGCTTCTTGGAGATTGGTCCTTGTCTGTGTGGGCAGCCCTGGAGGACGGCTGAGGTAACTCTTACCAGTAACTTTGACTCCGGAGTCCCTGGGGCCTGGGCTTCTGGGAAAACAAGGCTGTGTGAGTATGAAACTCAAACTGAAAGGACTTTCTTCTTTTTTGGTTGCATTGCACTCTGAGCAAAACTCACTGGCTTGTGACGAGCAGGTGCTGTGGAAAGGGAGGAATACCTCCTGCTCCTATTCCCTCTTCTGGTGAAAGGCCATGCCCCCTTGCTTGGCGCTCTGGGACAGTTCTTCTGTCAGGAGGCCTCTGCAGCTGGAATGTTCCTCACTCTTTGAGGTCAGGCATCTTTTCTTTTTCTTTTCCTTTGGAAATCTGTAGTCCTCCCTTTGCTGTGACAAATTGCACTGTGTGGCCAGCCAACTCCATTCTGCCTCCTGGAAGGGCTCAATGACCTGGCCTCCATGAGGGTCCGGGGCCAGTGCAGGAGTCCTCGACTTGCAACTCTGCCCTTTTCCATCCAGCCTTTGTCCAGCTCTCCATTCTGTTCTCCCATTAGGTGTCCCCTCCAGCCCCTTATTCCGTTTCCAGTAGACCATGCTCCTGCTTGAGGACTGAAGAGGAAAGAAAGCCCATATGGGGAGGCAATTAGGGAAAGAGAGAAACAGAGGCACAGTAGAGACAAAAGACGAAGAGAAGGCTGCTGCCTGGGTACTTTTGCTCCTCCAGGGACTGATTCTGGAATTTCCCAAACCCAGCTGTAATCTCATTAGTTAAAGTTAACTTTTTTTTTTTTTTCCAGACTGAGCCTCGCTCTCTCGCCAGACTGGAGTGCAATGGCGCCATCTCGTCTCACTGCAACCTCCACCCCCTAGGTTCAAGCGATTCTCCTGCCTCAGCCTACTGAGTAGCTGGGACGACAGGCGTGCGCCACCACGCCCAGCTAATGTTTTGTATTTTCAGTAGAGACGAGGTTTCACCATGTTGGCCGGGATGGTCTCAATCTCTTGACCTCGTGATCCGCCATCCTCAGCCTCCCAAAGTGTTGGGATTACAAGCGTGAGCCACCAGGCTCAGCGAGTTAACTAACTTTTAACTTAAGTTAGTTAAATTTGTTTTCTATTTGTCATCCTCCAAAGAGTCCTAATAAATATCTCAGGCTCCTTCACCCACCTTTCTAAGATTCTGTTGTGTGCACCTCCCCATTCTGAATGAAGTCTTCTCCAGGCAGAGTGAGCTGCTAGTGCCTCTCTTCCCACTGTGTTTTGTGCACAGTTCTGCTGTACATTATCCCATGTGTGGCTATGATCTAAGGAGCCATTTGCCCATTTATTTTCCCCATGCCTTTGTGGCAAGGACTGAGTTTCTTTCCTGACTAGGAGCCAGGTATCTTCAGCAGCCTAGCACAGTGCTTGGCATGTCATACAGTGCTTGGCATATCGTAGGTGCTTTATTAGTGTTGGATGAATCCATGAGCCAATGAACCAACAAAAGAAAAACATGTCTGTGCAGCAAAATGCAGACAAGTTGTATAAAGTTGTCAAAAGTGCTTCTGGAAATTTTAATTGTAATTTAAGTTTTAAGCATGCTATTTTGTGCAAGATACATTAGACTAATAGGAATATAGTCCAGATATGCATTAAACAGGGATTTAATCATTGTTGCTGTCTATTGAAAGGACTTTCCCATCTTCTTTCTCCTAGTAACAGACTCCATCCCACTGGACAAAAAGGTGAGCACATTACCCTGTCCTGGCCAATAGGAGTGGTTGCCTGATGTGAAGGGCCAATTCCCCACAAAACGAAAAGATCAGCTTGCTGGGGAACAGAGCAGCACCCTGCCCACTGAAGCAGAGAGAAGCAGAGACGTGAGACAGATGGAGAGTCGGGGGAACCTTGTGCCCTCAAGCCAGTTCCTTCGGCTCCTCTGTCTACCCTAGGGCTGCCCTTGTGTCCGCATTGGCTTGGAGAGCCCATGTATTCTCTTTCTTGCTTAAGCCACTTTAAGCTGGGTTTCATAAAGAATCCTAACTAATTCAGCACTAAATCTCCTGCTGGAATCTGGACCTGATTACCAAAGCTGCCCTAAAAAGAGACGGCTTTGTAATGCTAGCCCTTTGTTCCCACCTCTGTCTGATCAAGAGTTATTTGTGGACTTTGCCTTCCTTCTGGCTGCTGCTGATGTCTGTGAGTCCAGTGACCCAAACAAAGAACCTCCGGGCTAGGTTTAAACATGGCCTTTATTAATCTCCTAGATGTGTGAGAAAATGAAAAAAGCAAGGTACAGTGTATAATCAGTAATGATTGATGTGCTGAAATAGGGTAGACATGGCCATAAAACGCATATACAAGCATGTAAGAATGGCAGCACCACTTGAGTGCTTGAATGTAACTCCTGGAGGGCAGACATTCTCAACTTTTCCACTTACTGCTCTATCCCCAATGCCTTGAACAGGCACTCAATAAGTATTTATTGAATGAGTCCATGGAACCGCATGAAAGGAATGTCCTTGAAGAAACACATGAGAAAATAGCATTCCTGGGCACCTGTTAGGGGGCAGGTGGGATGAGGGGTAGAAGAGGGATGAGAAGGAGACTGAGTACCATTCTATATTGTGTGCATTTTTTATTTTATTTTATTTTTTGAGACGGACTCTCGCTTTGTCACCCAGGCTGGCATGCAGTGGCACTATTTCTGCTCACTGCAACCTCTGCCTCCTGGGTTCCAGCCATTCTCGTGCCTTAGCCTCCCAAGTAGCTGGGATTATAGGTGTATACCACCACACCCAGCTAATTTTTGTATCTTTGGTAGAGACGGGGTTTCACCATGTTGCCCAGGCTGGTCTTGAACTCCTGACCCCAGGTGATCCACCCGCCTTGGTCTTCTAAAATGCTGGGATTACAGGCGTGAGCCACTGTGCCTGGCCTTGTGTGAATTTTTTATACAGGTATCCTACCTTTAAAAAAGAAAATAAATCCGGGCGCAGTGGCTCCTGACTGTAATCCCAGCACCTTGGGAGGCTGAGGCAGGTGGATCACAAGGTCAGGAGTTCGAGACCAGCCTGACCAACATGGTGAAACCCCGTCTCTACCAAAAATACCAAAATTAGCCAAGTGTGGTGGTGCATGCCTGTAATCCCAGTGACTCAGGAGGCTGAGGGAGGAGAATCACTTGAACCCGGGAGGTGGAGGTTGCAGTGAGCTGAGATCACACCACTGCACTCCAGCTTGGGTGACAGAGAGAGACTCCATCTCAAAAAAAAAAAAAAAGAAAAGAAAAGAAAAGAAAAAGAAGAAAGGAAAAGCAGAACTCCTTGAGTCTAAAAAATGAGTTGGAAAGAATCTGAAATCTGGTCAAGAGTATCTTCCTAGTACCGCACTCTTACGACAGAAGGGGAGGGCTGGACACAGGACTAGTGGTACCTGCTCCCTCACCTTCGAAGGAATGAAGTGAAGCCTTGCTTTTACACAGCATCCCTGCCAAGCTAATCTGCTTCTGGTTGTAAATATGGCAAACCTGGAGTATTTTCTTTACATAAGTAAATAAGGCTCCCACAAACAGCTCAGCTCATTTGCTTTAAACACTGGAGCAACAGGTTTTCCTTTCTGACCATCTCTTGACACCCTGTCAACCTCATGGGATGTCATTTCTGCTTTTTCTGTTTGCTGATTTCACTGACACCTTTGGAAAAAGATAGGCAGGCTTAGAAAAGAAAAGACCCTATGCGTTTCATTTGGGCCAATTCTTTTACAATAAGCATTCTTCTATTTCCAGAAATACTACCAAATGTCCAACTTCAGTGCCGCCTTCAAAATAATGGGTAGCATATGAAAAAGAGAGAAATTGTACTTTTTGCCAGGAATTTTACATAAAATATCTCATTTGTATCCCATAATAACTTCAGGCAGGAGATGGGACCACCTCATTTTATAGAAACTAGGGCTCAGATAAGCAGGTGGGCAGGGATTCCCAGCAGATCTGTCTCTAAAAAGCACACTCCTTCTGCTCTGCCCCGCCACCTCCCTCCATTTGCATGGCACTTGCAGTTTACAAGGCAATTCATCTAAACTATCTGATTTAATCCTCAGAACTCTAAAATCTAGGGATTATTTTAATTCTCATTTTACAGAAGGGGAAAATTGAGGCTCCGAGATAGGAGCACAGAGTCAGCATGACATAAGAGAGAGAGAACTGGTCTGGGTGGGGAAAGACCTGCGTCCTACTCCTGGCTTTGCACTTTGAACTTTGTGGCCAGTCACACATTCTCTCTAGCCGTTTCCTATCTCCAAGGCAGGTCGATGGACCAGATGGTCTCATGTGCCCAGCAGCTCAAACAGTCAACCATCCTAGCAAACCTTTTGGTGTTCCTTGTAACCAGATTAGAACTTTAGTTACAAGGGGGAGCCGATGGAAACTTATGTATATAACCGGCTCCTGTGGGATATTTGCTGAAGTTCACATTTCTAAGTTTCTACAGTTACAATGTCTTAATCATAATGACACTGCTTCTACAGTGCTAGTAAGATTCCTGTCAGAGCCAAATTGCTAATAGCACCCTGGGGATTTTGCAACTCTTGCTATCATCCGCCTTTGGTGATTTTTTAAAAATCACATTTAAGTGTATTAAAATATCAGCTTTTTATTTAAAAAGAGGGAGCTCGATGCCAGTATCTGTACAAATGCAGAAAATGAAACTCTGTCCACCAGAAATAAGCCAGCCACATGGGTACCAACTCTACCGAGCTGATGGAAACATCTGAAGAACCCAGCTCTGCCTGGCTGCCCACGATGTGGGGGGGTTCCCTTTGCTAGTGGGAGTTGCCAGCAGCATTGGCAGGCAAGTACTGAATTAAAGCAGCAGCTGGAACCAGACGTAGGTGGAAGCGCATGACCCCCATCTGTAGCACAAAACTGGAGAGAAAAGCAAAAGAGTCACACATGGTAAGGCAGTGGGGGCTAAATGGGCAGAGCTTGTTTGAATCTGGCTCTGTCACTTGTGACTTGTGATCCTGGGCCATTACTTCATCTCTCTGAGCTTACCGCATGTGTTAGGCTGTGTTCCACTAAAACCAAAAATAAGGATTTGAGTAGAGGTAAGGTATTTGGGAGGTGACCCCAGGAAGCCCTGGTCAGAGAGTGAGAGACTGAGACAGGAATGAGAAGAAAACCAATGAAAGTTTGCATGGAGCAGGTGACCACTCTGTGGAGCTCAGCTCCACTGTGGATCTCTGTGAGACAGCATGGAACATGCCTCAGCGTTTTCCACCTGGGGGGTGAAGAAATAGGCATATTGTCTTCCTACTTCCACCCATCATTGGTCAGGAATGATCCCAGGAGCATTAACTTCCCAGCATTTCTGGCCATCCCCATGCATTGGCTGAGAATTGCTGCAAAAATTGAATGGGCTTATGAGTCTTGACAAAAGGAAACCATCAAGAAAGTAAAGAGACAACCCACAGAATGGGAGAATATATTTGCAAACTACCCATCTGACAAGGGATTAATAACCAGAATATATAAGGAACTCAAACAACTCAATAAGAAATAATCTAATAATCTGAATTTAAAGTGGGCAAAAGATCTGCGTTCACATTTCACAAGACTCACCTAGCCTTGAGTCCAGAAACCAGCTTCTGTCAGCACAGTGAAGATGGGTGGGTGCATCCAGCTTGGTAATTTACAATGAGTAATAACTATCATAGGAAACGAGCCCTTATGACTAATAGCAGTCACATTACTTGAAAGCCAAGTCAGAATCAGAGGTTTGCCTGAGAAACATGGAGCAGGATGAGGGATGTTAGAGGATTCAAGTGTCTGACAGCTAGACGCTTGAGTCCACCAGCAGTAGGTGAGGGTCCTGCTTGCTCCTGCCCAAGGGACAGCGACATCTAAAGGCACTAGCCAAGGCTTCCTCTTTCGGGAACAACACCTGGACATACTCACCTACTCATCCAACCTTAGTCCCTGGGACTCAACTTTTCTTATATTCTGTGGCTGGCCATGGGCCTCCGGTTTTTTGACTTGTTTCTGCATATAAGACATTTTTTGCTTCCAATCAGGATACAGTTAAACTGGAAGGATGGGGAGCCTATCTGTCTTGTTAAGATGACTTTGAGGATCTCTGCTATATCCTTCATAAGGATACTTGATACATTTACGTCTTCAAGAGGACTCTTATTTCTTTTAATTCTTGATGTATCAGTACTGGTAACAGTACACAAATAGCCTGACACATAGTAAGTGCATGATAAATGCGCATTTAACAACAAACATCTACCCTGGTGATATGTGGGCAAAAGACACAGTCTTTGACCTCAAGGAGCTCACAATCTAAGGGAGATGAGAAACCACTACTCTGGATACTAAGGACTGAGATGCGGTGAAGTTGGAGTGTCACAGGAGCACCGAAGAGAGGTATGTTGTCAGAGAAGCCCCTGAGAGGACATCTAAGCTGTTAAGAGCGATAGGGAGAAGACTCACAGAAAAAAAAAAAAAACACAGGGAGGGTTATTCCCAGTGGAAAACAGCATGACACCCTTGAAAAATTACCAGTGATTCACTGCAAGCATATTAGATTGGAGGTGGGAGTCAGGGTCCTGGGGGAGTGGAGAGCTATGAACCCTTGCGCCAGGTGGAATTAAGGGACCCTCTGCAGGCCTTAGGCTTTCCCAAGCCCCTTCCTCCAGCAGCACTGCAGCCCCTTGCATTAGTCCATTTTCATGCTACTGATAATGACATACCCAAGACTGCGCAATTTACAAAAGAAAGGTTTGATTGGACTTACAGTTCCATGTGGCTGGGGAAGCCTCACAATCATGGCAGAAGGCAAGGAGGAGCAAGTCAAGTCTTACATGGATAGTATCAAGCAAAGAAAGAGAGTTTGTGCAGGAAAACTCTCCCTTATAATAACCATCAGATCTCACGAGACTTACTCACTATCAGGAGAACAGCATGGGAAAGACCCACCTCCATGATTCAATTACCTCCCACCGGGTCCCTCCCACAACACATGGGAATTCAAGATGAGATTTAGGTGAGGACACAGCCAAACCATATCACCCTTCATGCCTGCTGGATGCCTCTGTGTACTGTATCATGAAGGACACATATCATGGTCCAGGAAGTTGGGATTTTGTTTGGCAAACACTTGAAACCCAGAGGATCAGAGGGTTTAAATTAAAGATTTGACACACTCATCACTGAGTTGTAGAAAGAATGCTCTGAAGGCAGTGAGGTTCTTGATTTTTGAGGAGTGACAGAGAAGGCTGTGAGACCTGTGGGAGGACGCGCCAAGGAAGTGTGCAGAGGCACAAGGCAGAGAAGCAGAGGATGGAGGATGGCTTTGAGAAATCCGCAGAGGGTGGATTGGACAGGATTTTCTAACCAGCTGGATATGAGAGGAGAGAGGATAGGATGATGGCTGGATTTTGAAGCTAAGAGAGAGTGAGTCAGGAGAGGTAGATTTGGAAGTCATATGTAGGAAGAGAGGAAAGCCAAATCCATGAGAGAGTCAAGCGTGAAGAGGACCAAGAACAAAATGTCAGGGAACCCTGATATATTCGAGACAGGAAGAAATGTGCTGGAGTGAGTGGGAGGAAGTTGAACAAACGTCTTTCTTTTCTCTACTAAGTAGAAGGTGGAGGTATCTGTGGAGGCCAGGCTGTGTGATGGGGGGAACTTAGGGAGAGTGAGGAGGAAGCAGCTGCTGCCAAGAGTGGGTGAGGAAGCTGACTGGGGACATAGAGGAGGACTGCCAAGCACGGGTTGTTTTCTCCTGTCCTGAAAGCTGCTGTCAGTCAGGCGACCAGATGGAATAATGAGGTAAGATTCTCCCAGCACAGAAGCTACACCCTGGGAGCAAAGCAGGTACTTCTAGTAAAGAATTTATTCCTCTGAACCACCAGAGGGCCACTGGTGCCTGATGGAGTAATTTGGTTACAGGAGTGTAGGAAGAAACTGTGAGATGTCCTCCCTAGTTACAACCAGGAACAGGTCCTCCCTAACATTTGCAGACCTGGAGCAAGAATACAAATGGAGGCCCACATACACGATGTCTAAACATTTAGAATCTGTACATTAAGCTATTTCCAGTGCCAGCCTGCATTCCTAACTTGCAACGCAGAGGCTAAAGGAGCCTAGGCCACCCCTGCCACCTGTGAACCTGGGAGTAGCTCAGATCAGCTGGGACAAGATGGGGCTAAAGCTGGACATGGGTCCAGGACTCCCAGCTGATGACCTTCTGAACCCAGGATAGAAACTAACACAATCAAGATCCCCAGGAAGCCAAGGCAGATGGGTTTCACTTGTCATTTTCTCAACTCAGGATTTCCAGGTATTTCTAAGCACCTGCCAAAACTCCATCACTGGAGTAGAGAGAGGGGAAAGAGGACAGTTATCTTGGGGAAACTAGCCTGGCTATATACCCACTTTGGGTGGTTTGAAGCAACTATAAACAATAGTAACCTTTCTGGAAACAATTCAATGTCCTTTAACCAGTGAATGGTAAAACATAATGGGACTGACCTGACCAACATGGAGAAACCCTGTCTCTACTAAAAATACGAAATTAGCCTGGCATGGTGATGCATGCCTGTAGTCTCAGCTACTCGGGAGGCTGAAGCAGGAGAACTGCTTGAACCCAGGAAGTGGAGGTTGCAGTGAGCCAAGATCATGCCATCATACTCCAGCCTGGGCAACAAGAGTGAAACTCTGTCTCAAAAAAAAAAAAGAAAAGAAAAGAAATGAAATGAAAACAATGGGATACATCCATACATACAGTAGAATAATACTCTAATTAAAAAGAACAAACCACTATGCATGCAACAACATAGATGTATCTAAAGAGCATTATTCTAAATGAAAGAAGTTAGACACAGAAGTCTACATACTGCATGATTCCATTTACATAATATTAAAGGCAAGCTATGGGGTTGAAGAAACAGATCAGTGATTCCACAGCAGGAAGTGAGGGGGCAGGGACAGAGATTAACTGCAAAGGGACATAGGGAGTTTAACTGGGTGATGAAAATGTCCTATATTTTGATTGTGTTGGTAGTTAGCCAATTGTATGCATTTGTCAAAAGTCAGCAAACCAAACACTTAAAAAGGGTGAATTTTATAGTTTGCAAATGATACCTTAATAAAGCAAACCTTTCAAATAAGTAATTAGTAAGCAATTGATCAATCAATCAGACCCTCTTTCTCTGGTTTCCCAGAGAAGAGACTGTGATTTTCTTCTTTCACCCACCTCCCTACTTGAGAATTCAGATCCATATCCCCTAGTCTACAGGGTCTATTCCAGCCCATTGCCCTCTCCCATAATTTCCCTTCACCCAACTGGTTACCAAACCAGACAGAGAGAGACAGAGAGATTTAGACAGGAAAGACAGAAAATGTTTTTTATTGTAGAGTTTGAGATATGTAGGAACCTCCCCAAGGCAGGGAAGGGCTCCTCTTCCCAGGGCCTAATGACAGTGTGAGAATGTCACTGACTGAGAGAATCTGCTTTAGTAAGTCTGGGCATAGGTCAACTTTTAACATCCTATGGATTTTTCTCTCATTTAACACACAACTATTTGATAACAGACATTCTATGAACACTGAATTTTTATTGAAATTTTGAGTGTACATTTTTAAAACAGTCCCATGGTCATTTTAAAGTGAGTATTTCCCCAATCTATTGGTTGTACAAATTTGAAATTTTTCATGATTAGATTTGCTTAAAAGGAAAGGCACCTGAAGAGTATGACCTGAGCCTCCATCATGCTCTGCAGATCTGCCAAATTCATCCTTCCATTATGGCAGGATCCAGACAGAAACCAGAGAAATGGAGGGCAGAAGGGCAAAAGATCAGCAAAACCATGGATAAATACATTTATTATTTTTTTTTATCTAACTTTAAGTTCTGGGATACATATGCAGAATGTGCAGGTTTGTTACATAGGTATACATGTGCCATGGTGGTTTGCTGCACCCATCAACCTGTCATCTAGGTTTTAAGCCTCATATGTATTAGGTATTTGTCCTAATGCTCTCCCTCTGCTTGCCCCCCCACCCCATGACAGGCCCCAGTGTGTGATGTTCCCCTCCCTGTGTTCATGTGTTTTCATTGTTCAACTCTCACGTATGAGTGAGAACATGTGGTGTTTGGTTTTCTGTTTCTGTGTTAGTTTGCTGAGAATGATGGCTTCTAGCTGCATCTGTGTCCCTGCAAAGGACATAAACTCATTCTTTTCTATGACTGCATAGTATTCCACGGTGTATATGTGCCACATTTTCTGGATAAATACATTTCTATTTGTCTTTCGGGTACATACTCACAGACATTCACACTTCCCCCCAACTCTAGCACTCTTCTTCCCACTTGTATTTCACTAACGTTACTTGAAACCATAGGGTCCACTTACACTGAAAGCATGCCTTAGACTTGTGACAAAAATGAGGAAAATGGCTTTCTTGAAATTGTCACATCACAGAGAAGACTTTTGGCATGACCCCCCCATCACACCAACAGGCTGTTCTTAAATATGGCGGCATAGAAAGTCTGTAATCCACATGAAAGTCACAGAGCCTCTTCTCATTCAATTTATTCATGAGTAAGATGGGAATAATGATAACTATCTCCTGTTTCTCACATAACCATGGTGAGGGTCAAATGAGGTATCGTATGTCAAAGAGCCTTACAAACTCTTAAATACTATGTGCAAATATGAGCTGCTGCTTAAGTGGTTGCAAGACACAGTGAATGCGGCAGGTAAAAGTGACTCCCTCACAAATGCTAGGACCTCTGGCCTTTAGGGAGGCCCCAAAAGCTTGTGAGTGGTTCTAATTTATAACTAACTTGCAGGCAACCCTCTTCCCCCTTCTTTCATCCTTTCCTCTCCCCCTGCTCACAGAAACAAGTCTAAAGATTCATCTTTCTGTCCTGAGTGCTGGATCCTGGAGTACTAGCCTAGCTAGGGTCACCGGGTTCACCGTGAGCTCAAGCAAACCATCCATTGTGTACCCAGAAATTGTGGAGGTCAGCACTACAGCCAGGCCCCACCATTGTTCTGGCCCCATGGTTCAATGGACAGGCTAATGTGGCCTGTTCAGCGGGGTGGGGCATGAACAATAGGAATAAATCTCTGTCTGCTGTGTCCCAGAAGGCAAAGTGCTGGCAGGATTTCCTCTGAAAGCTAATCAATTCCAGAACCACTCAACCAGGGTGCTGAGACTCGCAAAGGGGTACACTGGTGCTGGGGAAACAGGACTAATGTGAAAGGAAATGAGATCATTTAGCTGAGATAAGAGAAGACCAAGTGGGCAGCACAGGCCTGGCAGAAATAGAGTGAGATTAACTTCCCCTTTCTGTGCAATCAGCTACCCCCCTCAGCTGTACAGAGCTCTCTGGCTCTCCTGTACTCCCTGCTACTACCTCCCCTCCCCTCCCCAACCCCCTCCCCAACCCCCTCCTCTGCACTTCCTCCCAGAAATGATCTCATAAAATCATTGATTATTAAAGCAGAGTGGGGTTGGAGAGACAAACATCCCTCTGGTTCCCAATCTGTTTACCACGAGGGACTCCTCTTAAGTCTCCTCCTTCCAGAGATTCCATCTTTTAGAACAGCTGCCTTTATTCGGTACCTGCTCCTTTGGGTCATTCACTGGGCTAAGAATTTTTCTCTTATTATCTCATCTAATGCTGCGAAGTAGTTATAACTACCTCTATTTTACATATGAAAAATCTAAGACTAAGAGAAGTGTGTTTGCCCAAATCCTGCAACTAGAAAGTGGGAGAGGTAGAATTCAACCTAGGTCTGCATTGGCTTCAAGGCCCTGCATGTTTCCAGCATTTAAGAAATAGCTCAGATGCCCAGCAATTATACTCCTAGGTTATACCCAAGAGAAATGAAAATACATGTTCACATAAAAACTTATACACAGTCCGGGCACAGTGGCTCATGCCTGTAATCCCAACACTTTGGGAGGCCAACACAGGAGGATTGCTTGAGTCCAGGATTTCAAGGCTGCAGTGTGCCATGATCATGCCACTGCACTCCAGCCTGGGCAAAAGAGTGGGCCCTGTCTCTGTTTAAAAAAAAAAAAAAATCAAAATAGCCAAAAGGTGAAAACAGCTCAAATGTCTATCTACTGATAAATGGATAAACAAAATGTGTAATTTCCATACAATGGAATATTATTTAGTCACAAAAAGGAAGGAAGCAACAACATAGGCCACAGTATCTGTGAACCTTGGAAACATTTTGCTAAGTGAAAGCAGCCAGTCACAAAAGACCATGTGTTTTATAATTTCATTTACATAAAAGGTCCAGAATAGGCAAATACATACACATAGAAAATAGATTCAGAAATCTACAGAAAGTAGTTCTTCAGGACTGAGGGTTTGGAGAGATAGATAAGACAGTGATCCCTAAAGGATACTGGGTTTCTTTTCAAGGTGAGGAATATGTTCTAAAATTGCCTGTGGTCATGATTGCACACACACTCTATCGTAAGGATACTAAAAACCACTGTACTGTATGCTTTAAACAGGTGGATTTATGACATGTGAATTATATCTCAATAAAGTTATTTAAAAAGAAATAGCTCATTCTATGATAGACAAGTTACCATGGTTCTGTCTTGAGAGTTGAGAAGCAGAAGTTGCATGGTACCATGGAAAGAATGAGAGCTTTGGAACCAATGACCTCAGACAAGTTGTTTAGCCTGTTTGAGCCCCAGTTCCTCATCTGTAAACTAGGGTTAGTAAGCCCCATCTCACTGTTTTTACAGTATATGGGGAAGCCCCAGCCTCTCCTGTTCTAAAATTGCCTGACTTTGAAGTTTGAGGCTTGAAGGAAGAGGTAAAGGTGTGAGGTGTCTGTGGACAGAAAGGTTTCCCTTACACTGAAGTCACACCCATGAGGGACTCCTGTGTGTGTCAGAAGCTCGTCACCCAAAGCTCAGTGATTAGCTACCCTCTGTCTCCTGAGGAACCTCGGAAAAGAGAGACAAAAATAAAGGGGACTTGTGTGAACTCTAGGGACAATTCTGCTGGCTGTGCAAATTGCTGGAAGCTAACCAAGGGAGAAGCTTATGGGAGAGCTAAGAAAAGGCTAAACTCCTATGATAACAAAAATATGGCTCTTTTTCAAGGTAGTAGGATGGGTTGGACCATTCTGATATATTTCTTCCCAATTATGGGGTATCTGCCAAAAATGCAGAGATGCTTTTCTGAAAACCACTAGGGGATAGAAACAGGCATTTAAAAAGCTAGACAAGTTAAAACACACACACACACACACACACACACACACACACACACACACAAAATCTGATAATAGAAGTACTTTAGTGCTCAGAAACAATACTAATATGGCAACCATGGTGGTAAAGAACTGGTGACCCTCATTATAATGTAGATTCCATACTTGCAAATTCACCCACTCCCTCCAATTTCATTGTAATCGCAAAAATCACTAATTGTGGCACTCTTGTGATCATTTATGGATATGAGCAGAGCAGTGAAAAATCTGAGTCATCCAATGAGCATATTCCCAGTTAAGGTTGAACAAATGCTCCCCCTTCTCGTTTCAGCTCTCATATTGTAAACAAGTCTCCTTTCAGCCTATTTAGTGCCATGCTTTCTACATTGCATTGTTCTTTATTGGTAATGTCACTGTTGAAAACATCCCCAAATGTAGTGCTGAAGGGCTGTCTAGTGTTCCTAAGCCTGAGAAGGCTGCAATGTGCCTCACTGAGATACCTGTTAGATCCTCTTTCTTCAGGCAGCACTTACAGTGCTGCTGGCCCTGAGTTCCATGTTAATAAATCAACAACATATATTCCAGAGTCTTTAAACAGAAACACATATGAAAAAAGTTTATATATTGATCAGTTGACAAAAATGTGACCAGAGGCTTACAGGAACTTAACCTAGTATTTTATCTAAGAGCAATAGTTCAGTATTTGCAATTCAGTGTTTGGGGTATTTTTATGGAGTAAAACTACAGAAAATAATGAGAATTAACTCTATATGCTACGTATTTTTCACATACCATCTCATTTTAATGCCCACAAATTAGGTGTTATGTTAGTTTCACAGAAAATTGAGGATATACATACATGTTAGATTATGTGACTTAGAGCTAACATATGAAAGTGGTGGAATTTGAATCCATTTCTGTCTAACTACCAAAAGAGGAAGAGAACTCTTTAGCCCTTTGACTGGAGAGTTGGCTCTTAGGGAAAGGTAGCCAGTCATCCATATCAGGGCTGGGCCACAGGGAGAGCTGAGCTTAGTTAAGAACAGTATAAATCAGAGAAAAAAGATGAAAGAACTGAACATAATCCTCCAGCTGTAGTCTGCACTGGTCAGACTACATACAGCTATGACAGTGGGGAGAGAGAAATGACCATTAGCACGAGGAGAGGCACCAGGATGGTGACGAGTCTGGGAGCCCACACATCAAGAAAGAAAGGATGAAAGAAATAGACATTGCTCAGTGTAAAAATGCCACCATAGAAGCAAACTGGAGGCATCTTTGTATACCTAAAGAGCTATCCTGTGGATGAAAACTAGGATTGCAGGTTGAAAGCTTCAGGGATCAGATTTTGGCTCAATCCCAGAAACAATTTCCGATATTCAGAGCTGTCCTACAAGCCAAGATTGGAAACTGGTGGTCCACAAGCCACATTCAGATACAGATGTATTTTGTTGGTGTGCAGTGATTTTTTTTTTTTTTTAAATGTATTTAAATGTCCTTCTATTGGGGAATGTGCTCGTTTTCACAGCTTGCACCACTCTCTGCTCTTAGCCCCATGTCACTCCTGTGTAACTTGCCTTGTTCTTGAAGTAGGGTTGTTGGATTTAGCAAATATAGAATACAGTTAAATTTGAATTTCAGACAAATTTTACAAATATTACACGGGACATATCTATACTATATTTATTTTTCTATCCCAATACTTGGAAGTTCTAGATGGAAGCCTTTGATATTTTGTTTTGAGACAGTGAGCTTCATATATGGGAATATTCAGACTTGTCTTAGAGAAATTCTTGTGATGGAAATAGGGCCAAAATGGTTTAAGGGTGTCCTTGCTTTATTTTATTGAGATCCCCCATTTCAGAGCGATAAAACAATGAAAGGTAGGGGGAGATAACTGAATTATCAGGTGCTGTTCTGGGTGTGGGTGGCAGGTAAGACACCGGCTTCTTGTCCTAACAGCTGAATGTTCTACCAAAAGAGCTGGGACTGACTGACAGATAAGGATATAAAGTGTTTTTGACCTCTAATATCAATTGTTAGTCAAATTCCTTTTAAGCCTAAAGTTGATTGGTGTGTCTGCAGCTGGAGAAAATGATAGCAATCTCTTTCTAGACCAAGGCATGAACCAGGAGGCATGCAACACTCCAAAATAATAATCCTGCTTTTATCTGTCAAAAGTCATCTTCTACTTCTCTGTAACTGTGGTTAGTCATCCTGACACTTCTTGTTTTCCTATCCTGCTGCCAGAGCTGCTTTTCTAGTTGTTTTGAACAGACCGTGACCAACTCACCAAAGAACATGGCAAGCAGTATATGAGAAAAGAGACTGATACTAACTCAGTTACCACAGCCTATTTCTTTGGCAAAAAATCAGTGGATCTCTGAGGTCTTTTCTGAAAATTGTGCCTCTAAAACTAAGTGTCAGTAGTCCTTGGTCATCAGCTAGTTTTTTAGTGTCCTCCTGCTGGTCTCTGGGGAATGAGAATGTTTGTGTTAGATGAGACTCTAGAGAGCATTTGGCTCAACTCCCTTGTTTTGGAGATAAGGAAAGGTAGCTTCATAGTATGGTGACAAGATTGAGAGCTCATGGCTGCAGTCAGCTCACAGGCCAGAGCTCTCTGCAGCCCAGCAAATGGCTTCCCATTCCTTCTCCATTTGTCATGTTTCCCTCCCTTACTTATACCCACTTTTTTTCAGTCTCTCACTTGAAACAGACAAAATGACAAAAGGGAGGGGAAGATAATAATATGAATAAACATATTTTGGGGCAACTGTGCACTATACACTACAGAGTATACCCAAAGGGAATTTAGCAATTCTAATTTGTCCTTTTGGGGAAGGCTCCTAGACGACAGGGGCTTTGCTATCTTGTTTACAGATGGGTGCATTCCGCATATCCCCAGGTTCACCTGAATGCTCACTAAATACTCCTGGTCATACTGTTTCCTTCATCATTCTCCTCTTCAAGATTAAATAAAATCTCAGGGGTTACTCAAAGCAAGTAACACTTAATAAAACTCCCATTTCAACTATTATAACATAGGGACATTTTTAATATGTCCTTTCTTTACACAAAAAGTCTAAACTTAGGGTTAAGAAGTAACTAACACAGCAGTCTTTGGATCTTAAACAAGGACTTCAGATGGCTTATGGCTCCATCATTTTCAAATAATAACCCTGTTTTCACTGGTTGTTCTTGATAGAGACTCTGTTCCCTCAATTGGAACATCAGTGGACCCTCTCTTTTCTACCTTTAAAATTTTTCAGGGGCTTCTACAGACACTACATGCACAGATCTCCAGCCAACATGTTGAATGCATGTGTTAGAAAGAAGAACAATGATTTTGGGAGCAGAAGTAGCCCGGGCTGAATCCTGGCTCCTCCATTCACCAACTGGTGAATTTGGGCAAATTTTAAATTTCTCTCAGTTTCCTTATTTATAAAATACAGACAAACTACCTCTCTCAGGGTTGTAAAGAGAAAATGAAATAATGTAGGCACTCAATAAATGGTAGCCATTATTACTGTGCCTGTTGAATTAATGCAAAACATAAACAAAAGGAACCACCACATGGCAGTATGACTTTCTAACCTTTTAATGAGACTCATTTTGTTTGGCACAAAGATCTAGATCGGTGATCTGGTGGATGTGTTGCTTAGTGTAACTGCCCACCATGGCGAGCATTATATTGCTGGTCCCTAGAAGCATTTAAGGAGAGGCGTTATAGTCAGCAGTGGGATGCATGCCAACTGTTTTATTGATGATGCCTATTTGGACCACAAGGCCAGCCAGCATTTGGGCCTCAGGAAGAATATGGCCCCATTCATGTCATTACTCCACAATGCGGCGGAAAGACTGGACAGCTGGGGAAACTGCACCCCAATCGATGGGCTTCCGGTACTCCTTCTTGTCCAGGAGGTACTGCCTGCCACGGTAGTTGGGTAGCTCATAGAAAATCCAGACACCCTCCAGCACCTTACAGGAGTGGATCTCTCGCATATGAAATTGCTCCATGATGGAAGGGCAATCTTCAGTGGTTTCATACATCTGACCATTAAAATCCCCTTTCTCAAAGATCTGAATCTTATACTGGCCTCCACTAGGCTGAAAAGACACAGGAGAAAATGAACAGAAACCATTACGGAAATCACCAGCAGGTCAAGAACTTAGAGAACAGTATTGCTCAGAACTAATCACCTTGAAAGCTAGATGATCTGAACTCCCATCTCACCATGTACTGATTAAAACAGCTAACTTTCAGTAAGAAAAAATTAATTCTTCAAAACACTCAAGAGGCAGAGAGAGCACCCTGGAAATTAGTGTAGTCATTCTTGTGATGAACTGCTCTAAGATGTTATTCAAGCCCCAGCAGCCAACAAGCAGCTACTCATTTAGAGGTAGAAAAGACTCAAGAAAATTTTCACCTAAAAGCAAGAGAAAGCAGACAGAGGGTATGGGAAAGACAGGGACTGCACAGTCCCCAGACTCACCAGATGAACAGCTCTGCAGGAGCTGAGGCGGTCATTGAGGCCCATCCAACGCTGGTATTCAGGGTACTCTCCCTGGGGTAAGATGTACATGTACCCAGCAAAGTTGGGCCTTTCGTAAACAGCCCAGGTGCCTCCTTCCACTTTAATGGAGTTGCAGCGACTTAGGTATGTGTGGAAATCTGCACAGTCGCAGTCACAGTCATAGCGACGGCCTTGAAAATTTTTGTCTTCATAGAAGGTAATCTGAAGTAGAGGGCCAACAGAGAAAGAGCTGAGGAGTTGGGGGGCTTAATTCACAGATAAAAATTAGGAATATAATGCCTACTTTAGAAATTTCTTTCTCCTCAATTTTGAGGAAAAATATGTAGTTGTATGTCACCTTACAACATTGCTTTCTGACAGACAACTTCAGTTGTCAACAACAGAAATGAGTACTTCCTGAAAGCTGAACATGAAGCAAAACAGAAGAGGGCTCTAAGAGAAGCGAGCAGTCTCAGACTCAAGTTCATTTTCCTTCCTTTATGTTCCCACAGCTCTCTGTACTTACCACATTATATTATAAATTATCCATTTATATGTCTACGCCTCCCACCAGAATCCTAGTACACTTTTTCCAAGGCAAGTACACTTTTTCCAAGCCTTATTTGAGCTATCAATCCTCTATGCCCATCACTTGACTTCAATAATTGTTTCATGAAGATGAATGACTCCTAGGTGATATGGAAGATACAAAGAGAAAAATAAAACATAAACCTTAGCTTTAGAGAGCTTATTTTAGATGGATGTAGAGATTTCATATATGAAAATATATCATATTATGTTATTATTAGTTTATTGCCAACAGAGTAGTTGCAAAGTAACAAAATGATAAGGCAAGAATGCTCCTTGCCTCCAATTATCAAGTTTCTACCACAATGCCTGGGGTAAGTCTCTGATGGCACTGAAAAATATGCAGCCCTGTGAAACCAGAAACAGTAAGTCTGGACTACAGAGCTCTCTCTCCACGATTAGCCTTACGATCTTCATCCAGCCACCTCTCTGAGCTTCAGCTTCCTATTTGAAGACTACAGCAGACTGGAAGTCCAGGGTTTAAAACAACTCTCAGAGCTTTTCTGGCTAAAAGAGGAGACAGAGTTCCTGGGAACTCCCAAGGATTCACCAAGCGGTTCCTGAAAACCATGATGAAAACTACAAATGGGCTACAGAGCTTGTCCCTTGTTATTCAATAATTCCACAATATTTTCATCTTTTTTTTTTTTAAGATGGAATTTCAGATCACTGCTAGGTTATAAACTGAAATCACAGGTGTCATGCTTTGAACAGTTAATTACCTGGCATTATGCTGCCACCTTGTGGCTGATTTACTTTATGGACTTCAAGGGAGAAAATTATGTGAGTCATTTCAGATGAAAGGAGCAGAGCCAGGTATTGTCTTGACAGGATCTTTGAGCTGAGGATTGAAGGATAAGTAGGTATTTTCCAGAGGCAAATGAAAAGGAACAAACATGTTCAAAAGAATAAAGAAGTGAAAGAACATGGCCCATTATAGGGACAATAAGTAGTTCATTAAACCCAGTACATATTGAACATGTGGTGAAGTACTAGAAAATAAAGCCAGAAAAATGACACAAGAACCACGCTGGAATCCCTTTGGTGATTATGAGTGAGTTGGACTTAGTAGTGTGTGTCTAGAAACAGATGGCTGCTGTGGGCCAGGTGAGATATGATGACGGCCAACCAAAATGCAACTCCAATGTGAATGATGATGAGAAACCAGTAAAGAACTTCAGGATTTGGTGACTAATTAGATGGAGGGAATGAGGAGAGGAAGAAACCAAGAATGACTCACAAAAAGGCATAAAACCTCATTCTCCTCTACCCTGGGTATTTCTTTCTATCTAGATACTAATATACTAATAATTATTTCCCTCCACCTTAATCTTTCCCTTCCCTTCCCATTTATTTCAACTATTCTCTTTCCTGTTCCCTAAAAGGGTCGTTTTTCCTTCCCACCCCTAAATCATCTACTTCATCTCCTTTACCCCCTGCCCAAATTTCTTTATGTGTTCAGTTCCCTTCCCATCTTAGCACAGTATATAGATTTAGATACATGGCACCTCAGTTTATGGATGAAGAAAAAAAAAAAACCCAGTACTACTGCTTTCTTGCCATGTGACCTTGGACAGGGCAATTAACCTTACTCTACAGCTCTTCATTTGCAAAACAGCATGACAGTGTCTCTTGCAGATGGTATGTTCTGAGGGTCCAAGGGGATGTTGATAAAGTACTTAGTTTAATAGCTGACTCACAATTGGCAATAAGCTTTTGCTACAGTTTTTACAGATGAAGAAGTTAAGTGATTGGCCTAATGTCACTACCTAGTTACAAGTTAGTTGCAGACAAGCTGGTGAGCTGCAGTGCAAAACTCCTGGTGAGTAATCTATTGTTCACTTTATTTTCCTTTGCTGTCTTTCTGCCTGCACAGTTAGCTTCGTTTAACATGGCAGCACTTACTCTCTTGGACAAGAAACAAGGCTGGGCCTAAGCCTGAGGGGCCCTTCCTCGTGACCTGTGGAGAGATCTTTAGGAAGGTCAAATAACTTATCTGAGAATGGATAGATTCTAAACTCCTTAATTCATATGTTCTATTTGCCTTTGGTTTTTGACCAAATAGTCACCAAGAAGAGCCTTTGCAAAAGATATCCTACGGGAAATGAAGTTAATAATACTATTGATTTCACTTCATAGTTTCTCACATTTACTGCCTTCTGCACATTTGCTTGACTAATTATCAATACCTGCTAAGTAAAAATATACATGACACCTGATAAGGTCACCTGATGTCCACCCTCCCAGGAGACCAGCCAACCATCCAACAGTTGAAACAAAGCCCTCACCCTGTTGCTATGGAATCATTACTGAGCTCCAAGACTAAGCTCTCTTTTCAGTGGGAGACCTTCTATATCTCAGAGCCAGAGAATGTTGCACCGAGCTGTGCTCAATTTCTATTTGTAGAATAACCATGAAATCCATGCTATTGTCAGCTTAGAGGTTTTGACCCTTGGGCAAAACATTTTGTAGAGAAGGCTAAGAAATGTGCAGAAAGTTTTCTCAGAAATTGTTACAAAATTCCTATCATTATTAGGTTTATTTGTGGAAAAATGGCCTACTAATCCAATACAGCAGAGAGAAAAATGTCTTGAGTATCCCAGAGGTAATGAAAACATACTTAGTTAAATCTATTCCTTTTGCCAAGCCCATAACTCCTCTGATTAAACTGCTAGCAGGATAGTGGGAAAGGAAGAAGCAATGAGAAAGAGTAAGAAATAATTTACTATCTCCTTTACCCTAGCAAGCAAAAGTTATTTAACTAAATGAACAACTCAGCTATAAATAAAAAAGAGTACACTATTACTGCTCTGCAAATCTTTAAAAGCAGATGTTTTCATCTAAGATGGCTGTATAACAGCTTTACCTCAAGACACATGGATATCCCTCCTTTAAGGACTTAAAATTCTTTTTTAGTGGATTTGCATGGTATATTTTCAAGAACCTCAGAGCACTAAAGACACTAAATTACAGAACAAGCTAACAGGTACCTCTGACATGATGCAACAAGAAGTACACAACATTGCCTATGTAGCTTTCTTGGCAAAGATATTTATTCTGAATCTAAACATGAGGAAACAATTAGACAAATCTAGATTGCAAGACTTCCTAAAAGACATCTAACCTAGGTTCTGAAAAATGTCAGTGTCTCAACAACAACAAAAGGGTAGGGGGACTTTTTTAGAGAGGCTAAAAAAATTGAAGAGAATAAAGAGACATGACAACCAAGTGCAATACACGTTTTTGATCCTGTATTGGGGAAAAGGCCACCATGAAGCACGTTTCTGGGGACGATCAGGGGAGATTTGAATATGGTCTCAATATTAGCTATTGTATTTATGGTAAATCTTGGGGACATGCTAATGATACAGTGTTTATACAGGGAAATGCCCTAGTTTTTAGGAGATACATGCCTAAATACTCAAGGCAAAAGTATAATAAAGTTTGCTACTAATTTTCAAATGATTTAGTAAAGAGAAAGAGATGGAGATAGGAGAGACCAAATATGGCAAAATGTCAACAACTGGAGAATATAAGTGAAAGATAAACAAATATTCATTCAACATTTCTTTCCCATTCTTTGAAGATTCAATGGGTTTGAAAATTTTCGAATAGCTGGGGGTAAAAATCACGCAGCGGTTTTGTCTCATCAGTGGAAGAGCTAAAAAGAAGATGAAGGCATATTCCCTCATTCCCAAAGCCCTACCTGAGAGAATAATTTCCAATCCAGCAATCGTGAGTCAAATACTTTAGAGGCAATTTTCTGACTAAAAGGGAGCACTTTATTTGGGGAACAAGTAAAAATAATTGCTTGAATGAAGGAGAGATGTAGGAGTTTATTCACCTGATTAGCCCATCCACTTTAGCCTTTTAGAACACTAATGGTTGAGGCTATATTTCAGAAAACAAAATTTTAATTGATTATTAAAAGTTTTCTTCTCCATATAATCCCCATTAGCATGTCTTATTCCTATGGAGAATATCAGTTGCATAGAATATTAGTTGCTAGAAGGCAGAAATAATAGTGATATTTATAAATTATTTACCTGTCTAGTATTCAACATAGCACCGTACATAAAGATAAACCCTTAATAATGTTTGGTAATTCTGTTAAGAGTAGAGAATATAATAAGCATTTCTTAATCTTCTCTCTCAATCCCAGTTCTCTAACCACTATCATACTCACCTCTAGGCAAAAAAGCAAAAGCTTTTCTGTGTGTTTAATGTATCATTAGGTGAAAAGTGGGTAAGCTAAAAATCAATATGACTACTTACCTTGGTTCCAGTTTTAGACATTTTTGGTGCACAGACTGGTTTGCCCAGTGCTGAAAGAAATTCAGGAATGGCTACAGAGAGTTAGAGGCACAGTGACATTTATATGGGCTGGTTTCAGTCAAACATTTGCTTAGTCATGAGAACAGGATCCAAAAATTGAGTCAGTCATTTAGACGCTATTGATGGTTTCTAGAAAAAACAACTGGGATTATAAAATAAAGGAAAGCTTCAGTACCGCCTTTAATGCTTACCAAGCCCTGCTGCATTATAGACTTTGCTGAGTCAAGAAACCAAAACCCAGACAAAGTTGTAAAAAATAAAAACAAAAGAGTCCCTTTTTGCTTTTTTTTTTTTAATAGGAAGCAGCCTCTTTGAAATTCCTAATGTCCTTTTTCTTCAACAAAGCTTGTAAGAGGTAAGAGTCAGAAGACTATCTCTAATTCTGGACAGAAGCGACAGTTCTAAAAGCAACAAAACTTACATGACAACTAAATGCAATGGATGATCTTGTGTTTGGGGAAAAAAGTCACTATAAAGAACACTGCTGGGACAATCAGAAACATTTTAATATGGACTGTAAATTAGATAATGCTATTGTACCAAAGTTTCACTTCTTGAATTTGATCATTGTACCATGACTAGGTAAGAGAATGTCTGTTTCTAGGACATGTATGCCATCATTTAGAAGAAAGGTTCAAGATGTCTGCAACCTAACTCTCAAATTGTTGCACAAAAATAAAACAATACTATCATGTCAAGAGTGGTAAAGAGAATGTAGCAAAATGTTAACAACTGGCAAATCGAATCTAGATAAAGAGCATGTTACAGTTCACTGACTTATTCTTGCAACTATTATTTAATTTTTTCAAAACACAATTTCTTTTTAGAAAAAGAGCTCTAATTCATAAGAAGGGTGCCACTGTATGTAGAAAAGTGACTTGGGACTCCTGAATTTGCCAAGGGTTACCTAATTAAACACAACCTGCTACCGGCTAGGTGGTCTTCTTTGCCCATAATACAACATTCAAACCTGTTCGGAGAACATTTTTTGGCCCTAATACACCTCTGACTTTAGGAATGAGATTGCATCTTATGTAAATACAAAACAACAACAACAACAAATTAACTTTTCTCCATTTTTAACTTTAACTGATCAAGTATATTCTCAAAAGTCCAACTTCCTCATCTTTCTATTAATAAAACTATCCAACAAATATCTTAATAAATGGGATGTATTATGGTCAATTCAGAAAATGGCAAATGTGCCTTGATATAAAGATTACTGAGAAAATATTAAGCTATATGCTTAGTTTTCTGAATTTTATAAACTTTAAAAAAAGTGTCTGAGTATCATTTATTTCATTAACAAATAGCAATATCTAAAATATATTTCTGTTACTCCAGTGTTTATTCGGTAATAGTCTGCTTCTTAAATTTCTTCTTAAAATAAAAACTATGTAAACTTCAATTAGAATTAAACATTCTGAGGGTTAATTTTTACTTTAGAAATACAAAAGACTTTTTTGATAGAATTACTAATTAAATGGCCAGAGAGCATACGAACCAATGTTTATCAGCAATCTGATTCGTTTCACTCGTTTGGTAATTTGACAATTTCACTCACTTATCTGAAAGAAGGTTTTCCCAGTCAAATGGAAACTTTACTTGACATTTTGAGGAATAACACTGCAAACCTTTTCTAAAATTAAAAGTAAAGCTATATCTTTTACAAAAATAGGAAATATTTCTTTGGAGTTTGTTTATTGAAAATTTGAAGCAGGACGTGAAAAATAAAGATTTTTTTACACAATTTCATTAAGTTCCATACTTTAAGGACTGAAATATAGTATAAAACTATTTCTGCTATATCTATATACCAACACATCATACTTTCTTTCCAATTATTTTTTAAAAGGAGTAGCAATTTCCTTTTAAATAGTTACAAAGAACTGTAAAACTCTTATTTAACTCTAGAAAGAATAAAATTCTTTCATCACACAAATGAAGATACATACTACAGTTGCAAATCTACACTCAGTTGCTTTAATATTAACATACATACAATGGTACTACCTTCACCAACTTTTTCATTTGGGCATCACAAAGATGAGTCTTCTGATGTTCTATAAACAATACATTTATATAAAAGTCAGAAGTTTAGCGAAAATTCAGCCTACACAGTAATAAATGAATATGGAATGGAAATCAAAGTTCTTAAGTAGGACAGAAGGCTGGGTGTGGTGGCTCATGCCTGTAATCCCAACACTTTGGGAGGCGGAGGCAGGTGGATCACGAGGTCAGGAAATCGAGATCATCCTGGCTAACACAGTGAAACCTCGTCGCTACTAAAAATACAAAAAAAATTAGCCGGGTGTGGTGGCGGGCGCCTGTAGTCCCAGCTACTCAGGAAGCTGAGGCAGGAGAATGGCCTGAACCCGGGAGGCGGAGCTTACAGTAAGCGGAGATCCCGCCACTGCACTCCAGGCTGGGCAACAGAGCGAGACTATCTTAAAAAAAAAAAAAAAAAAAGGACAGAAAAGTCCCAATGTCTCTTAAGCAGCAAGAGCACCTTCCCAATTTAGTTTCAAGATAAGCACCATCCTCCATTTATCCTTGTATTTCCAGGGCCCTGAAGATCAAAGAAAAAATAATATTAATCACTTAATTTTCTATTGTCTTCATGTAAATAATTTTAAAACTCTATGTTTAAAAAACCACATAAATTATCAAGGTCAAACGATAGATTAGAATGTAAAATACACAAAGTTTAAGATTAGTAACATTCCTTTTTGCTAGGTGTAATGTTAGATCATAATAAAAGAGAAATTCATACATGAATACAAAAAAATTGTTAAGCAGTGAAGATTAAACAAAAATTTTTACCTGCTTATAGTTCACATTTCTTTTGCATAATCTCCATCAGATTTCTAATTTTTTTTTTTTTTTTTTTTTTTTTTTTTTTTAAAAGATAGGGTCTCACTCTGTTGCCCAGGCTGGAATACAGTGGTGCAATCATAGCTCATTGCAGCCTTGAACTTCTGGGCTCAAGGGATCCTCCAATCTGTGTCCAGAGTAGCTGGGATTACAGGCATGTGCCACCATGCTCAGCTAATTTTTAAATTTTTTGTAGAGACAGGGTCTCATTAGATTGCCCAGGCTGGTCTTGAACTGCTGGCCTCAAGAGATCCTCTCACCTCAGCCTCCCAAAGCGCTGGCATGGGCCACTGTGCTCAGCAAAACTGCTAATTCTTAATTCTCAGTATTTATGAATAAATATTGCTAAATTCTTTTAAAAAATACATCCTTAAGAAATGTAAATATATAAAGTAAAAAATACACTTTTACAGCTTTGGAAAACTGCAGTTCCTTAAAAAGTTAAACATATTCCTCACAATTCTACTTCTAGGTATATACCCATGAGAAATAAAAACAAATGTCTACACAAAAACCTGTACACAAATGTACACAGAGCATTACTCACAACAGCTGAAAAGTAAAAACAAGCCAAATGTCCATCAACTGATGAACAGATAAACAAAATGGTAGATTCACACAATGAATATTATCTGGCCATGAAAAAGAATGCAGTACTGATACATGGCTACATGGATCAATCTTGAAAATAGTAGGCTAAGTGAAAGAACCCAGACATAAGAAGTCACATGTCACATGATTCCATTTACATAAAATGTTCAAAATAGACAAAGTAGATTAGTGGTTGTCAAGGGCTAATGGGAAGAGGAAATACAGGGGGTTGGAGGAATGAGGAGTGGCCTACAGTGTGTATGAGCTTTATTTTGAGGGTGATGAAAATGTTCTGGAATTTTTAGTGGTGACAGTTGCGCAAACTTGTGAATATACTTAAAAACTACTGAATTCTTTACTTTAAAAAGGTGAATTTTACTTCCCATAATGTTATGTGGTAATATTTTATCTCAATAAAATTTTTAAGAAGTTTTCTCCTACCCTAGACACCCAATCTCATTCCTCAAAGACAAACACTGTTTATAATTTATTTATATTCTTTCAAAGATTGTTAGGCATATAATTAGCATATAAATACATTGCATTTGGGGTGTTTCTAGTCTACAGTTTTTTCAAACAATGCCACATCCAATATCTTTGGTTACAAAATTTCAGTTAGATAGGAGGAATACATTTAAGAGATCTAATGTACAACATGGTGACTGTCGTTAATAACAAAACTATGTATGGGGGAATGTGGTATCTTTGGACAATATAACTTGTGCCAGGCAAAAAGCAAAAAAAGACAAAATTTGGCCATTATATTGGCCCCAAATTCTACAGGCTCCATCTGAATATTTTGGTAGGTTTTCTCACTATAAAATATGGTAAATATGGGTACACAAAGGTCTGTGTATGCTGGTAGGAGTGGTAGAAGAAAATTTGAGCATGTTTAGTATATAATATTCTGTGCCTTTTTAATTATGCTTGAAAGATTTCCCCAAAAGAATCTGTTTTAAGTGGTAGAAATGCCTACCAGTGTTTGCATGTAAGATCCTTATCCAGCCGCTTGTTTGGAGCCTGCTGCAGGGGGTACAAGGCTATCCAGCTGTTGGCGATGTCCTGTATTAATCAACCATTCATAAAACTTGTTCTCTACCAGTACCTGGAACTGCTTCCTTTGATCCCTACAATTGAAATTGAGAGTAAAAAGAATGTAAGAACATGAATTCATATAAATTGTACTCTAAGCAATTATACAATACTTTAATAGGATAATGTTAAATGATTATTTCTTGTTATCCTCTTGTTCTCACTGTTCAGAGTACACTGGACACCCCCACCCCACAAAGGATTGATCAGATACAATGTCCTCTTTCTAAACACTTATTCATTGTCAGATATTTACCAAGGACCAAGTGAACACAGGGTAGTGTTCTGACTGATGGGGATAAATGTATAAAGAGAAGAGACAAGGCCCCTGTCAAAGCAGGATGACACTTCACGACTCCAGAGGGCACCATTCACATTGTGATCTATGTAATCCATGCTCCTGAGGACTGTATATTCTAGCAGGAAAGATAGGTAAAAATAAAATAAATAGGCCAGGCATGGTGACTCACGCCCATAATCCCAGCACTTTGGAAGGCCAATGTGGGCGGATCGCTTGAGGCCAGGAGTTCGAGACCAGCCTGGCTAACATGGTGAAACCCTGCCTCTACAAAAAATATAAAAATTAGCCAAGCATGGTAGCATGTGTCTGTAAGTCCCAGCTACTCGGGAGGCTGAGGGCAGGAAAATCACTTGAACCCAAGAGGTGGAGGTTGCAGTAAGCTAAGATCACACCACTGCACTCCAGCCTGGGCAACAGAGTGAGACGCTGTCTCAAAATCAATACAAGACAAGACAAGACAATACAATACAATACAATACAATAAAAACATAATATAAAGTTAAGTAGTTCTAGGTGCCATGGAGAAAAATAGAGCAGGGTGAAGGAATAGCAAGTTCTGAAAATGTTATTTCAGAGAAAGAATGGACAGAGATGGCCTCCCTAAGATAACATTTGAGCTTAGGTCTAAATGAAATGATGGAGTAAGCAGAAAGAGTATTTGAAGAGGAATATACCAAGCAGAAGAGACCAAAAAAAGTACAAAGGTTCTAAAGTGAGCATATTTCACATGTTCATGATAAGAAAGAGAAGAGAAGCTCCTGACAGCCAGGAGCTAGCTTAGTACTGTCAGCTAGGCCTTGGTGTAGGATCTGGACTTGCTATTGTATTCTTTTGTTGAACACAAACAATACCTCAAACCACCAACATTAGACAAAGCCACCCTGGGATGATGATAAACCAAAGAAAGAACAAGATCACTCCGTCATCGTATCTCAGTTCAGAAACCCCCAAAAAATGTTGTGACCCAAACCATAAAACACCAAAACACCAAACACTTCTTTCCTGGAGGAGTGGCTGCTACTTCTTTACAATTACAGTTTTAGCTCTTCCTTCCTTCCTCTTGCCCTTAGATATAAAAATTATTAAACTGCCAAATCACAGATTACTCTCACTTCCAGATAGTCCTGCTTCCTAGAACTCTCCCCCAAATCACTAATACAAGCCAAAATCCAACAACAAGTTCCTTTTAACACCTATTTACTGAGTTGAAACACAGTTTTCCATGTTCCCCGACCTTTTACTGAGAAGAAACACACTTCTCTCCCCCCTTGCCATGAGTCAACACAATCCACCTTTGTTCTATAGATGTGTTCCTGGTGGTCTTTGGTCAGAGGGCAGTGATTAAGTGATAGAAAGATGACTGCTGTATGCTGAGAAGGAGTAATGAGGAAAAGAATGACAGAAATTGAGGACAAGAGAGCCTGGTAAGTATGGTAAAGGCGTAAGTATGGTAAAGGCGTTGGATTTTAAGTATGAGGGGAGGCCATTAGAGGGGTCAGAGCAGGGAAATGACATGATCTAATCACTGTTAAAAGGATCACACTGGCAATTTGTTTCTAACTGATTTCTGTCTTCCTATATTCCCCAAGTTAAACTGACTACTTTCATTGTTTCTGGTATCACTGTGGATCTCACCACTTGAAAACACTATGATTCAGAGTCAGCATTTATTAAGTGCTTACATCCCACACTCTGCACATGTATATGTATAAGCTTTTCACATGTAAGAGAATCTAAGCATTTAATCATTTTTTGGCCTTTTGGCTGAGATCAAGTGTAGAGAATCTAACCATTTAAATATTAGAACCATTCAAACAACAGAATTGCTTTAAAAGAATGTTTTTTCAAGATCATCCATTTTTACAACACATTATTATAATGTTATTATTGTACAGTATGATATGGTATGACAATATTTGAAAGAAAACGATGAAGACACTAGAGGCATTTAAGAACCTCTGATTACTGAGAAGCCAGAACAGAGAAAAAAAGAACCTCTGGAACCAGGCTGACTAGGTGTGAACCCTGGCTCCTGTGTGACTTTGTGTAAAGTATTAAATTCCTCAGTTCTTCGGTTTCCACACCTGTAATAAGGCGTTATTATGAAGAATAAATGAGTTAGTACATAGAAGGTGACTAGAATGGTATTGGATTATGTCGCATACTCTATGTATGATTTTTAAAATTCATATTTTAAAAGTCTTATATTTGCCAACTAAACTTTAGCTTCTTAAGAAAAGGGAGTCTAATACTGGATATTTACCCCCGCCCATCCCCAATCTAACAGTATTTGAAATACTAATTTGAAATCCAAACCGCAATTTAAAAACACACTTTTTTTTTTTTGAGACTGAGTTTCATTCTTGTTGCCCAGGCTGGAGTGCAATGGCGCGATCTCGGCTCATTGCAACCTCTACCTCCTGGGTTCAAGCAATTCTCCTGCTTCAGCCTCCCGATTAGCTGGGATTACAGGCACATGCCACCACACCCAGCTAATTTTTGTATTTTCAGTAGAGACAGGGCTTCACCATGTTGGCCAGGCTGGTCTCAAACTCCTGATCTCAGGTGATCCACTCACCTCGGCCTCCCAAAGTGTGCTGGCATTATAAGCGTGAGCCACCGCGCCCAGGCTTACATTTTTTTATTACTTTAACACAGCTGTAAAAATGTGCAGACTAATTTGTTTCTCCATGGAGTTTCACAAAAAACACAAACTGTTACTTGTAAAAAATACTCACTTTGTCAAATGAGCTTCCTTCACAGTTTTCTGCCAGATCTGTATCTTCTGTTCTCTTTGACCCAGTGCTTTCTGATATACAGATGGAAGACCCCCAGGTATCTCTGTTGTGTCCCCTTCCATTTCAAAGGGAATAATAAATACATAGAATTCACAAGGTGGTAAAAGTCGGAAGACACTTGTGTCGCTGTTCTCTCTGCACACAACCATTGGATTATCCCAATAGTTAGGCACTGTAGCAAGGCCAGTCCTGGCCATATGGTCCTCTAGCATTGGGTAATGGGTATGAAAAGGGGCAAAAGTTACTGTTTGGTTCCCAGAGAGAATAAGTGGGCGCGTAGGCGTCAGAATGTGAAAGACGCAAGCTGTGGTAGAAGAGATGGACAAACGATGGCAAACAGCAATGACTTTAACATTGTCACAACTGTGGAGGTGAAGTGTAGTCCCTACAGGGCCCAAGACAAAGATGCTATTCCTGCACTTCTCAATTGTCACAGATCTGAAAAAAAGGAAAAAATGAGGTAAATTCCTCTGAATGACAATAAGATTTTAAAAATTTGACTAAAATATTATTCTCTGATGGCAAAAAAAGAATCAGTTACAGTCCAAAGAAAACGTCAGAACATCAGAACACCATGAAAACTGTGCTTACCGTAAGGGAGAGAGCAGATATATAAAAGATTCGTTGCAACGATGAATCTTTACATGTGCCCCCACCAGAGTATCTGAGCTCTTAGCCAGTGTCTGCTTGTAAACCTGGCTCATCACCACCAGTCGGTGCATCCTAGGGGCCACATGAGTATTACAAGCAATCTTAGCTCTTTTGGTCGTCCCTTCAACTATTTAAGAAAACATAAATTTGAGACAGTTTCAAATCAAAGAAAAACAAACATATGAGGTTATATATGTCTACATGTATACATGTCTCAAGTTAGATACCACATGTAGGGACAAAAATGTTAGATCTTGGCTTTGGATAGAGGTATTTGCTATACTATATTCTTTTCTGTATGTTTGGAATTTTCATTTTTGTTACAAAAAAATTTAAAACCTATAATGCGTTTAAGATTGCCTATAGTCTAAGATACTTTTTCGTGTCTACCCTTTAAGTAATGTGCCTAAAGTCATATGGCTAGTAAGTGGCAGCACTGTCCTAACTCAAATATCTTCTCCTCCAAGATGCTTTACTTTATCATCCCAAACATAATTCACCTCTCTAAATCACCATAATATTAATTCTGTACCCTTCCTCACTTGCCACGTTATCCCATAAATCCTATTTGAGTTCATGCCTTTTTTTTTCTTCTTTTTTGTGAGATGGAGTCTCACTCTGTTACCCAGGCTGGAGTGCAGTAGTGCAATCTCCACTCACTGTAACCCCCACCTCCTAGGTTCAAGAGATTCTCCTGCCTCAGCGTCCTGAGGAGCTGAGATTACAAGTGCACACCACTATACCTGGCTAATTTTTGTATTTTTAGTAGAGCCGAGGTTTCTCCACGTTGGCCAGGCTGGTCTCGAACTCCTGACCTCACGTGATCCGCCCACCTCGGCCTCCCAAATTCTGGGTTACAGGTGTGAGCCACCGTGCCCAGCCTGAGTTCATGTCTTTACTCTAAGATCGTTAACTACCTGAGAGCACATCTTCCTATCACATACAATGTGTTGCACAAACTGACACTCGAAAAATATGTGCAGGTTCCCCTCCTAACACAGTCACACCATTACATGACTGCCTTCTCAGACTGTACTTCCTGGCAAGCCAGTGGGACACCCTTGTAAACAATACTGGTGAAATGTTGAGAGGTCACATAAGTGTACTATTATTCTTCTTTTAAAACATTTCTTGTTCATTTTTATTACATACGCTTACTTTTATTACATATGTACCAGGTACATAATATACGGTTATTTAGAAAAATAATAGTTAAAGAAGAGAAAAATAATTTGTAATCCTACCATCACTTTTAATATTTTAGTATAATCCTTGAGAGAAAAAGTCATGCAGAAGAGACAGATGTTCCTTTTTCTCTTTTATAGGAGCAGTATTGTTTAGGTCTTCTAGAGAAGACATGTGATCACTAACATATTAGAAAACACTACGTTCCTTAACTTGTCATTCAATTTAATGTGGATTAAAATGTTAAAAAAAATACCTTGATGAGCCCAAGCCAATTTCTTTCCAGACTTGAGGCAAGCTGATGTACCAAATGGATTCCCAGTCAAACAGGACCTCAACCAGGTTTCCAGTTTGTAGAAAGAGAAAGTCTTAGAGATCTTTGAGAAGCCACTATCTGCATGCAGTGGTTGCCACAGTGCAAGTTCATGAAGTGGATAGACCTTCCTGGCTCTACTTATTGTACCTTCAATAAGGAAGCTGAGCGCCACAACAGCTTCTCGAGACACTAGACTACTATGGGTTGAATGAAATGATGCAGTGAGTTGTTCTGGATCTAAAAGCAGCTCGAGGAGATCAGACAGATGATCATAGACAAAAGCTTGGTGACTGTAATCATTCCAGTTCTAAAAAAAAAAAAAAAGTTAAAAGAAAGCACTCTTAAAGAATAAAGAGATTCTACAAGATCTAAAATTTCTATATTTTAATTATTTTGTATTTATACTCTGCCTCATCTCCCAAAAGGAATTAGGTAGTTATATAAACCTCATAAAGTTTTTTTTGTGTGTATGTGATAGGTATAAATAGATTCTCTCTCCACCTTAACTAACTAAAAAATAATACTAATAAATAACCCTTCGTGTGTGCCAGGCATTAAGTGCTAAACATACTTTAACATATTTAAACCTAACAATAATCTTAAAACAGATGCCATTATGATGCCAACTTTACAGATGAGGAAATGAATTTACAAAGAAGAAACCTGCCCAAGATCACAGAGCTAGTAAATACTTTAAAAATTTTAGATCAAACATAAAAATAACTATCATGGACATTCAATGAAGCATTGGGTTTCTTAATTTGCCTTTTGCAATTACAGAAGGAATTTCAAATTCTACTGGGTGAAATGAGGCAACCAATCTTACTATGACAAGATTTAAGAAATTATAACTTTGGGAATAAGCTTTGAGTTGGCAGATGTCCCAGTGATTTGACCCATTCATCTGCCAGATGATTTTTACCCCTCTTATTTGGCATGAACAATGTTAAGTGATGAATATTCAAATTAAATAAGACATAGTTTTTCAGTCCTCACAGAACTTAAGAGTCTATGTAGTAAGAAGATAAATAAATTACCATAACCGTGAGATAAGACCTACAGCAGAGGCCTGTAAAGATGTTCTATAAGCATGAAAGAAACAACTAACTCCATCTGGGGAAAAATAAATCGTATCTGAGTGCTATTTGAATAGATTCTTGATTGATGTTGGTAGTTAGGCAAACAGATACGACAAAAAGCATTCTAGGCATGGAAAACATAATCAAGGGCCCACAGGAGAAAAAGTACCTGCTATGTTAGAGAATTGCAAGTTCTGGGTGGGGTACAGGAAGCATTCTGGGAAGTGGCAGCTGAAGTTAAAATGGTAGGCAGGGACCAATCATGAAAGGCCTTTTATGAAATACTAAAACATCTGGACTTTATTTTGTATGCCAGGGACTTTCAAACTATTTTCTAAATAGCTGTATTTTTTTTTTTATTTTTAATAAATTTTTCTCGGGATGACAAAACAGATAAAAGCAGAGTTAGTCTCAACCTATTCCTCCCTCTCACCCCATCCCCCTCCCCCAAAGTAGGCCCTGAGGTGGTTCCATGGAGTACAATATAAAACAACAATGACAATGAGGATTTGTTGATGGAGTTTAAACAGGAGATAAATAAAATCCATCTGCATTTTGGAAAGTCCAGTGTGGTAGTAAGTGGACTGCTGACTAAAGCAGAGTGACCAGGCAGGACCTAATTCTAGAAATCAAGGCAAAAAAAAGTCATTTGATAAAAAAGCCTAGACAATAGGAAGAAAAGCAACAGAGTTAAAGTGTCTGAGGCAGAATCAGTAAGGCTTGACAATGAGGTATGAGTGGTGAGAGAGAACACGGGTGAGTTTTACTCACATAAGAAGTACAGGTTAACTCAAGTAAAGGGAGATTTTACTGTATGGACACTCAGTTGTCTCCCAAACTGAAGTAGAGGCAAACCTCATTAGAACGGGAACTGGAAAGCCATCTAGAACCTGCATGTCTGTTCCATTATCTTCTTTTTCTCTGATTATAAGTAACCTGTGCTTCTCTGATTACCTCAAAATTTCTTTTTCCTTTCTTTTTTTTTTTTTCTTTGAGATGTAGTTTCGCTCTTGTTGCCCAGGCTGGAGTGCAGTGGCGCGATCTCAGCTCGCCGCAACATCCACCTCCTGGGTTCAAGCGATTCTCCTGCCTCAGCCTCCCAAGTAGCTGGGATTACAGGCACGCGCCACCATGCCCAGTTAATTTTGTGTTTTTAGTAGAGACGAGGTTTCTCCATGTTGGTCAGGCTGCTCTTGAACTCCCGACCTCAGGTGATCTGCCCGACTTGGTCTCAGAATTTCTAATCCCTTATAACTCTAGTTCATTCATGAGCATGATGGCTGTTCTAGTCCCAATGTCAAATGGGTTTTCAGTTCAAATACCTATCACCAATGCATAATTTCTTCCTGGGGGAACTGACTGGCCAAGGTCATCACTTTAAATCTGGCCAATTTCAAATGTATAGCAGTAAATGGGCTACTCAAGTGTCCATCACTGGTCCAATCAGTTATTGCAAGAGGTCATGCTGTAGTATAAACCAAAGTCACCATTTACTGGTGCTTAACAAGTCCCACGCTAATATATTACTGAAGTCTCATAGCCATTCAGAAATACGCATTATTATCCCCACTTAGAGAAGAGAAGCCAAGGCCTAGAGAAGTTAACTGACTTGCCTAAAATCATATGACTAAATGATATTAAATGATAGAGGCAGAACTGAATGGAGGCTACCTTGGCTCAAAACACATCTCCTAACAGTGCCCATTCTGCAGGAACTGCATGCGGAGAGAGAGGTAGTGACTGGCATCTCTAATACATCTGGGCTTGAACATTCTGAATTTAAGCTATAGCTTAAATTCAATAAAAAATATACAGAATATAAAGTGGTGAGTATAAAGCAAGAGCTCTGGGAAGGAGACAAACTTGGGAGTCACTGAGATATATGAAGTCATAGGAATATAAAGAATTATCTTGAATGAATAAGAGAAAATTGCCCCAGACAGAATAGCTGCTTGTAAGGGCAAGGGGAGAGAAATTTATGAAAGACAGTGAAAAGGGAAAGTTAGAAGCAAAACCAAGAGTAATAGCATCATGGAATATAAAGGAGGAGAGATTTATTAAAAAGGAGATTATAAAAGTTCCAAATAGCAAAGAGATATTTTTTCTTAGCTTTAGAACATTTTTAAAGAGCTTGTACATGGCATTAATACTGCGGTCTACATTTTACTTAAAGTTTTTCAAAATACTTACACAAGAATAAGTAAAAATATTTTGGTTTTCTTTATAAAAACAGAAAGAAAAAAAGCAATAAGACATCCTCTAAAATTCACAATGTGAGGCAGTTAAATTTAGCTTCTGGGTTGTCACGTATGTAACTTGAACAACATGAGAAGATATTTTTATACTTAAACAACATGAGAAGATATTTTTATAAATTTTTTTCAGTAGATTTCAAAAGACTTTGCAAGCACTACATCTTCTTGATGATCCTTAGTCAAATAAGTTGATTCACATTCATTAACATTTTGAAAATGGGAATGCTAATTGAATATAGTGAATGACATGCCCAAAAATCAGGCAAGTGATTTTTCTGTCAGTGAAGGAACTGAAACCATTTCTCTATTTTGATTAAGACTGTACACACTTATTTTGTTTTATAATAAAAAAAAAGTGAAAAACAAAACAAGCCATCAAATCACTGACTTATGTAAGAAATCCCATCATAATTTTCAATGCAAGTGAACCATCTCCCTCACAAATTGTCCCTTTTAGAGAATGACATCAAGATATAAAGAGTACCTTATTATGACAATTAGATTTTTCAGTCAGGTCAGGAGACTGAGATCTGCTTCTGGGACTAGGCCACTCTTCACCAATCAAAGATGTCCTTAGGGAGACTTTGTTCAACTGTTGAATGTATAAGAAGAGCAGAAACTGTAGGGTGTCCACTGAAAGCTGTCCAAGAAGAAAATAAAAGACGAACAGACGTTTTAAAACATCAACCACTAGTCTAACAACTAAGTAGACATAGTAAATTCACGAGTTGGCTGATCCTAAAAAAAACAAACTTAGAAACATTGCTAGTTTTGATATGTATGTCTCTGATACCCAGATGTAGGAGTTTCTCTTCTTTTTTTTTTTTTTTTTTTGAGACAGAGAGTTTTGCTCTTGTCGCCCAGGCTGGAGTGTAATGGTGCGATCTTAGCTCACTGCAACCTCCGCCTTCCTGGTTCAAGTGATTCTCCAGCCTCAGCCTCCTGAGTAGCTGGGATTACGGTGCCCACCACATCCAACTAATTTTTTGTATTTTTAGTAGAGATAGGGTTTCACCATGTTGGCCAGGCTGGTCTTGAACTCCTGACCCTCAGGTGATACACCCACCTCGGCCTCCCGAAGTACTGGGATTACAGGCATGAGCCACTGTGCCTGGCCAAGAGTTCCTAAAACTAATTAAGGTGGAATAACTTACCTTCACAGAAAGCTGTATAGCATCTATGGCTACAGAAATTATCTCCCAAAACTGATGAAAGGATGAAGTACATACATTTTTTAAGTACAATATTTCAGAAGTTTAACCTTACAGTTAAAAAAAAAAAAAAACCCAATCTTAGTAATTTGAATAAATAAGTAGATGAAGTAAGAAGAAAATTAAGTTAAGACATAGAGGTTTAACTTAAGATTCATAAACTTATCAAGAAAGTTTAGGGTACCAGTGCAATCCCTGAAATTGTATGTAATTCTTCGGTATATGTGCATTTTTTAAGGAAGTAGGCCTCAGGTTTTCACCAAATTCTTAAAGGGGTGTTTGACTTAAAGACAAAAACACTATTGGTTTGATAGATGTATAGTCATTTCTTATTCAAGGAAGGGTGTGGTTGAAGCTCACGATTTGAAGCTCCTGATTACCCTCATCTACCTACCCCCAAACAGGAGAGGCAAAAAAGTAAAGTAATACATCTGGGTCTACAGCTATATTCACCCTGATTCCCAACTTGGCTAAAAACACTATCATCTGAGAAACTTAAAAGTACAGATTCTCGGGATCACCCAGACCTATTTTATCAACTGTCAATGTGAAGCCCCATGAATTTGTATATTTTATAAAGTTTTACTTTCTTAATTGAACTCTTGAGATAATTGTAGACTGAGATACAGTTGTGAGAATTCACACAGAAAGATCCCATGTACGCTTTACCTGTCTTGCCAAACTATAGGACAGTATCACAATCAGGATATTGACACCGATATAGTCAAGATACAAGAACATTTCCATCAACAGAAGAATCTCTCATGTTGTCCTTCTACAGCCATACCCACTTCTCTGTCCCCCTCACCCCTTCCTTAGGCCCTTAGCAACCACTTACTTGTTCTTCATCTCTATAATTTTGTCATTTCAAGAATGTGAGGTAAATAGAATCATATAATATGTAGCCTTTTGGGATTGGCTTTTTTTCTGTAAGCATAATTCCCTGATTTTATATATACTTTCATTTTAAACAATTATTTGTTACATTATCATTGTTTCTCCATGGAGACTACAGGATCCTTGCCTTCTCCACATTTATACCCCTAGTAACTAGCAAAGCATCTGGTACATAAAAAGCACTAAAAAAATCTGGAACTTCCTGAAGGTTTTATTCATCTCTATACGCACAGCATCCACTACTATACCGAGTACATAGTAGATAATAAATATTTGATTAATGAATAAATGTACTGCCCTTTCCCTCTTCATTGCTTGACAAACTTCTTTTCAATTTCCAAAACGTTGTTTAGATATTACCCTATATGGCAGAGACTGCTAGATGCTTACTAAATACTTTTTATCTTCTTCCTGGGCATGCAATTAGATGGCATTTCCCATCTTCCCTTGCAGTTAGATATGGCACAAATGAATTACAGCAACTGAATGTGAATGAATTTATCTTTATCACTTTCAAGCCTAATCATAAAATTCCCAAAAGAAATGGAAGCAAAAGGACTCAGAGGCCCCAATGGGCATGGCTGTGGCAAACTGTATTATTATTTGCTATTGTTTACTTTCAAATTCTCTAAGAGGCTTATACAGCCCTACCCACGGCCATGGGATTTTCCTTATCTCCTGAAAGGTGGTTTACCTTCCCATCTTCATGGGAATAATGCCTCAGCCAATGGAATGAAAGCAGTCTTAGTTTATGTCAAATCTGAATAAAAGTTTTAAGAGGCATCATGAGTCCAGAAACAAACTCACACATATATAGTCAACTAATTTTCCACATAGGTGTCAAGAATACAAAATGGGGAATAGTCTCTTCAATAAATGATGCTGAGAAAACTGGATCTACACATGCAAAAGAATGAAATTGGGACCATAGCTTGTACCATATATAATCAACTCAAAATGGATGAAAGACTTAAATGTAAGAGGTGAAATGGTACAACTCCTAGAGAAAAACAAGGAAAAAGCTCCTTGACATTGGTCTTGGTAATGATTTTTTGGATATGACACCAAAAGCACAGGCAACCAATGCAAAAAAAAGTGAATTATATCAAACTAAAAAGCTTCTGCACAACTAAGGAAACAATCAACAGAAGAAAAGGTAAACCATGTATCTGGTAAGGAGTTAATATCTAAAATATATAATGAACCCCTACAGCTCAATAGCAAGAAAAACCAAATAACATAATTAAAAAATGGACTATGGACCTGAATAGACATTTCTCCAATGAAGACATACAAATGGCCAACAGGTAAATGAAAAGGTGCTCAACATCACTACTCATTAGGGAAATATAAAGCAAAACCACAATGAGATATCACCTCACACTTATTAACAAAAGATTAACAAGTATTACTAAGGATGTGAAGAAAAGGGAATCCTGGTACCCTGTTGGTGAGAATGTAAACTGGTATAGCCATTATAAAAAACTGCATAGAGGTTTCTCAAAAAATTAAAAATAGAACTACCATATGATCTAGCAATCCCACTTCTGGGTATTTATCCAAAGGAACTGAAATCAGGATCCTGGAAATACCTGCACTCCCATGTTCACTGCAGCATTATTGATAATGGCCAAGATATAGAAGCAGCCTAAATGTCCACAGATGGGTGACTAGAGAAAGAAAACTTGGCATGCATATATAATGGAGTACCATTTGGCCTCAAAAAAGAAAGAAATCATGTTGGGTACAGAGGCTTATGCCTGTAATCCCAACACTTTGGGAAGCTGAGGTGGGAGGACCACTTGAGGCCAGGAGTTCAAGACCAGCCTGGGCAACACAGTGAGATCCCGACATCTATGAAAAAAATACAAACATTTGCCTGGTGTGATGGCACACACCTGTAGTCCTAACTACTCAGGAGCCTGAGGTGGAAGGACTGCTTGTGCCCAGAAATTCCAGACTATAGTGAGCCATGATTACATCCCTATACTCTAGCTTGGGCAACAGAGTGAGATCCTGTCTCCTAAAAAAATAAAAGAGAGAAATCCTGCCATTTTCAACAACATGGATGGACCTGGAGGACATTATGCTAAGTAAAATAAGCCAGATACAGAAAGACAAAACTATATAATCTCACGTATATGTGGAATCTAAAATAGTCAAACTCATAAAAACAGAGAGAAGGGTGACTGACAAAGGCTAGGAGGAGGGGGAAATGGGGAGGTGATGGTCGAAGGCTACAAAGTTTCCATTATGCAAGAATATTAAGTCCTGAAGATCTACTCTACAGCATACTGCCTAGAGATAACAATTATATGTTGTATACTTAAAATTCTCTAAGACAGTAGATCTTATATTAAGTGTTCTTAACAGGAACATACACAAAATAACAAGAATAAAAGAGGAGGGGGAAACTATGGGGGGTGATGGGTATGTCTGTGTCCTTGATGGTCACGATGGTTTCACAGCATATACTTATCCCCAAACTTATTGAGCTGTATACATAAAATAAGAATTTAAAAAGAGCCATCATGAGTTTCCTCCGTTCTGTTGTTCCTCCTTTCTGTTACAAGAACGAGAATGATCTACACAGAAGCTATTTCTTTAGCCTGTGTCCCTAAATGGGAAAACACAGAGCCTGGACAAATGCCATAGCAAAAATGAAACCCACATGTAAAATGGGCAAGAAATAAATCTTTTCCCCTGTAAGCCACTGGAATTTCACATTTGTTTGTTCTTAACAAATGAAAGTAGCTTTTAACAAAGCTGATTAATAGTGACTCCAAATGACAGAAACATGGAACCCTGGTCACTGCTTGGATGACAGCAGCCCAGAGATTTGTCCAGCCAGGAGCACCTGTGTTGGATTGCTGCCTGAATGAAAGCCACTGAAATACTGGGCTGTCTGTTACTATAATCAGCCTACTTGATTAACATACTTTCTCTGTGAAGTCTTTCCTGATTCACCAAAATAAATCAGTCTTTATTCAATTTATGTACTTTGCATGTTCTTTTATCATACATATCACACTATTAAATAGCATCTCTTTTTTAATACCAGCTTCCTCTACTAGTCCATAAGCTCCATGAGGGCTGAGATGCTATTCTAACCATCTTTGAATCCTATCATGTAGCAGATGTTCATTTTAAAATAGTCAGGTGCTCTGACTGTAACATATCAGTTGTTCATAACACTCGTTCACCCCAAAATCTTTTTAAAGTCAGTAAAATCTTTCCCTTTTTCAATAACAGAGTTCCTGTAACATTACTGCTTTGGGAGTAGGTGAGTAAGGTCTGGTAAGTAAGGACTAATTCACTGAATACATGAAATGCTGCCAAACTGGAACTACTACAACTCAAATAATATCTTGCGATTACAATGGCCATTGGCCTAAAACCTAAAATTTTACAGCTAATACAAAAATTAAGAATGGTTTATTGGGCCAGACATGGTGGCTCATGCCTGTAATCCCAACATTTTGGGAGGTTGAGGCAGGAAGACTGCTTGAAGCCAGGAGTTCAAGACCAGCCTGGGCAACAAAGTGAGACTGTCTCTATTTAAAAATGTAAAAATTATAATAATACACACACACACAAAATTTTTATTTAAAAAAGAATGGTTTCTTTCCAAAAGTAATTAAATATAACCACATATCAATCCATACCTGATTTCTCTGCTTTTCAACTTCCTCCTCAGACAGGCAGTTGGACAGAACCTCAGACCATTCCAGGCGCTCCTCAGGTGTCTTCACTGAAAGACTATCAAATATTTCGAAGTAAAGCCACGCCAGGTCCTTGGCCAACTGCAGCTTCCCACAAGCGATGTGCCTCCATGTTGACCAGTAGAGGCGCGGGTAAGCTCCTTCTGTGGCCCGGATTTGCACATAGGTGGATATCTTCCTGAGATAGTGAAGACTAAACTTGGATGGAGGGGGGACCTGCAAGGCACCCACTATAAAGGGTTCTGCTTTCACCCAGAGGAGAACGCTGGACTGATCCATATTATCTCTAAGGACATCTGGGTGAAAAGGCTTCTTTGCATACCTAGGAAATAAAGTTTCTTCATAAACTGATTTGAAACAAGTCTCATTTATGCATTTTTTTCTTGGAAGGTGACTCTCTCTCAACTGTGTTGCATGTATTACATCATCAGCTTAAAAGGCAGCTCTAGTTCATCAACCAAGAGCAGAACAGTTTTTTTAACCAGATCACATTATAATCTGAGAAAAAAAATTTGTGATAAAACAAAATTATCTTACTCAAATTGTTAGAACTCCTTGTTTCAGGAAGTGTGTGTAGATGCATGAAGTCTGAGTGAGAGCCCAGGAAGAAAAGGAATGAGGGGAAAAAAGTCATCCTATCACAGGAAACCTTCTTCTACTCTGAGCGGGAACACTGGTCAAAATCAGGGAAATATATTTCACAAAGTTAAATCATTTACACAGAAGACAGTTGGTTAAAGATCTGGACATGTTAGCTGACCATATAAACTCAATATGAAGTGCTAACGTGAGGCAGCAGGCAAGAATGCTAATGTAAACACAGACTGCAAGAATAGATCAGGAGTTACAGCATCTTTATTCTCTGTAACAGTGAACCCACTCTGGCATATTCTACCCTGCTCAGTTCAGGTGTGATACTTTTAGATTTTGTTGTAACAATGATACATGATTTTTATGGAATGCTTATAAAATACAAAAACAGGGAATCATCCACAATCCCCCAAGTAAAGGGCAACTAATTAATATTTTATTGTATTTCCTTCTTCTCTTTTTCTTTCTTTTTTTTTTTTTTTGAGATGGCATTTCCCTCTGTTGCTCAGGCTAGAGTGCAGTGGCATGATCTCAGCTCACTGCAACCTCCACCTCCCAGATTCAAGCGATTCTCCTGCCTCAGCCTCCCCAGTAGCTGGGACTACAGGTGCCCACCACCACGCCTGGCTAATTTTTGTACTTTTAGTAGAGATGGGTTTTCACCGTGTTGGCCAGGCTGGTCTCAAATTCCTGACCTCAAGTGATCCCTCACCTCAGCTTCCCCAAGTACTAGGATTACAGGAGTGAGCCACATGGCCAGCCTCTTGTCTTTTTTCTACACATAAATTAGATGTTAGTTTTTGAATTTTCACAGTTGTGATGTTACATATACAATTCTGTACTATTTCAAAAGCTTTACAGTATTCTAAACAAATGTATCCCATTTTGTTCAACTGTTCTCCCATTTTTAGACACTTTACTAGGTTTCAGATTTTTCACAAAAACAACATAGGCAAAATACTGATCATTACTGAAGTGGGGCGATGGGCACATGGGGGGCTCATTGATTCTATTTTTGTGTATGTTAAAAAATTTCATTACTAAAGTTCAAATGTTGTCACCAGTGTAAATAATGCTATCACAACCATCTTTCTTCATATTTTCTGCATTACAAATTATTTCCTTGAGAAAATTTTCAGATGTACTTTTGTGAAATGGAGTAATTGACATTTCTAAAGCTTGTGAAATATATTCTCGTTGCTTCCAAATGATTTTATCAAATTGTACCATCCTTTGACTATGGTAGCCACTTCACTGTGCACTCCTCAACATTAGCAACATCATTTTTTAAAAATCTAAAAAATCATTTAAAAAATGAATTATATGACTGATAAAAAATTTATTGTTATTATTATATTTTGCATTTGAATCTAAGAAAACTGTGCTTCTCTCTCTCTCTCTTTTTTTTTTTTTTGAGATGGAGTCTTGCTCTGTTGCCCAGGCTAGAGTGCAATAGCTGGTCTCGCCTCATTGCAACCTCCACCTCCCAGGTTCAAACGATTCTCCTGCCTCAGCCTCCCAAGTAGCTGGGATTACAGGCTCCTGCCACCACACCAGGCTAATTTTTGCATTTTTTTAAATAGAGAAAGGGTTTCACCATGTTGGCCAGGCTGGTCTTGAACTCCCTGACCTCAGGTGATCCGCCTGCCTTGGCCTCCCAAAATGCTGGGATTACAGGCGTGAGCCACCGCACCCGGCCCGCCAACTGCTTCTCTCGAGAATCATCTGTTTAGAAAAATAATTGACATCAATCAAGTGCTTACTATGTACCAGGTAGCATGCTAATCATTTTGCGTACTTCACCCCCTTTCACCCTCACAACTACCTGGAGATACAGTACTTAAGACTGTACACATTTTCGATGAAAAAAATGAGGCTTAGCGAAATTAAGAGATTTCCGTAAGGACACCTACTTAGCTGGCACAGCCCTGGATTAGGATTCGGGTCGACTTGAGAACTGCATTACTACAAATGTACTCTAGGAATCCAGTTTTGGGAGAATCTCTTAAAAACGGGAGTGGATCCAGAAGAGAATTTCCAGAATAAAGAGCCTTAGACAGGACGCCAGGTGAAAGAATCAGAGAGTGTAAACTCAAAAGATGGGCGTGGAAGGGCAAAAGGCAGCTGTCTTCCAATGTGGAGAGACTGGCGTCGTTTTGAGTAAAACCAGACGATAAAAGTTAGGCGAGGAAGACCTCGGTTCTCTCCAAAACGTAAAGAGGCTGCTCTGTGAGGTACTGAGCCCCTGTCAACAGCCAGATCCCAGGAATGAGCCCTCCATTCTAACTCCGAGAGTCGAGAGGGCTCAACCCGTAAACAAACACAAACTGGGGTTCTGACCCTGGCGGTGCGCTGGGGTTAAGGATTTTCAGGTCGGAAGATCGGTGTGGATCTAAGGCAGTTATACTGGGGCTTCGCTGCCACCCTGGACTTGATCCCGGGTGGGACTCTGCGTGGGCCGCCCCAGCGTCGCGACGAGACTTCAGGAACACAGACACCCACACTGACAGAGTAGGTAGCTGACCCGAGACGCGGCGAGCGCGAAGGCAGCCTCCTCGGCCCAAGCCTGCAGCCTGACTGACCCACACCTCCCTCCCCGGCGCCAGCCCGTGCGCGATTACCTGCTAAGGCAGGCGCCGCTCCGCCGCACTTCTCCGCGCGCCGCCGCAACCCGCGTCCGCTCGCTGGGCCCGCCCCTCCCGCGCGCCGCCGCCGCCGCCGCCGCCGCCGTGCCCACTGCGCAAGCGCGAGGCCCCGCACCACTGAGAACTGGCGGACCCCATTGCTAGAGCGGCAGATTGAGGTTTAAGCGCCTGAGAAAATCCGGGCTGGGGCCGAGAGTCCGCGACGATGGCACCAGGAGCCAGACACACCACTTTCTGGTGTTGCACCTTTCAACCCAGGGGGAGTAGGAAGCTTTCTGTTGCTCCACATAACTGTGGTCAGCCAATAGCTGCTGGTAAGATCAGCACGCTTTCATCAGAAATACTACTAATGGCAGTTTGCATTTATAGAGCGCTTACTATGGTCTCAGCACTGTGTAAAGCAACTTTATATTTCCTCAGTGTTCTCAAGAGCCCTTTAAGTACATTAGTTTTACTGATGAAGAAACTAGGGCGTAGAAAGGTGAAAGTAACAGAACCCTAAAGTCACACAAGAGATGGAGCCAAGATTCAAACCCAGGGCGTCTGAAGCGAGACTGGCACTCCCTACAGCCCCTCAGTGTCAACTCCTTATCTCTGTTAGCTTTTCCTCCGTGTTTCCACTTTCATGAAGCTTTTTCAGATTGCCGGGCAGAAGCCATCACTCCTTTCTTTAAACTTCCATTTCAGGATTTCTGAAAGTTTCCTTCTTTTTTTAGTTCGTTTATGGCCTACTTAGGTACACACCTAAATATACAAAGGTAATTTAGACCATAAAATGCAATTTAGTTCCTCTTTTGTTTTTTAGTTCCTCCATTGTCCCTACTGGGTATCTTCCTGAAAGCAGGGGCTTCAAATTTACACAGACCTGGGTTAGGATCCAGGCTGCGCCACTTACTAGCTCAGTGACCTTGCTGTTATTTGTTGAGTACCACTGTGTGTCTGGCACAGTGGTAGATACTAGAATGACAGGAGTGAACAAAATAGACAAGGTCCTTGCTTTCTTGGAGTGTGTAACAGGGAGAATAGACAATACATATTAAGGAGTAAAATGAGATAATTTCAGATAGCGGTAAATGCTATGAAAATTGGGGGAGGGGGGTCAGGGAAGGCCACGTTGTAGTGCCAAATTTGAGCCGAGGCCTGAAGAATAAGAAGCCAGCCATGCAATGATCACCATCCAAGTAACTTTTACTCAAAAATACTTCAGCACCTACTCCATGCCAGGCACTGTTCTAAGGTGCTGTCTTATACAGCTGTGAACAGAACAATATAGATTCATGCTCTCATGAAACTGGCATTACAGTGTGTGCAGTCTAGGGACCAGGGATGAGAAAATAAAATAGGAGGCCGGGCGCGGTGGCTCATGCCTATAATCCCAGCAATTTGGGAGGCTGAGGCAGTTGGATCACTTGAGGTCAGGAGTTCGAGACCAGCCTGGCCAACATGGTTAAACCCAGTCTCTACTAAATATGCAAAAAAATTAGACGTACACGGTGGTGTGCGTCTGGAGTCCCAGCTACTCGGAAGGCTGAGGCAGGAGAATCGCTTGAACCCGGGAGGCGGAGGTTACAGTGAGCCGAGATTGCGCCACTGCACTCCAGCCTGGGCAACAGAGCAAGACTCTGTCTCAGGAAGAAAAAAAAAAAAGAAAAAAGAAAACAGGGTGGTGTAAGAGTAAGAGCTCAGTAGGGGCTAATTTTGATTGATTGGTCAGGGAAGTCTTCTCTGAGGTGGTGACCTTTAAGCTGATACATGAGTTAAAGAAGGAATCACCCATGGTAAGACATGAGGGAGAGTACAGCGTTTCAGGCAAAGGGAACAGCTAACACAAAGGCCTTCGGCAGGAATGTGCTTGGTGTATACAAAAAAGAAAGGAAGCAAGTTTTGCTGGAACATGGTTAGGAGCATAATAGGTGAGAGGACAAAGCATAAATGGCTTTGTAAACTAGCATAGAGCTGGGATTTTATTCTAAGTGCAAATGAAGAGCCATTCCAGGCTTTTAAACAGGGGAGTGACATGATTTGACTTTTATTTTTTATGTATTTATTTTTTTTTGAAATGGAGTCTCACTCTGTCGCCCAGGATGGAGTGCAGTGGCAGGAACTCAGGTCATTGCAACCTCCACCTCCCAGGTTCAAGCAATTCTCCTGCCTCAGCCTCCCGAGTAGCTGGGATTACAGGCGCTCGCCACCACACCCTGCTAATTTTTGTAGTTTTAGTAGAGACGGGGTTTCACCATGTTGGCCAGGCTGGTCTCAAGCTCCTGACCTCAGGTGATCCGCCCATCTCGGCCTCCCAAAGTGCTGGGATTACAGGCGTGAGCCACCGCGCCCGGCCCTTAAAAAAAAAAAAAAAAAAGGAGTGAGGGACAGGGATGAGCAACATATATGAAGGTATTAAGGAAGATATTAAGAGTGGAGACAAGGAGGCCAGTTAGGAGGCCCTGGCCAGGTGAGAGATACACTGTGATCCAGAGACCTAGTAATGGAGATGTAGTGAACAGATTCAAGTATAGTTCAGAGGTAAAGATTTGGATAGCTTATATATGAAAGGAGTAAAAACACCTAGAGCTTTGTCCTGATCAACTAGGTGTTGTGTAACTGTGATGAGCAAAATCGGGGGGGAAGACGGGGAATCAAAGACTTATGCTCGAACAGTAATAATGGTTTTTATTCATTGCCTGCTTACTATACGCCAGACGATTTACAGATTTTTTTTCCCTGTTAAAATTCACAGAACTGCCAATAAGTGCTTTGCCTTAGTTTTGTTGATAAAGAAACTTAGGCTCAGACTTGGGAGGAGGGAAGGAGTAAGGAGTCTCACCACTGAGAAGCGGTGCAAGCCGAATCCGCACTTAAGTCGGTCAATCATCACTGTCGCCTTTCCGAGACTTATGGAGTTGCTTGGAGAACGTAAAATAAGAGTCCTAAGCAATGCGTCCGATGTACAGTTGGGGAATAACCGTCCCCGCTCATTCTGCCGCTGTTCCCTCATTCTGCTCCCGCATTCGGCGCGTAGCTGGGTATGAATGAAATTCCAAACTTGAAACACAGAGAAAACTTCTCTCCCACAATTGGTTGGTGCTGGGGAGGAGCCTCCTGATTGGTGGAAAGTTCGAGGAAGTGGGTGAGTCGGGGAGGATTTCGTGTACCTCAGGTGCCCTTACTCGGACCAGCCCCCTACCATTACGTAATTTTCTACGACTCGGGGTAGCTCGGGCAGAGCGGGTTCCTGCAGCGGCGCGACCCTCTGACGTCTCCTCTTCTAATTGGTCAAGATCTGCGACTGCAGTTCTGAAGCCTAACTGGCTACCCGTGCCGCCTCGGAGGTGAAGTGTACTGCGCTGATTGGCTTTCAGGCGCCGGCCGCGTGTGATGTCCCGGGCAACGATTGGCTCTCGCTTACCGGGGTCTTCTCTCACCGGGACTTGGGACTCCCGGGAAGTGGACTGGAAGAGGAGGGGGCTAGCTAGCTGTCTCTGCGGACCAAGGAGGGGACCCCCCCGCCCCCCAGTGTGAGGCGCCTCACAGGGCTGGGTGGGCTGGCGAGCCGACGCGGCGGCGGAGGAGGCTGTGAGGAGTGTGTGGGACAAGACCCGGGACAGAGGAACCATGGCTCCGCAGAACCTGAGCACCTTTTGCCTGTTGCTACTGTACCTCATCGGGGCCGTGATTGCCGGGTGAGGAATAGACACTCGCAGACAGCGGGGCCCGGGGGTCAGCCTTTGCTAGGGGGTGGGAGGGGGTGGGGGAAGTGGTATTGCCAGACTGAGGGAGTGGAGAGGGGCATCGCTGTGGGTTGGCGGGGTGGCGGAGGAAGGGGTAGTATGGGCCAGACTAGTGGGGTGAGAAGCGAACCGTAGGTGACACCAGTGAGAAGGCGTTAGGTCCAGAGAAGGTCTTTGGTAGAGCTAGATTTGCCCGGAGGAGTGGGAGTTGGATGCATTGCCAACGGCATTTGGGGGATGAGGGAAAGAAGGTGGTTGTGAGCTGGAGCACTGTCACGTAGAGCTGGGGGAAGAAAGAGGGATGCCTGACTGTAAGGAAAGGTAGTGACAGTGCTAGGCTGAGGTTGGGGGGATGGACGTTTGTTTGATCAAAGAGGTGGGTTGCTGTGCCCCGCTGAGCTGGAGAAGCGGACGATGCTCTATGCCAAGCCTGCGAAGAGCCATTGGGGGGCTGACATTAAAGTGGGTGGATGATGCCAGGCCGAGTTGGGACTGAAGGAAATTGGATGGGGAGGGGAACAAGAAGACCCTTTGGAGAGCCCTTGTGCTTCCCAGCTTCTTGAGCTATTTATTGTCTTAAGTTGCTTCGTCTTTAACATTCTGGCAATGCTACTGTTAGGACATTTATGTGGCATAATCTTTTTAAATAAGGAAAATCATCCCTTGAGAGTGTTATTTGACTTTTAGAAAAGTCAAAATCATTTGGAGCAAATGTAGAGAAAGGGGGGAAGAGTTAATTTGATTATATGGTTATTGCCTAAAGATAACATGAGACCATAAAATAAGGAAGTGGTTTTCTTGACTGAAGGTGGTTCTGAAAGAAGATGCCACAGATGTTTTGAATAATCTAAAAAGAAGTATGTAGCTTCTTACTGTGATTACTTCAATATATAAGATTCATTACAAATTCTGGTGTTCTCTTTTTAGTCATTCTTTGTGTGTATATGTGTCACATAAACGTTCACTTTCGTACCTCTTTGCTCAGACACAAACCTAAATGTAGAGGAAAAATAAATCTTTTACTTTTAAAAATGTAACATGTAACTCTGATGAAGTATTCTCTCCCTCTACTTCCCAGACGAGACTTCTATAAGATCTTGGGGGTGCCTCGAAGTGCCTCTATAAAGGATATTAAAAAGGCCTATAGGAAACTAGCCCTGCAGCTTCATCCCGACCGGAACCCTGATGATCCACAAGCCCAGGAGAAATTCCAGGATCTGGGTGCTGCTTATGAGGTGAGTCAGGAAAAGTGATAAAGAACAAATAAAATCTGTAGCTCTAGAAAAAATATACAATACAGAGAAATACTCTTTTCAGCTCACATATATTTATTTAGAGACTGAGTCTCACTTTATTGCCTAGGCTGGAGTGCAGTGGTGCAATCTCTGCTCACTGCAACCTCCGCCTCCCCGGTTCAAGCACTTCTCCCACCTCAGCCTCCCGAGTAGCTGGGATTACAAGTGCATGTCACCACGCCTGGTTAATTTTTGTATTTTTAGTAGAGACAGGGTTTCACCATGTTGGCCAGGCTGGTCTCGAACTCCTGACCTCAAGTGACCCGCCCGCCTCGGCCTCTCAAAGTGTTGGGATTACAGGTGTGAGCTACCACGCCCAGCCCAGGTCACTTTTATTTAAAAGTAGATGGTAGATGAAAGTAAAAGTAGTACTTGATACTGTATTGTACTAGATATTACATTCATGTTAGTAGATACCATTTTCTGCCTTTTGATATTAATATTTATTTTAAGAAGGAGAATAATGCTGCAAAAGAATAAATGAAAGATTGGTAGATTAATAAGTAGATCAACTGATTGGTCTGTCAGTCAGTCAGTTTGGGAGCTAGACCAAAAATAAAAAGAAAGCCTTCATGAGAGTTGCAAACCTACATGTTCATATGAACTAGACAAATAACATGCAGGGCAGGTATAAATTAAAACATGACAGCAGATATTCTGCCTCCATGTTGGGAAGCAATAAGGATTGTTGAGGGCTTTGACAAATTGAAGCCTTCTGGCCCCATTTCAAGGGAGCAGCTGTTACCTCAACCCTAGCCAGTTTTTGTCATAGTAATGCAAACAGTATGTTCCTAGATGATTTAATTTTTCCAGAAAAGTTGAAAATCTAGACTTTTATATAAGTTCTGCTTGTAAAAATGTTGGTAACTAATTCAGTTAAATTTCTTTTTTACGTAGATCAAACAAAGCACAGTTTTAATTTGATTTTCCAACCTCTAATCTGGGGACCAAAACACTCTCCATTTGTATCATCTCATTTAACCTTCACTAGGACACCAGGAAATACATTAGAGCTAGGCATATTTTTATTCTCATTTTCTAAATGGACACAGAAAAAAATTAGTTGAACTAAAAGTCATAGAGCTAAAACTCCCGAATTTAAGTTTAAATTCTTATATATTGAGAAGGCTAAAAACAAATTGAAAAGTATTTTAGGAAGACATAAACCTTGAAAGGAAGGAATCCCAAGATCTCTTAGATTAAAGAAACAATGGAGGCCGGGCGCGGTGGCTCAAGCCTGTAATCCCAGCACTTTGGGAGGCCGAGACGGGCGGATCATGAGGTCAGGAGATCGAGACCATCCTGGCTAACCCCGTGAAACCCCGTCTCTACTAAAAAATACAAAAAACTAGCCAGGCGAGGTGGCAGGCGCCTGCAGTCCCAGCTACTCGGGAGGCTGAGGCAGGAGAATGGCGTAAACCCGGGAGGCGGAGCTTGCAGTGAGCTGAGATCTGGCCACTGCACTCCAGCCTGGGCGACAGAGCGAGACTCTGTCTCAAAAAAAAAAAAAAAAAAAAAAGAAACAATGGAACTGAAACAGTGAGTTATACCCAGGTGAACCCAAGAGTTGTTGGGGTCCTTTTTCTTTCAATACCTTCAGGGATTCTATGGGACAGAAATTCTCTCTTTTTTTTTTTTTTTTTTTTTTAAGACATAGTCTCGCTCTGTCTGCCAGGCTGGACTGCAGTGGCACAATCTCCGTTCACTGCAAGCTCTGCCTCCTGGGATTTACGCCATTCTCCTGCCTCAGCCTCCCGAGTAGCTGGGACTACAGGCATGCACCACCACACCCGGCTAATTTTTTGTATTTTTAGTAGAGACAGGGTTTCACCGTGTTAGCCAGGATGGTCTCGATCTCCTGACCTCCTGATCCGACTGCCTCAGCCTCCCAGAGTGCTGGTATTATAGGCATGAACCACCGTGCCTGGCCAAGGGACAGAAATTCTTAACCGGAGGCACATAAATAAACTTCAGAAGTCTGATGGCCTGTCCTAAATTATATGTAATATTTTGTTTCTTGTTGATAATATGGATTCCATATTTTGTACTGTATTTTCCATGAATATTCCCCTTGTTTGCTAGGAACCCAATACTCAAAAACATTTTCTAGGGAAGCTGAATTTACCATGCTCTCTAAAGAATCTTCATGTTCTTTATCCATGACCTAGGCAGACTATACAAAGGCCAATCATGAAATTATGGCTTATTTAACTATAACAACCCTTTTAGCCACTAATTTAAATTTCTTTTTTCTTTTTATCATTCAAGCTTGATTGCCTTTAGTCTTAGGTAAATTAGTGTTCACAAATTAGAATCCGAGTACAGTTAGGAAGAATCTTTTGTGAATACAAATTTGTTTTCTCTACAGAGCTAAGATTACTGCTGGCATTTTAATTACTTGAGAATCTGTGTATTGGTTGGCCAATCAACTAAAAACCTTTTTTCTTTTAAAATAGTTTCCAAGACCATGGAATAAAATTGCATTCCTTGGTGGAAGAAAAGTGAGGAGGAAGTGAATGATAATAAATGACTTCATGAGTAGTTTTTAGGGGGTTATTACAGAAGCCTCTGATGTCTAAAAAGAAACTGACTTAAAACTAGTCTTTGGGGGTTTTGAAATGGTGTCTTTTATAGTCTCAAATGCAGGGTTCATTTCTTTTCCAAGATCAGATCAGAGAAGTAGACTAAAAGTGAAAATATTGGAGATCCAGATAATAATAAGGGTTTGTTTTTTTTTTTAAGTTAGCTGTGCCCATTTCTGCTTCCCCAAAATACCTATTTTCTAAAGATATTTGTGAAAACATTCTTTCCTCTCCCTTTTTCTATCATAGTGGCTTTAATCAAGTACTGTGGTCACTTCTGGAATAACCCATTGGCCTTCGCTTTTAAGAATGTTCACTCTCTTGTATATTCAATTTCTATTTATCCTTTCAAGGATATCTTAAATGTTAATACATTTCTTGCCATGACTCCTAACACTTCATTTGGGCCCTAAGCCAAAACTGTGTGAATATGCCTTTCTTTTAAGTCAACAAGCCCCATCTACTTTGAACCTCTCTTTTTCTGGGCCACCGTGAGTATGGTTTTGAAATAACTCTCTCCTTCAGCCTCTTGTCTAAGTAGGAGTTTATAAATATCAAAGGAAGATTTTAAAGCCATTTAATTTTCACAAGTATATATGTGCATATATATCAGATTGCTCTAAATAAAAGAGAATTTTTGCATGTTGAAGACAAATTTCAAAAAGGATGGAAGCTTATTTTGTTGTTACATTCTTTAATATTATACAGAGAGGAAGCATATAGTCATGATTGTGTATGTAATTCACTGAAACTTAAAACTTCAAGAATTATTTCAAGCAATGAAATTGACCTTAAATAACCTTCATAGAGTATTTTCACTTATTACTTTCTCTGCATTTCAAACTCAGGACATTACAAACTTAAACATGTATATATATGTGTGTGTGTGTGTATATATAGATATACACATATACATATACTTCATATACTCCCAGAGAAAATCCCACAGATAGAGGGCTGTTTTGAACTGTTTCCCCTGACTGCAGAGAACAAAAAGACTCCAGACAGCAAACAAAACAAAAAACACCCCAAGAAACCAAACAAAACACAGTTAAAACCAGTGGGCCAGGGCTCAGCCCACGATGCTCTACAGGGAAAGGTAGTTGCTGGTACCCATAAGGGAATATCAGCTCAAAGGCCAAGACAACTAGATACCTGAGAAGGTCAATCATCTGCCCCACAAAAGACAACAAACTGAATAACACATATATTTTAAGCAATTGTACTTTGCCTAAAAAAAGATTAGACAGACCAAGAACTTAAAACAAGCATGATAATACTTAAGGAGGTAAGGCATTAGTAAAATGATATAGAGTAAGAAATAATGCAAGAATCAAGTAGAAATATTATGCATAAAAATATGAGTTGAAATTAAAACACAGCAGATGGGTTGTTACTAGAATGGATATAGCTGAAGACTGAAGTAGTAAGCTAGGAGATCAAAATGAGGTACCTCCCAGAAGGAAGCAGTGAAGGATAAAGAAACATAATTTATTTTTTATATTTAAAAGAAAATTAAGAGCAGATAGCTCCAGAAATAATCCTGGATTGAGTTTTCTGAAATAAGGAGACATTTTCATTAGGTTAATCAGAGGATTGGATGGTAGCCACATACCAGGTTTTGAAGGCGGTGATTGTTCCTCAGGGGTTATGCTTTATACAGCTCGGATTTCTTAAAAGATAATCATTATATGAACTACTTTAACTCAGTAGCATTTAATTGTGGCTTAGAAATGCTGATATCATACACTTTATTTTTCGGTTCTCTTGTTTTCTTACTCCTGTCTCTACTTCTCCAGCTTTAGAATTTGAGTCATTTAAGTATGTGTTTGCTTCATTCTACGTATCTACATATACTCCCAGAACTTGTACTTTTGACTAAGAATAAGAGGTTTATATGTACCTTCTCTGTCTTTTTGAGGGTAAGAGGGAGTGATCAAATGCACAAAATTGAATTAATTATAATCCTTGGTTCATGATACACTGATGTCATTGTTTTATCACCCAGCTTAAGAACTAAGTAAAACATTACCATGACTTAATCTGCGTACATGCCACTTCCCTGTTCCATTACCCTGCCTCCCTTCACAGGTAACTACTGTATTGAATTATGTCTTTATTGTTCTTTTGCCATTCTTATTTTATACATATATATGTATAAAAGGCGGGCAGCATTCTTCCACAAATGGATTTCTACATACGCCAAAAAATGAAAAAAGGAGGAGGAAAAGATATCAGTATAGACCTCTCTGGAGGGCCTGTCATTTGATTTCCTTGACTTGACAATCTCCTAATACGTGCATCTGTGTGTGTGTGTGTGTGTGTGTGTGTGTGTGTGTGTGCGCGTGTGCGTGTGTTGGGTAGGGAGTGTTGTAGACCTGTGGGGCCAAGTTGTTTTGAAGCACTGGAACTGAAACAGTGAGTTATACCCAGGTGAACCCAAGAGCTGTTGGAGTCCTTTCTTTCAACACCTCAGGGATCCTATGGGACAGAAATTCTGTGTGTGGGTGTGGGTGTGGGGGTGTGTGTGTGTGTGTGTTGGGTAGGGGGTGTTGTAGACCTGCGGGGCCAAGTTGTTTTGAAGGCAGTATAGTAGTTAACAGCATAAGCACCAGAGTCAAACTGCATGGGAAGTAAACCTGAGGAATCCATCTTACCTCTTTCCTGTTACCACTCTGACCTTCACAGCTGCATTACTAATCTCAGGTATTATTTTTTAGTGACTAGGCGAGTTTTGACAACTTTAACTTAAAAACATGAATTGAGCAATGTGGAATGAACAATGCATCAAAGAATTTAGTCTTAGAGAAAATAACTTTGTAAATATGCCTTAATACAGTACATAATGGAAACTACATTCTGTTAGAATTTTAGACCCATTGTCAAAGTAAAAACAAACATAAATATGACTGTGCCTTAACTGGATATTACCAGCTTGTGATCTTTTTCTCCACTGGTTTTTATCCCCAGGTTCTGTCAGATAGTGAGAAACGGAAACAGTACGATACTTATGGTGAAGAAGGATTAAAGGATGGCCATCAGAGCTCCCATGGAGACATTTTTTCACAGTGAGTAATTCACCCATCTGCAATGTGTTAGTGTCTGAGAGAGGGTCACTTAGCGATTAAAGAATTCCTCTCATTCCCTAGTTCAGAAGCTTTCGATGAACAGTACAAGTTAGCTGATCCAAAGATCAATTATTGTCCTCCCTGTGGGAAGATAGTCTTCTATTTTCGCAAACCTTCAGGAAAGATGGATGGCATTGAAAAGACATTCCATCTAGCCAACCATATCAGTTAAATCAATGCTGAGAATTCGCGGTGGGGACCTGTGTTGGAAACCAGTTCATCCTTGCCTACTTGCTATCTTGGAATCTGCAAACCACTTAATGAGCAAAATTATTGTTAGCAGAGATAGAAAAATTCCTACTCCCATACCCAGAACTGCCTCTCTCTCTCATCCTATCAACAAGTGAGGGTGATTATAATAACCAGCATTAGGGGAAGGAATTATGGTAGAGGACCTTTATCTCTTGCTTTCTGGGAGTGCTGGGTGGTTGGAATAATAAACACCTTTCCTCCTCACTCTTTGAACCTCTCTTTATTGAGCATTTGAATTTCCACATTCCCTGATTATTACATATACTAAGAGACCTTAATCTGGGGTTTCAGGTCTGAAATTATAAACAAAAAGATGTTTGAATCTGCATTTTTATGGGGAGAGTTCATTGTTTTCTTCAGATTCTCAAAGGGTTCTGTGAACCCTTCCCCAAAAGAAGTAAGAATCGCTGTTGCATACAGTAGTTACCACCATTTAGTGCTTGGCTGGAGGGCCTGGGGTGGGGGAGTATATGTTTAGGGCCTGTAAAGATGTGTGAGTAACATGATTAGGACATCTTTTCTCCCCCCAGGATCAACTGGGCTGTCTGAAGTGATCCCTAGGAGATACCAGAAAGAGAAAAAGCTTCCCCAGCCCCCACGCTGTTCTCTCTCCTTGCCTTTATTTAAGATTCAGGGAATTCATTCACCTGAGTTGGTTGGTGGGAGAGGGAGTTATATAGTTATCATCATCGCTGTGCTAATATCTGAGGCTTCTTAATAACACCAAAAATTAACATTAGATTAAACCACCTGTAGGATTGAAGGTCACCTTCTTTGTTGATCTCAAGTTACTCTTTTGTGACTTACAAAAATTAGTTTGGGTCTTATAGAGGCTAGAACTTCCTTCTCCTTAAGCACTAGGATTTTACTAAGGCTGGTGCTTTTTTAGCTTATTTAATTACATACTCAAGATTTTTGTGCAGAACAGTAGCTTCTTTCAACAAGTTCACTTCTAAAAAGCATGTAAAGGGAACACTACATATATTAAAATTACTGATAAAAATTTCTTAAACTAACCATTAAGTTTAGCATTACACAAGTTTGTGTATACTGTACTGTTTCTCAATAAGTCCACCATCTTCAGATTTTTCCCAATATTGAAAGATTATTATTTCATTGGTTGGGTCCAGCATTGAATTCATTGGCATACTGTGTGTGTATGTACTGTACTATATGTATGGGCTATATTGTATTAAAAAGTGAATTTTTTTGTAGTAAGGGACCATACAGTTACAATATGGTTGATAGTATATAAATTTAAAATGATGTATGATGTATGACTCCATTGTATTAAAAAATACCTTGTAGTTTTGCACAATGCATTGGTAGAAACAATAGTTTATCAATGTAAAGAAAATGAGTTAATTGTGAAACATGGAGTCTTGATTTTTTTTTTCCTGATGATTTTGCACTTACCTTTAGCTTCTTTGGGGATTTTGGTTTCATGTTTGGAGGAACCCCTCGTCAGCAAGACAGAAATATTCCAAGAGGAAGTGATATTATTGTAGATCTAGAAGTCACTTTGGAAGAAGTATATGCAGGAAATTTTGTGGAAGTAAGTTCAAACAATATAGCTGTTCATATTGACTCCCAGAACTTGTACTTTTGACTAAGAATAAGAGGCTTATATGTACATTCTCTGTCTTTTTGAGGGTAAGAGGGAGTGATCAAATGCACAAAATTGAATTAATTATAATCCTTGGTTCATGATACAGTGATGTCATTGTTTTATCACCCAGCCTAAGAACTAAGTAAAACATTACCATGACTTAATCTGCCTACATGCTACTTCTCTGTTCCATTACCCTGCCTCCCTTCAGAGGTAACTACTGTATTGAATTATGTCTTTATTTTTCTTTTGCCATTCTTATTTTATCATGTATATATGAATACCTGAATAATGTATTGTTTATTATATTGTTTTTGATTTTTTAGAAATGGTATTTTATTCATTATTTCCTGAGACTGGTTATTTTCACTCACTATTATGTTACTAGGATTCACCCGTGTTGCTTATTGCTATATTGTGACCATAATTTATTAATAGGCATTTTTGTTTCTTCCAGTTTTATTTAATTCCAAACAGTACTTTTATGAACTTTTTAATCCATATATCCAGGTTCAGATAAACAAGAATATCTCTTAGGTGGATATGCTTGAGAGTAGAATTGCTGGGTAATATGAACCAATGTTCATTTTTACAAGCTAATACTGTACTGTTTTTGAAATTGATTGTCCTGACGCTTCTACGTGCAATTTATGAGATCCTATAGATTCACTGCCTCACTAATACTTGGAATTATTAGACTTCTTAATTTTTGCCCATCAAATGGGTATAAAATATTATCTCATTATGGTCTTGTTTTACATTTTTTTAAGTTACCAGTTAGGATCAGCATCTCTTCCTGTGTTTATTGGCCATATTTGTTTCCTCTCTTGTGAAATGCCTGTTCATTCTTTTGCCTCTTTCTTACTGATTTCTAAGAGTACTTCACTCTTGCTGCTAATTCTTTGTTGGCTGTATGTAATGCAAATATAGCCTATGTGTTTGTAACTTGTCTTTTCATTATGTTTAAGATTTATTTCAATTTTCAGCAAACAGAACTAATTAATTTTAATGTGATCAAATCTGTCAGTCTTTAATGGTTAGTTTTTGTGTCTTGTTAAAGAAATTCTTTTTTCTAAAATAAGAAAGCAGCTGTGTGCAGTGGAGCACACTTGTAATCTCAGCTACTAAGGAGGCTGAGGTGGGAGGATCGCTTGAGGCCAGGAATTTGAGGCTGTCATGTCCTATGATTGCATCTGTGAATAGCCACTGTACTCTAGCCTGGACAACATAACTGAAACTTATATCTGAAAAAAAATTTTAAAATAAGAAAGCTGTTCACCTATATTTTCTGCTAAAACTCTGGGATCTTTTAATATGAGGTTATTCATCTTTTTTAAATTCTGGAAAATATGTCTCATAATTTTTTACAATTCTTTTATCACTTCTACTTCTGTCTGCTCTTAATTTTCTTTTAAATATGAAAAATAAATTATGTTTCTTTATCCTTCACTGCTTCCTTCTGGGAGGTACCTCATTTTGATCTCCTAGCTTACTACTTCAGTCTTCAGCTATATCCATTCTAGTAACAACCCATCTGCTGTGTTTTAATTTCAACTCATATTTTTATGCATAATATTTCTACTTGATTCTTGCATTATTTCTTACTCTATATCATTTTACTAATGCCTTACCTCCTTAAGTATTATCATGCTTGTTTTAAGTTCTTGGTCTGTCTAATCTTTTTTTAGGCAAAGTACAATTGCTTAAAATATATGTGTTACTCAGTTTGTTGTCTTTTGTGGGGCAGATGATTGACCTTCTCAGGTATCTAGCTGTCTTGGCCTTTGAGCTGATATTCCCTTATGGGTACCAGCAACTACCTTTCCCTGTAGAGCATCGTGGGCTGAGCCCTGGCCCACTGGTTTTAACTGTGTTTTGTTTGGTTTCTTGGGGTGTTTTTTGTTTTGTTTGCTGTCTGGAGTCTTTTTGTTCTCTGCAGTCAGGGGAAACAGTTCAAAACAGCCCTCTATCTGTGGGATTTTCTCATATATTCTGTGTTGTAGTTACTGTTTCCTGGAATCCATGTTTTCTTGTAGTTTTTCCAAGCTACTGGAGGAGACAGCCGGTAGCCTGTGCATATGTGCCATTTTGACAAGAAGTGTATTCTTCTTAGTTGTAGCTGCTTCTCTGAATAATTGAAAGAAGAGACGTAGAAAATCACAGAAGATGCAACTGACTTGTAATACTGTTCAGGCTGCAGGAGAAAAGGGCATTAAAAATATTCATAAACCAGTGAGATTGTTTAGATGGGAGGAAAGAGGTGAGCCTAATTAGCGCCCATGTTCCCTTCTAAGCCTGTTCTGCAGTTGTCACTAATACACAGTAGACATCACTTTTTGCTGTTAGTGTGTTCCCGAACAAACTCTTTTTTAATCCGACTATTCTAAAGGCTGTAAGTGGCTTTGCTGTTTCAATAACCCCATGTTAAATTCTTTTCCTTTTTTTCAATCCTGCTCCTTCTGTATATAAATTATTTTTTAAAGAAAAAAAAATACCTTGAGAAATAGGATAGCACAATAGTTAAGAAGCATGGACTTTGCAGCTAGACTGCCTAGTTTAGAATCCTGGCTCTGCCGTGTATTAGTCATGTGGCCTTGGTCATGTTACTTAACCTTTCTATACTTCTGTTACCTCATCTGTAAAATGGGGATAATAGCAGTACCCATCTCATACAGTTGTGAGGATTAAATGAATATGTAAAAGTGTTTGGCACATTGCTTGGCATGTAGTAAGTGCTATAAAGTGTTTGCTCTGATTACTGTTATCGTTGCTATATTTACTCTGTTGACCTGGGCCTTTCATGTGTTGGTAGGCTTTAAGGGATTTTTCTCCAAGCATTCATCATTCTGCTGCATGAGCACATACCTTGTGATTAGATGTTTGACTAATTAAACAGGCAAAACTAGGAATACATTTCTGCATATATATCAATTTTACATTCTTAGAGGGATCAGAATGTTTGATTGCAGTCAAGTACAAAGAGATGGTCATTGTTTCTCTTCCTATGTGTTAAAGTATCTGAATGGAGATAGCTCCAGAAATAGTCCTAGATTGAGTTTCCTGAAATAAGGAGACATTTTCATTAGGTTAATCAGAGGATTGGATGGTAGCCACATACCAGGTTTTGAAGGCGGTGATTGTTCCTCATGGGTTATGCTTTACACAGCTTGGATTTCTTAAAAGATAATCATTACATGAACTACTTTAACTCAGTAGCATTTAATTGTGGCTTAGAAATGCTGATATCATACACTTTATTTTTCGGTTCTCTTGTTTTCTTACTCCTGTCTCTACTTCTCCAGCTTTAGAATTTGAGTCATTTAAGTATGTGTTTGCTTCATTCCTGTTTGGGGCCTGATTTGTACTCTTCAAAGAGTTTTGTCAACTTTAGATCTCTGAGGGATAGATTGCCAGAGAAGGGGAAGTTTCAGTCCAGGCATATGTGCAGAGCCTTGATCAGTTGAGGAAACAAAAGCCTATTTTACACAAGAGAGAAGCTGATGTTGTTTATGCACTTTCTAGGTAGTTAGAAACAAACCTGTGGCAAGGCAGGCTCCTGGCAAACGGAAGTGCAATTGCCGGCAAGAGATGCGGACCACCCAGCTGGGCCCTGGGCGCTTCCAAATGACCCAGGAGGTGGTCTGCGATGAATGCCCTAATGTCAAGTAAGTGAAGCACCTTCTTTGTTCTACCAAGAAACACTTGTTAATTTCGTTTATCTAGTCAAACGCTAATGGTCCATACTAGATCCTTTTCTGTCCCCTCCCCACTGCCATGTTCTGCAAAAGGATAGAGCAAAAAAATGTACATTTTTTTCTGAAGTATTTCTTATAAATATCTCCTTTTATGTTTCTGAACTAACAAGCAGTGCCCTTTATTTCTGATATATTTTCAACAAGTATTAATGCTTCATTTTCTTCCTTCTTGTACTATTAGAGCAGCCTTATATGTTTATATAATGTATAGTAGCTTCACCCTGGATTTTAGCATATAGAAGGTGTAAAAGATTTATCAGATAGTTTTGTCAAGTAGAGGCACACTATAGTCTTCCAAGAAAAAGCTCTGATAAAATAGATAAAACTTTATATATATATCTGATGTTTTGTTTATATTTTCATTATTTTTCTCCTCTTTTAATTGTCTTTACCTCAGACTAGTGAATGAAGAACGAACGCTGGAAGTAGAAATAGAGCCTGGGGTGAGAGACGGCATGGAGTACCCCTTTATTGGAGAAGGTAAAATATTGATATTTGATTTTTTTATTGTCATAACTTTCTGCTCTCTGCTTGTTTGTGAATACCTCTCATCCCTGCCTTGCTCCATCTTAATGTTCACATAGTAAATGCATATATAATTTCCAATACCCTTCAGCCAATTTTAGGATATACAAAACTTTTTGTTTACCTGAAGCAGTAGCATTACTGTTTATCCTTTGAATGTCATGGCCAAAAGTTATTATGAGGTAACCTAAGTTTCCTCAAAATTTAGGGTGTTCAGACCTTAATGAATTTTAACTCAGCAATGAAAGAAGATATGTAACTCTAGTTGGCATTAATAAGATGTTCTCAGGACCTCACCTTTAGACTTAAGTTTAAAACTCTAAAAATAAAAAAAAAAGCTTTGAGACTTAGGTTCAATAGACCAGTGAATCATTCTTGGTTTAGGAAATGGGTCAAGTTATGTACTGCTGTATCTGAGGCAAAGGTAATGATTTCTAATAATCTGAAACTTGATAGAACCAGGCAGAGACACGGCCGCCACAGATTTGACAGATCAATGCCCAAAGTAGTGGATTAAAAAGAATTATCAGTTGCCAAATAGATGTGTGGTATTCAACTCGTATGATTTACAATATGCTGTAATCTGCTCTGACTAGGTGAGCCTCATGTGGATGGGGAGCCTGGAGATTTACGGTTCCGAATCAAAGTTGTCAAGTAAGTTATCTAATTTTAGAGGTCTTCTCAGATGAGTCAGATTATAGAGGTGTGGGTGGCCACCAGAGCAGTTAGAGACTTTTTTCTCTGTTTCTTACCCTTATTACCCTAAACGATGATTTGTAACTCCTCTACAAGGCTGAAAGCTTGGGGTTGGGCCCTAGGATTGAGCCCCAGTTATTTATTTACTTAGGACTTTACAAATGCAAAAGATGTTGAAAGGAAAGAATTGATAAGTAAGGAGTTATAAAAGAGAAACAAACAAGATAGGGAGTCAAAGCTGAGATTTTAGCTGAAGAACTATGGCACCATACAAGAATAGGAGACTTTGCCATAGAAATAACTTTCTACGTAATATGCAGCTTCTGTGAAGAGAGAGCTTTTCTTTTGTGAGCTTCTCTTCAGCATGAAGTGCTGCTTAGACAATTTTGCCTGGGACTCCGGCTTTCTTGATTAGTATTTCTCTCTTGTTACCGCTTTGGAAACCAGTAATATCTCTGCATCTATAAGGAGTCATCAAAACAGAGTTCCCACCAGAATAGGGAGAAATGGCCGCCCACTGTCTGGGACTTTTCCTTCCTGCACTCTTTAATCTCAGTGTTGTTTTCCCCAGCTTCTTTGCCTACCTTGTCTTTATCATCACTTCTTAGAGAAACTGGAATGTGTGTTGTTTCCTGAATAAACCTGACACCTTCCTTGTCTTTGCCAGAATTCCTTCTCACTCTATTTCCCCTTCCTTCCACCCATTTTATCTGCATTTCTACAGCCAACTTAGTCTTGTGAGCCCAGCTCAGGAAACTTCTGTAGACCCATTTCTGAAGATGATCTCCCCAGAAACTTTCTTTCTCTTTTTTCCATAATCTAATGATTATAGTTTTACTTATACTCTGGCTTTTGCTGATTGTGTGTTCCTTAACAGTAGCATTTAATAAGACTTAAACAACTTTATATTCTCGATTAATACTACACACAAACGTATGTCTAAGAAATGTTTATGGTTTGAAAGAGTGGTGTTCACCTTTTTCCAAGATTTTTCTAACAACTCTTTGAACTTAAAGTGGAAATTAATGATGTTTACCTATTCTGTTTTTAGGCACCCAATATTTGAAAGGAGAGGAGATGATTTGTACACAAATGTGACAATCTCATTAGTTGAGTCGCTGGTTGGCTTTGAGATGGATATTACTCACTTGGATGGTCACAAGGTAAACAAACCAATTTACTTGTTCTCCGTCCTTTTGAAGCCTTTATGTGGGTAGTTTTGAGATGTATCAGCTGTTTCAGTCATTGAGAACCAGAGGGACTCCTTTCTCAGTCGTATTCTTCGTCTGTACTTACTCTGCTGCTGAGCATCCTGCAATAACAGTGCCAGACCTTTCAGCTACTCAGAATGGATTGCACAGCCTTTGACAGTCTTGTCCTTATAGTTTCTATTGATGAAAACCTTTCTTTGTTTACTTGTTTTGGTGTTTGATTTTTCTTCTTTAATAAAATCCTTTGTTCTTGACTGACATTGTCCTAATGATATTTCCTTTGCTCCTTCATTCTTTCTTTTTGCTGAGCTGTGACATTAGCTTTGTGTACCAGTGCTCACTAGAAGCTGTATGATGTACTTCAGATGTACCGCTCCTGCTGCAGTGCGTTCCCTTTTGTTTCCTAGGTACATATTTCCCGGGATAAGATCACCAGGCCAGGAGCGAAGCTATGGAAGAAAGGGGAAGGGCTCCCCAACTTTGACAACAATAATATCAAGGGCTCTTTGATAATCACTTTTGATGTGGATTTTCCAAAAGAACAGTTAACAGAGGAAGCAAGAGAAGGTATGGCATATGAGTGTGTGTGTGTGTGTGTGTGTGTGTGTGATGAGAAAAGGGTGGCAATAGAAGCAGAACTCTCCAGTGACATGAGACATCAAGACATCAATCATTAATGCTAGTAGAACACTAACATAGGAATGAACTCATCTTACTTTGTAAAGGCGATATGTTAAAAATCCTACATCTTTGTGTTACAAAAGTCTGTGTAAGCTGTGCTTCGAAACCTAGGGAGTGATAGAGTATGTGGGAATGAAACAGAATCCCTTAAAACAAATGAGCTGGACCACTCTGTAAAAGGGAAGATGAGGTAGACAATAGAAAGATTAGGAGCTTATGGTTGCATGTCTAGGATGACTGGCTGAGAAGAGGGCCCCACTCGGGGTCCTAAATAGTAAGAGAAAGGAGAGCAATGAAGGAGGAAAAAACTGAAAAGAGGATACAGAAGAAGGAATGGGAGACTTAACTGAAGAGTTTTCTTTCCCTTTTGATTGCCTCTTCTCATTCCTCATTTTGCAGAGCTTTGTGGGACATGTATGTGGTATGTGGGCCTAAAAGAGACAAGGGATCATCCTGGAAACATATGTGCATGTGTGGGATTACCTACATGCGATTATGTTGGAGATTGGTAGTTATTTAATTCACATCCATGTTTGTCATAAGGCCTTTTATGAGCCTTTTCTTGAAATATGCTCTTTAAACACTAGGAAAGTAACATTTTTTTGTTAATGGAGTCATTTGTTCATTCATTCTTCAGGTATCAAACAGCTACTGAAACAAGGGTCAGTGCAGAAGGTATACAATGGACTGCAAGGATATTAACAGTGAATAAAATTGGACTTTGTTTAAAATAAGTGAATCGGCGATATTTATTATCTACAGGGTTTTTTTGTGTGTGTTTTTGTTTTTATTTTCAATATGCAAGTTTGGCTTAATTTTTTTTGTCTAATGATCATCATGAAATGAATAAGAGGGCTTAAGAATTTGTCCATTTGCATTCAGAAAAGAATGACCAGCAAAAGGTTTACTAATACCTCTCCCTTTGGGGATTTAATGTCTGGTGCTGCCGCCTGAGTTTCAAGAATTAAAGCTGCAAGAGGACTCCAGGAGCAAAAGAAACACACATAGAGGGTTGGAGTTGTTAGCAATTTCATTCAAAATGCCAACTGGAGAAGTCTGTTTTTAAATACATTTTGTTGTTATTTTTTTCATGACTCCTGTTTCTTCTGTGAGCTATTTGGGTTGTCCTCCCATCAAGCAAGATGGATGCACAAGCATGCAAAAGAGTGATATAGATCCAGTCCCCATGCCTAATTACATACACGGCATCTGCTAGAAAGGAGCTTGGAAGAAACTGGTTGATTGGGGTCCATGAATGAAGGTTACACAAAGATCTAATTGTCCCTGAGGAAGTATATTTTCTCTCATTTAATTTGGGAATAATAATCTGATATGGACACTTTACTGTTTAGGAAGCACCTTTCATGTATATGATTTCAGTTGACCTCATGGTTAGAAAGCCTTTGGTTTGTTTAGGAACAATGACTACCACTGGTTCCAGAAAAGGAATTTAGAGTTGCAAATTATGTTTGCTCTTCTCATGGCACCCAATTCAGATGCTATGCGATGAGTACATTTGACTTTTGCATCTCCCTCATTTTCATATGTATAGTCACATCACACTCTACTTCTCATGTACTTTGGGCTTTTGGTCTCTGCTAGTGAGTATTTCAATTCATTGTGTGCAGAGCTGCCTTCTAGACATCAGCATAGTTCCAGCAGCATCCCTGCTTTTGGCTATACATATCTTAGAAATCACCAGGCGCGGTGGCTTACACCTATAATCCCAGCACTTTGGGAGGCTGAGGCGGGTGGATCACAAGATCAGGAGTTCGAGATCAGCCTGGCCAACATGGTGAAACCCTGTCTCTACTAAAAATACAAAAATTAGCTGGACGTGGTGATGGGCGCCTGCAATCCCAGCTACTCAGGAGGCTGATGCAGGAGAATTACTTGAACCTGGGAGGTGGAGGTTCCAGTGAGCCAAGATCGTGCCACTGCACTCCAGCCTGGGCGACAGAGCAAGACTGTCCCTAAAAAAACAAAAAAACATCAAGTGAAACCACATAAATACGTACGTAAATTTAGTGGATTTTTGTACCTGTAAGATTCATTATGTACTGAATTGCCTCTAGTTGAGCATTTCTTAGGAGTCATCATCATTTCCTTTATATATCTTAGCCCAGGCGAAGTCTTGATCATTATTTGCACTTACTAATCCCCATTTTTCCAAGATATATGCAAGGGTCAGTCATGATACTAAGAGCTAGAGCTACTAGTCTTGTTGAGAAAGACCCCAGAGGGATAATGTGTTTCCTACAAAGAAGAATTTTAATGGGGCTTTGTCACTTCTTATCCATTGTCTAGATTGTCATGATTTAATGAGTTAAGAATATTCTTTCATTATTGGACTCAACTTCAGGTAGCTTGAAGTGCTTTATCTGAGGCACATTGTATTCTGGAAAGATTTATATTAAAGTTCCATAGATTTTCTTAAGAAGGGAAAATAAACACTGTAGAGGAAGGATGCTAGGTAATTAATGTGGAAGAACAGATAATAGTGTCTTCAGTTCTGCAAGGAAAAAAGCCATTCCAGGGAGCTATATAATGAGACTGAAAGGATGCTTGGCCTGGAATCAGACTTAACCGCTATGACACTGAGGAAACCTGTTAACCTCAGTTTTCTCTGCAAAATGGAGACGATGAAGGGTGATATTTTTGTGCTTGGTCTTTTATGCATCTTAAACATCTTTTTGGGCTATTCAGAGATTTATTCACTTACTCATACTTCTGCCCCTTATCTGCATTCACTATTGGT